>NC_036452.1:9374845-9688529 GCF_002775205.1 Xiphophorus maculatus | reverse complement strand
TTATTTATTTTCATAGTAAGTTCCTTCTTTTTGCGAAACAATGAGGGGAAAAAGTCATAACAGCGTGACTTAAAGTAAATCGGAGAAAATGTTAACCGAAACTCGTGACTGTAACTGATAATTATTATTTGTTGAGAAGTTATCTGTCACAGTTTACACTCCAGGTCTTATTGAGTTTGTTTCCTCTCCGCTCTGACTTAGATATTAAATATACATTTACGAGTTGATTCATTTACTTCAAGTTGAAATTAAAATCAGAAGAATCAAACAATTTCACATAAAGCCAAATAAATGTGTTTTTTTTTTAAATCTCCATTGTTATTTTATTTAGCAATAAATAAAATGTCACATGACATGACTATTTCTATACCTAAAGGTCTAACTGCAGTAACCGTGTCTTATTGTGTCAACAATGCTGTTGTTCTGGGAAGGACGAGCCCTTGGCGTCCTCCAGGGCTAAATAAAGTGCAGGAATGTGGATAATGACTTTCAGGTTGTTGCTCACACCAGCAGCAGAAAGGCAAACCTACGCAATGGCTTAATGTTGAAGTTAATGAAAGAACAGTTAGGCAAAGGAATGAACTCGTCAGGCTTGTTTGGAAGGATTGTCGGGAAAGCTCTACGTAAAAAAAAACAACAACAAAACGTGTGCATACCTTACATGCAAACTTACTTTTGTCTTTTGCAACAACACAATACAATTTGAACTTTTGACCACGATGGTCAGCACTACCAGGAGAAACGCCTCGTGCAAGCTGAAGCACGGTGGAGGAAGACTCTTGTTTTGGGTCTCGGTTTTCAGCTGCAGAACCTGTTGTTCAAATCCAGTCCTCGAAGTCCGGTGTCCTGCAGCTTCTAGATACGACTCTGTTTCAACACACACGAGTTAAATGATGAGGTGACTAGCTGGATATATTAATATTCTTATAAATTGATTTGTAGAATCGTGAATTGAAACTGTTTTTATCTTCAAATTGTGGTGCTGGAAAAGTTTAACAACTTTGTGCTTGAATTTTATTGTCGAAAAAGTAAACAAACCCCGATTAAACCATAAACAGTGGAAAAGTTTTGTAGTATCAGTAGTTTTGTTACTGGTAACCGACCCATATCTGGTTTATTTGCTGTGATTGTGCATGAAATGAGAAAAATACATCAAAACGTCCTGTAAAACAGAACTTTACGAATCTTGCTCGTCTCTCGGCTGTTTTTCAGGGCCAACCTGAGCGACTCGTACTTCACCAACAGGCAGGACCGCTACGTGCTCCTGGAGAACTGCAGGGAGGTGGCAGACTTCTTCTCCGACCTGGTGGAGGCCGTGGGGGACGTCTCCCTGCAGCTGCAGCCGGACAACTCGGTCACCGTGCAGGACGGCATGGTGCACCCCTACAAAGGTAGAAACCGGACACGCACAGACGCACGCTGTTTTGACAACGCGTGACACTCGGCGCTCGGCTGCGGCGGCTGACGGGTTTGGCTAATGGAGCTTGAAAGCTTAGACAGGCGAGGAGATGCTGGTCAGCGAGGAGGACAGAGAGAGCTCTTGCGGTTTGTTAGCCACGCAGCCGGATGTGAAAATGTCAGATTTCTATTCACACACACGCACACACACACATTCATATAGCTTGTGTCTGTAACTGGAGCACAGCCTGCCAGGATGTTAGTTTAAAGGATGAATGACATCATGTCTGCAGGATTAGGCTGCAGAAACGGACACCAGGAATAGAGATGTGATGTCACAGTGTTGCTGGAAGAAGATATGGACAGTAGTGGGAACTGATATAAACACGCACACACCAGAGCCATTTGTACTGGATGACTTGGAAGATTTGCAATAAATTAGAAACAATGACGGGTCCTGATGCACAGCGGCAGCAGACAGCTTGGAGACAGAAGATTACTCATTCAAACCAAATTACCAAACACGCCTTCACACTCACCTTTTGGAGGAGTATCACACATGATAAGCTGACTCACATCTAACTGCTTCACTTCTATGCTTTCCCATAAACAGAGTATTCTTTTGAGGTCTGACTTTTACTGATTTCTTTTTTTCCCCCAAGGACTACATACAGCACAATGAAACAGCAAAAATGTGTTTTAAATCCAGCAGAAATTAAAGAATTACACAATATGATCAGTTTTAAATGATTAAAGAATTTGTCTCTAAAGTTTTCCTAATTTTTATTTAACCCTAAAGATTATTTTATAGCTCATATATGATTACGTAGCTCCAGTACAGTAAAAGTAAAGCAGAAAAGATGTAATTTTTGGTGAAAAGTGGTTGCTGCTGAGGTAAAAAATACAAAAAAACAAACACACTTCCGGGGGAAAAAAAGATGAAATGGAGAAGTACTCAGAGTTTCTGCGTTCTTGCAAAAAAAAGAAGCTGCAAATGTATATATAAAAATTACTTAAAAGACTTCACACTATAGCTTCCAGTCATTTTAATGGCCACATGTAAGGAAATAAACCTTTTTTTTTTAAATAGTTTCCAAAAAAAAAAAAATCTGAAAAGTGTGGCATGCATTTGTATTCAGCCCCCCATGAGTCAAAACACAATAGACCTTCATAATAATAGGAGCTACAATAAATGTCTCAATCAACTTTGCAAAATATATCTAAGCTGTTCGGTTGTATCTCCAACTGTTTTGTTGTCCTGCTGAACCTCCAGCACAAACTCTCACCTCATGATGCTGCCACCACCATATTTCACTGATGGCGTGTTTAGCCTGACGTATGATGGTTTTCCATCACACGCAGGTGGTTTTGCAGGTTAATGTAGAATTTTGCATCATGTTTATTGTGGGGCCTGTTATCGTATCGTTTATCATTTATCGTGATGCATATCTTATCACGATAGTGTCACTATAAATTCCACTTAATTCCAGTTAACGTTAACTCCTAAAACTGTCCTTATTGCTATTTATGCTGCTTTTTGCAGTGTTTATTCATTAAAAGTGGCTCAATAAATATCAATAACTTTTGAAAATATTCTTAGTTGCACTTACTGTGTGCGTTTGTGACACAACTCACACTTCTTCATGTGATTGGTGTCCTAAAGAAGCGGATTACAAATAGTAATGTTTCTCAAGAGCAGCATTTGTGGTTGTGGGGCTCTAATTGCTGTGACACACAGTCAGAGCCATACAGTTGCCTTAAAAAGAAGTAATAAATAGTTCTTGTTGTTACAATATTACCTCAGAATATCGTGATGAGATTTTAAGTCCAAATTGCTCAGCCTTAGTTGTGTTCCCTACCTTGCCTCTTTCATTGTAGGTAGAAGGCAACGTTTTGGAGCATTTTCAATTGAACTGCACTCTTTCTATTTTCAGACGATGGGCTGAAGAGTCCTCTGAGAGACGTTCAAAGCTAGGAAAGTTTCTTTTATAAGCTAACCGTACTATAAACCTCTTCAGAAACCTGCATTCCTTGGTCTTCATGATGCTAACAAGCCTCTGAGACCAGAAACAGAACAGCTGCTTTTTTATTCATTGTTTAAATGCAAACAAGTGAACTCTACTTACCAATTAAGTGAGCTTCAAAGACAGTTGGACGGAGTGTGTTTTACGTACGGATATAAAACAGCTGAACACAAATGCACTTTTTGTTATTCTGTCACACAAAACCCCAATAAAATATATTTTCTATGGCGCAAACTGTGAAAAAGTTCAGGAGGTGTTGATACTTTTGCGAGGTGTTGTATTTTCATTTTCGTAGGAGATTTCCTCTACATATTTTACTCACAACTCCCCACTGCCATAAAAGTAACAAACCCTTGACCAGAACGCCGCGACCCTGAGGTTGTTCCGACCCCTTCTCCCTCTTCACATCAATCTGTGTCTCCATGGCGACCAGGAAACCGGGAGGACTTCTCGGCAGCGGCGAGGAAGCGCATCATGGAGGTCATGAGCTCGGCCCGCGTGAGACAGCAGCAGCAGCTGCGCCTCTCCAGGGAGGAAGAGGCCAGGAGCGAGGAAGAGGAGGACACCTGGGTGTTCCCCCTGGTCCAGATGAAACCTCTGGGCATCCGGACGGACGAGCAGGTCACACAGGTGAGCCTCTTCTGTTCTGGTTTATGTTTACACAGCTGGGTCTCCTCGCATGTCGGGGGGAGAAGATGAAAGCGGCCGTGTTTGTAAGTCCTCCATCTTCTCCTTCTGCGTCTCCCCGGCGTTCCAGCGGCTGCTGACAGACGCCGGCCCGGACTCCACTGTGTTTCTAACATCGGGTTACTTCAACCTGACCCGGGCCTACATGCGTCTGGTGCTGGAGACCGGAGCCAGCTACCGCATCCTGACCGCCTCCCCAGAGGTCAACGGGTTCTTCGGGGCCAAAGGCATCGCCGGGGCGATTCCTGCAGCTTACATCCACATCGCCAGGCAGTTTTACAACCGAGTGCGTCAGCTGGGCCAGCAGGAGAGGGTCCATCTGCACGAGTACCACCGGCCGCAGTGGACGTTCCACGCTAAAGGTTGGTGAGGTTCAAAGGTCAATCTAAGGCCTCGAAATATATTTAGCTCCATCAGATTGGATGGAGAGCATCCATGATAATGGGACGTTCACAGAGTCTTTGGTCCGAACAATTTTTATTGTTTAATTGAGCTTTTTAGTTTTTGAAGATTTAGTTTTAGGAAAATCTGGTTTTTGTGGGGCTTTTGTAGTTTAGGGTGATCCAGTCAGCCATCTTGTTTGACAAGCTTGTGAAGTATTATTTTTTCCTTTTTAGCTAAGATTTTACATTGTTTAAATATAAGAAAAAAATCATACTATTACTATACTGCAGTCATAGTAATACAGTGATAGTCATACTGCAATAAAGTCAAAATAATGCGAGAACAAAGCATTATTACCAGAATAAAGTCAAAATATAAGAGGATGAAGTAATCATTATTTTATCAGAACTCCAACACAAAAAATAACGAAAACTTAAATGAGGAATGTTGAGCATCTTGTGAAGTTAAACTTTGGTATCGGTTTTCCAGATAAGACTTCAACCGTAAACATGTAAACATCAAATTATTTTCAGCAGCAGGATTTTGAAACAATTGACCAAACAATTGAGTCTATTTTGAAAAAAGAACAATACAGAGACAAAAGTCACATCTCGACAACTTTTGCAGCTTTTTTCATCAAAACGTCTTTTTTCTCGTAATTTAGACATTCTTCTGGTAAAATACTGTTTTTGTTCTTCCAATATTACGACTATATTCTCGTAACTAATTGCATGTTTAGACTCTTTTCTAGCCTCTAACATCTTTTCTTCCAGTTTTACTCTGCATTTATCTCCATCCATCTTTGCACCAAATCTTACCATCTTCCCTGTTCCTACTCAAAACCAGCATCCCCACATCCTGATAATGCCACTGCCGTGTTTCACCTCGGGGATGAAGTGTTTCAGCAAGTCGGTTTTCCTTCGAACATTAAGTTCAGTTTGTATCTCATCTGGTCAGGGAAACGTTTTCTGGTTGTCTGCAGCTTCCCCTCCACGGTTAAAACGGCCTTTATGGCTGTGAGTGAACTGTGTGCAAACATCAGGATGGTTTTGTGTGTTGGAGAAGCTTGTAAATGTCTAAGAACTCCAGGAAATTTGTGTTATCAGCACCTCCCCACAGACAGTAAATATTACAATCTGAGCTCCTGATATTGCTCTCAGTATCATTAGTTAGTACTTTTAATTTCACTAAAGCAGATTTTTCAAGTAAGCTTAACAACTCAAAGATAATTAGAGGTCCAGTTAACTGATATAGTGTCATAAAACAAGGATAACAAAATAAGATAAATAGATATTTAGCCAGTAAAGGGCTCCATTAGGGAGGGATATAAAAACAAGAAAAGTTTTTTAAATCTTTTATCTTTTCGGCTTTTTATAGCTGTTCCACTGGTTTTCTTTACACATTGAGTCTTAAATTATAATGGAGTAAAATCAAACAATTTTATTCCTTAAAATGCATTAAATATGTCCAGATTTTCCGTCTTTGGTCGCACATTTTATTGAAGTCCTTTGCTTTTTCATTTACTTTTTGCTTTCTTTACATGTATGAAGCAAAATTTATTTACTTATATTTTCTTTGTATTTTTTTTTTTTTTAAGAACTGGTGGTTCTCTTGGTTCTGCGTTGGAGTCCTGACTGAGGAATTATTTTTTTATTGCAACGTTTGGAAGTTTGCCTGGAATCTCCAAACCACCAACAGAGATCTGCTCAAGAAGCGGACTATTGTTTTGTTTTCAAAACATTATTGTTTCTGTCTCCACTACCAGAATAATGTTTTTAATATTAAAAAAAGACCATTAATCCCAAAGGGAAAATAACTAACATCTGTTTTAATTCCAGTTTTGGCTTCAATAAGTAGCTTATTTACAGGCTGTTGTGCAAACTTTAATGTCAGCATGACACCAACAATTTATTCACACATCAGAGCTGGAGAACCAAGACATTTTGAGAAGGTTGCATTAAACTTTCTCAAGTAAGTAGAAGTTATCTCATCAGTTTAGTTTATTTTTCATAAATTATGTAGGTCCTAATTTTAGAAGGATCTCAACAAGAGTCTCAAAGTTACCATTACATAAATCTTGTTGCTCTACATTTATTGTTAGAGATGTGAAAATAAACCTTGAGATAAATGCTCTCCAAATGTTCATTTTGGATTTTATTTCTGAAATAATATACTCAAAGTAAAGGTGTGAGATTATTCTGCTGCAGTACTGGATTATTTTAGCCAGAGGAGTATTTTTGTATGTATGAAGTATTTTTACTTAGTTGTACTTTTTAGTTTTACTTGAGTAAATTTGTAACAAAGTATCTCTAACTCTTACTTGAGTAAAATATCTGGAAACTCTACTCACTGAGTGATTAATAAACTTGTTTTAAGCAAAACTTCACCAGACACACCAACAGCTTTTGTTAAAGTTTTATAAACTTCATATAAAAAGAAGTAGATTTGGGGAAACATTTCTCTTTTGCCTGATTTTGTTGTTTTTGTAATTATGTTATTTATATGAATTTTGTTTCTTAAATTTCCACATTATTTTATATTTTGGTCTGTCTGATTATGCAATTTTTAAATCTTGAACGACTGATGTTTTAATAAGTAGATTTTTTTTTACTGAAGTAAGAATATATTGAAGTAGTGATACTCTTACTTGAGTACAAGTTTTAGTTTTTGAATAGCTAATTTCTATGTAGTGTGGAGGTTTTTTGTACATTTTTCTCCTCTTTTAGTGTTTCTTTTTTTTTCTGTCTGTGATATTTTATCATTCGTTTTCTGTCAGCTGCTCCTGTTAGCAGGAGCGACAGTCGACCTCCTTTCTGCCGTTTCTCCTGTATTGTAATGGTTCCCTGGAGAACCAGCAGAGCAGCTGAGGCTCTTTTTGGTATGAATCCATTAGTCAGGCCCTCCACCTTTCTCTTTGCTTTTTATTTTTCCTTGGCAGCACGGCCTTTTAAAACGAAGTAGGTAACCGTTTATGATTACTGCGGGTGTGTGGGCGCAGTTAAATGATACGTTGTCACAGCTTCGGGGTAATTGTGCGAAATGGCGTTTTACTCGAACAGCGTTGCACGATTCCAGGTTCGCTTGGTGCCAGAAAAGTCCAGAAACAATGGGATTTCTTCATTTCTGGTGTTGTGCAAGGGCCGTAAATGAGCCGTTCTCTATATGAAGCGGCCCATTAAGAATGATGGGCTCTGCTGTTTTTCTTGTGGTTGTGATGGTATGTAGGTTGAGGCAGGAATCTTGTAGACTCACTCTGTTGTAGCCTCAGGACAAGGATCCACACTCACTCACTCTCTGCCTCATATTTTGAGGTTTTGGATCAACGCTGGGGATTTCTTCTTGTGCTTCCTTTCAGTTGTGGTTTCAGTCTGCTGAATCCGGCTCTCCGAAACTTTACTGATCCCCTCCCGCCCCGCCATCTTCTTCACAGGTCTGTGGTATTACCTCAGGGGGCAGGACAGGCCTTGCCTCACTCTAATTGGCTCCCCTAATTTCGGTTACCGCTCGGTTCACCGCGACCTGGAGGCCCAGATCGCCATAGTGACGGAGAACGAAGCCCTCCAGAGCCAGCTGCAGGAGGTCTGCTTGTCACGACGATGATGATAATGATGATGAACCGCTGTGTGGCGCAGCGCTCACCTGGCTCACCTGTGTTCTGACCCGGCAGGAGCAGGAGACGCTGTACCGGCGCTCCATGGAGGTTTCCGACTCCACGTTCCAGCAGCCCAATCGCTACGTCAAGCTGTGGGTCAAGCTGGTCACTCCCCTCATCAAGAACTTCTTCTGAGATCCAAAAGGTTCAAACCAAAACACGCAAACACTTTTTACACACGATGAAACCTGAAAGTATTATGTAGTATTATGTAATTCACTCTTTTGAGCGTTACATCATGTTATTCCTTCATCATAAACATGCCTGGAGTGTCGCTTTCATTCTTTCATGCATGTTTGAGAAATCCTTTAATCTCCTTGGCAACCATTCAGCTGTGCAAACCGCCTGGGTGGCCTTAGCTCCGCCTTCGAGACGCAGCTCCTCCTCAGTTTCCAATCGTGTCACAGAGCAGCTGTCCCCCACTCAGCTCCTTCAGACTAGCCAGCAGCAGGTAGCAAACAGCTGGTGGAGCTGTGCCTCTGCTGAGCTCATTAAATGAGATACTTCCCAGTGAAACTCTGGTAAAAATGTTGTTAAAAGGTCAATAGAGGAGCCATGTTGTGATGACTTCCTGAAGGAGGAGTTTCAGAAAGAGCAAGAGTTTTTAAAGAGACAGAGGCCCAGTTAAATTACGAAGTCATAATATTTATAAATATATATATATATACAGTAATTTTAGAACAACTGAAGGTTACAGTTACTTGAATGTGCAATAAAATGATACTGTGTGCCTGGAAAACATATAAACTACATTATTTTATTAGCTTGACATCAAAACCATGTGATTCGATTAGGTTTGCTAAGGTAGATGAACATCTAAAAGCTGCAGGACAACAGTCTTCAAAAACTGGAGTTCTCCTGACTGTAATTGTCCTTCCAGTATAACAGATTTTCCTTCCACTAAACTTTCTCTATATCGATTTTCAAACAAACGGCAACAGCCAGTGTCCAAACCAGTGATCTTTTCGGGTTTATTCTTCCTCCTGAGGTTGTCACTGGCAGTCTGCTGGACAACTGTCGAGTCAGCAGTCTTGATTCTAGTCGTTGCTAAACCTGAACGACGAGTCATTCTGGACTCAGCGCACAGTGCAGGGGGAACCGTGGAGTTACAGAAACATGGAAAATGTTAAAATTATGTAATTAGTTCAGTAGAAACAACAAATTCAGCTTTTTCCTAAAATCAAAGTGTCATAAATAAAGACAAGCAGGGATCTCAATTAGTCTGCTTCTACTCAAGTTGTTGTTTCTTTCAAAATAAGAGCGTTCAAAACGCTCTACTGTCAGAAAGTCGCAGCTTAGAGTCACAAACAAACAAACTGCAGCCTAAAGTGTTTTTATTTCAGTGTGTGAGCTATAAACAGATTTATTAAAGTGGATTTGCCCTTTGCTAATTGTTCTGACCTTTGAACTTTTCTAAAATTCAGATTTGTAACTCAACACATAAAGTTAGGGAACTACAAAAAAACCTTTCTGAATATACAATATTCCAACTGGGTAATGTAATCTCCATAGCTAATTGCTTGGAATATTTCATTCTGCATTCACTTTTTGAATGCAGAATGTGGTAGTTACATGAGCTTTAGCAACTAAAGTTCATTTACTAAACTAAACTAAAAGTTAGTTTAGTTAGTTTAGCAACTAAAGTTCATTTAGTTACTAAACTAAGAGTTAGTTTAGTTAGTTTAGCAACTAAAGTTCATTTACTAAACTAAACTAAAAGTTAGTTTAGTTAGTTTAGTAACTGAAGGTACTAAACTTTGCATCAATATTTTGCTTTCCTTTTTTTATTCTAGCGTTTTTTTCCTCCACTTTTTCTCCCCTCAAATTGCCCATTTCTGCAGCATAAACAGGATGCACCCGTCAACATTTTGTGCAGCGCTGCCCGCTCACACATACAGTAAAACAAGCTGCGGGTTCTTTGAAATTCCTGCAGTCATTGTGGCGATTCCCGTCCTCCTCTTCCCAGAACCACCGCAGGGAGAGCGGGGACAGCGGGTCGGCTCATTCACCGCCGCCGTGAGGCAAAGTGAGTCAGCGCGGCGTTACGGCGATGATTTGACACTTTGGTCGTACTTCTGCGAGGCGACCTGGCCGGGGTCATTAGGAGTAAACGGAGAGGTCGAGCCGCATTTCTGCCGCCGCTCCAGCTGAAGGACGAGCCGTCAGCTGCAAGGCGAGAGAAAGCCGCTCAGTTTCTGAGAACAGGAAGTGTCTCTCAGGCTGGAAACTGCCGGTAAATGGGTGGTGTCTTATCACTACCTGGACAGAGAGAGAGAGAAAAATCTGAGTCATCAGCTGCCAGAAGGAAACAGTTTAAAATAGATCATCTTTCTGCCCTGAAGCGTAACAAATACGCACACACTGAATGCCTGTAAGGAGTGGATTTAGTTCTGGAAAACTGCAGAAGCTTTGATTCGTGTCACAGGATCAGTGTAAAACTTTGTTATACGAATCCTGACAGATGAGAACATATCAGAGGAAATAAATCTTTCAGATACAGCTTTTACTGAATAATAGCTGTGTTATAAAGTAGCTGTAAAATGGAAGGTTTCTGACCTGAGTTAAGTAAGGTTGCATAAGAGCGTACTCCCTAACGACTGGGAGGGTTTTTCCTGACAGTTCCTCAGGCGGATCTTGCAGCAGATTCATGGTCTGCAGAAAGATTCAAAACCATTCAGTGTCCAAACGTATCAGGAGTTATGCATCATAGGCCCGTCACCGTAACCAATTCTCAGTCCCAGAAATTATTGCGATAAACGATAATATTGTTGTTTTGAGACCTTTTTCTAGTAATGCATTGATATTGACATAATAATGACAGTTTGTCGTCTGAACAAGATATTCAAAGAATCCAAAATTAAACACAAAAACGATAAAATTAAACGTAAATAAAAACCAGTTAAAACCGAAACCATGAATAAAATTAATTATATAATCTCTGTAATCCAAATTTCTTCTCAAAAAAACATTGATCATCAGAATGGAAATTATCGAGCTCATTTTAATTGATCGTGTGATTAACTGCTTATTGCCACTCAACATTAATCAATAACTGGGACTTCCCCTTTAGTTTTTGGTGTCGTTTCACAAAGAGCAACTTTCTTAATCTTGCTCAATTGTACAAAGAAAACATTAAAAATCTCCCTAATCCATGTCGGTAAATATAATCTGAGGAAACAAAGTGTGAGCTAAGGTACCCACACTGAAGCATGGCGGTGGCAGCATCATGCTTTGAGGTCGGTTTTCTATAGCTGAAAATGGAGCGAATTATGAAAAGTTTCTGTCAGTTTTAGTTTAAATGTGTTTTAAGCAACAGAAGTTTTTTACTTTTAAGTTTTTTCCCCCTAAAATAAAAGTTCTGAAATCATTTAGTCATGTCTGTTTTCGCATGGAAAAACAAAAACGGGTGTAAATAATTTTATATCCACTGCAAATGTGGAAAAAGATTGAAGAAAATTAAAACGACCTCACTAATCTTTACAACTTTCCGAAACAGTCGGTCCGTTTGGGTGCAGCCCGGTCTTAAATGTGTTGCTGCGGAGGACAAACCAAAAATAGTTTTTAAATAAACGTCATAAAACCGAATCAAGTCATAAATTTCGCTGATATAATTAAACCAAACCAATCGAGAGTCATTACGTCTCTCCAGAGCGACCAGCTTTTATTTACTGAGGCTGTTTCATGTGAAGACCTAAAAGTTTGGGAGTTGTGGGACTCGTCCAGCCGCTGATAAATAGTTTTTTGTAAGTTAACGTGATTTGTGTGCGAATCGGAGTGTTTCTGAATTGCATTATGGGCTCCTGTCTGCAGCTTCATTTAATATCTGCAGGTAATTTAGAGAAGTGCGGCTCTGTCGACTCTTACCGGAAACCACAGTCATGTTTCCAACTCCTTCACACGAAAGGAAAAAAAAAAGAAATCTTAATTTCTGACTTTGAATTCAAACAGGTTAAGAGTTAAGCACAATAAATATGATCCAGTTGCTGATTTTTATTGTCGTGTTTCTGCTGCGTGTTTCTCCCTCCCTCTCCTCTCCTGAAGAACTCGTTGTTTTTTTTTGTTGTTTTTTTTGTTGTCTTGCTCTGAGTTCCTTTATTTTGCTTTCCTTTTGTTTTCTTTGTTTCCTTCTGGCGTGTGATCGACTTCACTTCCAGTACGTCCTCTATTTTTATTTTCCCGAAAGAAGAGGGCAAAACAAAAGCCGTCCTCTCTCCAACAATAGCCTCGCCCGTGGAGGGTGTGAAGAGATCTTATCTGCAGCTCGGTTCGTCTATTGTTGGGCAGGAGCGACAGCAGCCTCGAGCCTCTCCGGTTCGGCCGCGTTCACATGCAGCGACGTCCAGTCTGGATCCAGAGAAACTGCCGGCGTGTGTTTGTTTGTTTGTGACCGCCCTCTAGTGGTGAAAAGTTGGCACTTCAGGAGGGAACTTAATTTGAGGTCAGGGGTCATCTGAGTGCGTTTTAATATAACCAGCGAGTTGATTTGGTTCAGTAACAAAAAACTTATTCTGTATATTTATTCTGCGCGGTGAAATGTATCGAGATTTATTTCTCTTAAACCAAAATCAAACATTTATTTTCTCAAAATAAATACAGCACATTATAAAAATGGCCAGTGCTCCTTTTTAGTGAATTGCTGCATCAATGCAACGTCTAATTTTGCAGAAGTGAATTTTCCTAAACTTCCTAAAGGCCCCGGTAATCAATGTCGCTGATTCTCAGCTTTTTACCAAACTTTTTTCTTCCACTCAATTTTCTATTAATATTCTCAGATAAAGTAGCACACACAAAAAATTAATTAAATCAATTGATAGGATGATAAATTACAATTCAGCCAATTTCTACTTTGATAATCATATTTTGAAAGGAAAGTTTGTTTACAGGCTATAATTTATTTACATTTTCAGTTGAATGTGGTTTTTATGTCTATTTTATTTGTTTGTACTTAGTTGTTTGGTTTTTGTCATTTTTTCTTTTGGGGGGCTGACGGTTATTTAAAATATCTTCCAGTTTCAGTATTAAGTGCTCTTTACAAAATTAAATTAAAGACCAAGCCAGAATTATTCTGATGTTATATTTGTTGTGTTTTGTAAATAGCATAAAAATGTTTGGAATATATAATTCTGTGTGAAATTAATCCATTTCTTTCCTATTTTGTGTCGAATTACTGAAGCAAATGATCTTTTCAATGAGATTTTAATTTATTCAAAGCACCTTTAGGCTTATTATCAGAAATAATTGTGATTTTTAAAAAAAATGCCATTTAATAAAAATGCAGTGTTCCTAAAAAGTCAACTGAAGATGATTTTGTCTAGTTTTGTTTTATTTCTTTAAATTTGGGATTTTCCAAGACAGAAATGACTATTTCAAAAGTTACAAACTTGTAATAAGTTCATAATTTTCATTTGGAGCATCTATAAAAAAATATTTTGAAAGACATTATACATGCGTTCTCTTTTTTTGATAAATAATAAAGTCTGTGATGAATTTGACGCTTTCTCAGCCACCTTTGCCCAGAGTTTTCACTCGATGCTCATTATCAGCTGAATGTTTCTCTGTCGTCTGCAGGCGGTTCTTTTATTTCGGTTTGGACTCTGCGGTTCTGAGCCGAGGTCCTGCAGAAGGCGTTCCCCGCCGTCACAGGAAGTGACTCACGCACAGGAGTGGACGTACGATGAACTTAAAGAGGGGAAACCCTCTTCCATGTTTTTTATTTACCTCCGCCGTCATAAAAATCTGGATTTCTCCATTTGTACCGACTAGAAACATTTCAAACAGCGAAAGCTGCTGATCGTCTTTCCGTACCTCCAGCATGAAGCCGCGTTGCGTCCTTTCGGGCTGAACAGAGACGTGAACGTCTGCGGCGTAATGAAGGCTGTGACGGTAAGCAGACGGGTGTGGCGAAGCGCTGCAGTCCCTGGGGAGCTTTAATGACGGCTCTCACGGTTTGTTTACGGCTCTGCCCACAGATACGTGTACAGTTCTGCGTTATGTTTGTAAATTAAAGGATCTGCTCAATTTTTTAAAGCGACTCAAAATGTTTGTGTGCTTTTGTTGGTATATGGAGTTGAAGATGAAGCTTCAGGTGCGAAGCTTTAACTCCAGAAGTTGTACTGAAACGCTGCAAAAACTCAAAATCTCACCAAGTAGTTTTGGTCAAATATTTTATTACACTTTAAATAAAACAAAACTCACAAGTCACTTTTCAGCAAAATATACGAGTTTTAAGTCAATAATTCCTCAACATTGATTTTTTTTAAAAGTAGAAGTTTCACAGTAGCTAATCTCACTGATAGCACAACATTTTCCCATTTTATAAGTGAAATAATCTGCTACTGAATCTAGTATTTTAAGGTAAATTTTCATAACCTCTGTTTTGCTCATTTTACCAAACTGGAATAGAGTTGAGCAAACTCCAAATATCTACATTTGCGATGATGGGACAGAAAAAGCTTCTTCCTTTGGTAAATCCAAATCGATGGCATATAATAGTTGCTGCTGGTTCCCAGCATCTTGATGCTTTCCGGAAAATCCTCCCTCATCCTTCCTGCTCTGTAAGCAAACGTTTGTTTCCCGGCCTGAACCGACAGCAGAGGTGAGTAGAGAGCCAAAAACTTTACCCCAGCTGTAGCTGTTGAAGAAATTAACAATAAATTAAGATTAAAAAAGCGTCGGTGAAAACATAACTTTAAAAATACATAATCAGACAGAACAAATATAAAGTTATGTGGAATTTTTGTTGTTTATATGTTAAAATATCAATTTGGAAAATTGATATATTTGTAAATTTTTCCAAATTGATTTCTTTCAATTTAAAACTTATTGAACTAATAAAAGTGCAGGTTTGTCCGGTGAATTTTTGGCTCTTCATTTAGTGAAGTTATTCACTTTTTACTCAACAGTAGTGATCCTTCATAATAAAACAAACTAGCAAAAATACTAATAAAAGTATTTTTTGTCCCCAAATTGTTACTGCAGTACACATAACTAGTTACCATCCAACTCTCAACAGTCCCAGTTACATGTAAAAATGTAAGTGTGGCGTGCCGTGGTGGCGTAGCGGTTAGCGCGACCCATATTTGGAGGCCTTGAGTCCTCGACGTGGCCGTCGCGGGTTCGACTCCTGGACCCGATGACATTTGCCGCATGTCTTCCCCCCTCTCCTTCCCCATTCCTGTCAGTCCACTATCATATAAGGGACACTAGAGCCCACAAAAAAGACCCCCTGGAGGGGTAAAAAAAAAAAATGTAAGTGTGCTCCTTTAAAACATTTAAGATTTAAATGTTTTAAAGGTCGGCTGTGGAGGAGCTGCAGAACCTGAGCCGCTCTGGGCGGTTCAGACTCTCTGAGTCGCATGAGGTGCAGAACCCGGCCTGTGTGAAAACGAGTGAAGGCAGTTTCTCATAGAAAGTCAGAGGCCAACCATTAAAACGCCCAGTTTAACCAAACCCTGCCGAGCAGCGCGGAGCTGCAGACTGTGTGGGCGTCGGTGGTAACCAAGCAAACCGCTGCCGGCTCACTTCAGGAGCATTTCTTCGCCGTTCTGCTCTTCAGGTCGTGAGTCTAGACGGGGAATCTCCCCACTTCCCTCTCAACTCTGGCCTCCATGTTTGTGCTGAAAAACCCGGTGCGATCAGATCAGCAGGAAGAGGCAGAAAACGCTGCTGCTGCTGCTGACAGAAATGTCCTGCAGATAAGATCTTTTAAACGGTTTTATCTGCAGCGAGCATCAGCATGAGCGAGTGGCTGTAAACACCAGACAGACAGATCGAGATTTTCCAGTCATAATGTTCAACCTGCTGACAGAACATTTCTAATTTCCTCTCATCACTCAGATCATTACGGTCAAATCCTGTTTAAATGAGATTTTATCAACTTAGAAACCAGAACAGGAGACGTGTTTTTTTTTTTTGTGCAAATTTTTAATACGAGGAAAAGAAACAATAAATTACAGGAAATATGGATAAATAAATATTAAGCTGTTTGAGCAATACCTCCATTTAAACAAGCAGTTAGAAAACGGGTCAGAATGAAGGTCCAGGCTGCGTTCATGATGATCTCTTTAACTCCGTTTACACATTTACAAACCAGTTCAGCACTGCTGGGATTTATGCAACAAGATTTGATAAGAAATGCTCATTTCTTCCCTCGTTTGATTCCAGTTGCAGTATTTTTTTTTAAGGTTTTGCTGCATTTCTCTCCTGGAGAAACAGTCTGAGGTCTTAATGCGCTGAAACCAAATACTGCGTGGAAAAAACGCATCGGGTCAATATGACTCAATTAAGCCGTCATAAAGGGAACAGTCCAAGCACAGGTAAGCCTTCTGACTGACTCAACCTGCTTGAAGTTTGGGCCAAACATGGGAGGAATCGGGGGACCGTCGGCGCTGAAGGCAACAGAGTCGTCGTCACGGTGATGGCTCCTCCGACGCCTACAGCCCCTTCAGGGATGAAACTTTCTTCTTCCGAGCCGCCAGCATCTCGTAGAACGGGTCTTTGCTGATGGCGGCCCTGCAGGTGAGAGGAGGAGTAGTAGAAGAAGAAGAAGAAGAAGTAGAAGTAGAAGAAGAAGAAGTGGAAGAACGACAGTTTACATCAGTGATTCACAGGCTGAGCGCAAAGTTTGGTCTGTGTTGTTGCGTTTGGTCCATTCATCCAACAGAATAATTTAAATGACAAACTTCTGTTTTAAATATCCATTTAATTACTAATTCTGGTTTTACTTGTTGGGTTTTTCTCAAATTCAAAAGTACTTTGTTGATCGTAAAGGGAAATTTAAGTAATTTTAAAAATTATTTTCATGTGATGAATTGATTTTCCACGACAGAATGATACTAAAGATACTAACAATATTGTTTTCTCTGCAAACGTTGTGTTTTTCTGTATTTCGAAACCTTAAACCTGAAGTAGATATTTATCCAAACTTATTTGCCTTTTTTTAATCTTATGTTTTTAAACATTTGTGGCACTAAATAAATCTTAATTCAGCATCATAGGGGAAAATATGACTCACACAGTCGTAAAAGTTGCAGATACCCGTTTAATCTGTTTTTCGTTTTCGCAAACAAAACTTGAGTCAAAAATTATCAACAAGTCGTATGAAAATAAGTTAGAAACGCCTGAAGATTAAACAAGATTTCATGAGTTAGAATATTTTTACAATCAAAATACATTCACAGAAAAAGTAATAATGTTCGACCAAAAAGTTAAAACACAGATTCTAGCTAACTACAACCACCATCACTTGTCCAACTCTACAAAACATTTAACTTTTTATTCTTTTGCTTTTAAGTTTAATTTTCAAAGGAAACGCACGTCTTAGTCCAAGTCTCTCCAATCAAACTGTTAATTTACGAAATGTAAAGACTGAAAATTATAAATATTGTTGCATTTTAAGATACATTTTCTTATAAATTTAAAGCATTCTCTATATTCTATGTTTCTAAATCGGAGCAGAAGAGTCACAGACAACCATTTGTAAACAAAGTGTCATTTCTTTTCATTTTAAGCTGTAAGCAAATTTAATTAAAGAGATTTGATCATGTTTGATGCTCTGGCGCTTTGATCTTATCTAGAAATGAGATTTGGACCTTTGAACATCATTCTTCCCCTGCTCTGTGGTTCTGATCCTGTGCGGCAGAAGAAGTTAAAGGTCTCACTTGATGCTTTTGATCCACTCGTCCTTCTCCTCTGCAGTCGGAGCAGAGATCCTGTAAAACGTGTGGTTGCCCTCGACGACGCGGCCGTCCGCCTCCGTCTTGCAGGCTTTGATCACCTGGTATTTGTTGTTGGGGATGAAAAGCTCGAAGCAGTTCTGGGAGCGAGGAAAGACAGAACGGGTCGGAAACTTTGTGTCGAAACACAGAGAAAAAAAACCCAAACAAACAAACAAACGTTTTCTTTATTTCATCCAAAATTAGAATTTGAAAACCGCCGGTTGCAATAAATCAGTTAATTGCATGATAAATAAATTAAAATGAGCTTATGTCTCTCTCTGCCAAAAATAAAATTCTGTACTTTTTATTTGTCATTTCAGTTGTTTTGTTTATTTATTTTGGATATTTAAAACATCTTCCAATGTTTAATGTTCTTTAGAAATGAAAGTTTATTGGTCTTTGAGAGAGAGTATTTGCATTGTTACTTGAATATGGTCTCAAAACAACAATATCATTGTTTATCGCGATAACTTCTGACACAATTTATCGCCTGCCATAATTTGTTATGATATGCATCATTTTCATTCAGTTTCTGTTCTTTTACACAAAATCGCAATAAAATACATTAAAGTTTGTGGTTGCAACGAGACCAAGTGTGATCTAGCTTTAGGAATGTGAAAACTAATTTTTCCGTTTGTACCGAGAACCACAGAGTAAAGAAAACCGTTCAGTTGTAACTTTTAAGAGCTTTTTGTTTCAGGATAAAAGATGTTTAAGGAACAATGAACACCTCTGGATGCAGATGAATGATGCGACGACACATGAGCTGTAAGTATGTATATTATATTGGCAGAGCTAAAGGTATAAAAGCTGGTGGAAATAATTTTAGAAGCTTAAATTATAGATTGCACAAACATTTAAACAACAATAAAACAAATCACAAAAACATTTGTCTAACCCGGGCGTATTGCAGAAATCTTAGGTTCTTTGTCAACTTTCCATGTTTTTTTGTTGTCGTTTCGTTTCAATCTGATTCTGAACCAGATGTGGAAACTTATAAAATAAAAGGTTTACCGGTTTCTTTGAGTCTTCAACTTCTCTGATGCTGAGATTTTCCAGTGGAATAATCCCTCTGGGTTCCTTATCCTTAGGAAAACAAATAAAACAAATAACACTACAAGAACAGGCTTTACAAGAACGCAGCAGAGCCTCCATCTGCCAACCAGCACTCACTGTGGTGTATTCAAAGTAGTAGAGACAGTTATCTGTGAGAATGAACCAGCGTCTCTTCCAGGTCTTCACTCGTCCACCTGAGGACAGATGAAACTTCAGAAAACCGACGCGCTGCCACACAAATCAGCAGGTTAATAAAAGTACAGCAAAGACTGCAGAAGTTAAAATGCCACAAGCAGATGTGGATTTCACATCAGGACGAAGCAGCAAAAAGCAGAACGTGAACTCCAGGGTTTGTACAGTAAAATTCAAGCACTTTAAGCATTTTGAAGGCAAGTTTTCAACATTTTCCATCACCATTTTGGAGATAAAAACCACACAAATCAACTTAAAAAGACAGATTCAGTTCATTATTATATAATCTAATTTTTTACTGTTATTAGTAATATCTCAATATTCAGGAATAAAACTAAAATATAACAAAAATTTTATGTTTTGAAATCTCTCTTTCTGGTGAGAGAAAATAAAAACGTTAATTTAACAACAAATCCCCCAAATCCAGTAACTTTTGTTAAAGTATAAATATAAGAATCTTTATTTCATTGACACAAATCAATAAATCATTGAGCTATTAGGAATGATAAATATTCATTATATTGAAACAATCCAAACAAATCATGTCAAGATAAATTACCTTCCTGCTCAAACTAAAGGCTTAAACACAATATACAAAGAAAGTTGCAAATAAAAGAAAAAAAATCTCTAAAAATGTTGTTTTAGCAAATAGAAATAATTTTAGTAATTCTAACTAACATAAAACAAGACAATTTTTGTCTGATTTAATTTCTCCTGGTTTGTGTCTTGCTATAAGGTGAATGAAAATATCTGGTTTAATCAAATGTTAAATTTCACTTCATTACCAAACTGTGCAGTTTGAATACCAAGAACTTTCCCAACCTTGAAAACACCAAACTGAATTCAAGCATTTTCAAGGATTTCGACCCGTACGAACCCTGGAAGTGGGACGTTAAAGAGCGCCTGCAGCTTTATTCTGGGTGCAGCTGTGAAGGAAAGCGAACACCCCCCCCCCCCCCCCCCACACACACACACACGGAGGCGAAGCGGTGCAGTGAAGGTAAAACGAAACAATACGTACCTCCTGGAGCCAAACCATGAAACACAAACAGGAAGAACGTCAAGAGAAGAAGAACTTCAACACAAAGCAACAACAGCTCTCTGTCTGTCTAATTTAATACATTTAAAACAACAGGAGGAAACATACCGAGTTTTAGCAGCCAGCCTTCTCTGTCGGGGTTGAAGAAGGTGTGTGTGAGGTCGTTCCCATCATCCTCTGGGATCTTAAACGGTTCATTCTTGATGCTGTCGTACAGATTCTGCAGATCATGACAACAGACATATAGTCTTATTAAATCTAAGACACATAAACACACACTAAAATAAATAATAACAGTCAACAAACCCTCCTATTCCATTGAATTAGATTCAAAACAAAGTCAAAAGACTGAAAAGGTTTAGGCTGAAGCTACTCAGCTTACAAGTGTTCATTAGAAATAAATTTAAACTAAATTTAGTGTAGGAAATATGAACAGAAAACACAGAACCAACATTTAAACCCAAAAGAAGAACAGAGGAACAAAACACAAAAGGATTTTAAAAAAGTAAGAAAATCACCATCTCAAAGATTTCAATCAGATTTCAAATATTTAAGTCCCTTTTAAACTGCG
The DNA here is from genome assembly GCF_002775205.1 of Xiphophorus maculatus. Classification (NCBI taxonomy): domain Eukaryota; kingdom Metazoa; phylum Chordata; class Actinopteri; order Cyprinodontiformes; family Poeciliidae; genus Xiphophorus; species Xiphophorus maculatus. The sequence goes on along the minus strand of NC_036452.1, from coordinate 9,667,810 downwards.
TTATGTTATTACTTAAAGATATTCTGACAAACTATTCACATACTTTTTAATTTAATATTTATACTTGACTGTTTTAAGTTAAATTTCACTCTTAGCTTGTATTGTCATCCTTTTCCTTAAACAATTTCTGAGTGTTTTAAGCAGCACATTATTTTTTACTTTGTGCAGTTTTATAGTTTCCCAACTCAGCAAACATTAACTAGATAAACCAAAGCTTTGCTTAATTAGTTTTTAATTGGTTATATTCAATGTGATTTAATATCTTTATAACTTTTTTTTGGCAGAAATTAAATATGTTGGAGGTTCTATAGTTGTTTCCCCAGTTCTCTACAAAAAAAAGTAAAGGTTTGTTGTAAAGAGCGTATAGAGTTTCACTGCTGAATGTATGTCATGATGATGACGCGCACACACACGCCCACGCACAAGACACACACACAGGACACGCACACACGCGGTCAGAATATGGATTATAGAGTAAACATGGAAGCCGTTTACAGGAAAAGCGCAGCAGGGATTGATTGTGAATAAAGCTGCAGCTGCTGATGGAAAAGCTGTGGTTACTGCTTGAACTTTGACCTCCTGTGGTGCTGTGGTCACCATGGTTCTGTTTGACATTAGCAGGAGAACAATAGCTTCAACACAACCCGCAAGTCACTGTGTAGAGACAGTGTTGAGAAAAAAAAAGTGTTTGCATCGTTGCAGGCTTTGCTTTGATTTAGCTTTTTAGTCCCACTCAAAAAGCAGGTCTACAATAATCATAATAATAATAATAATAATAATAATAGCAAAAATCTCTTTAAATGAATCCATTTTACCTGAGTGAAGATGGCCTCACGATCTTTTACAAATGAAATAAAATTAGAGTCAAATATTTGCACAGCAACATTTTTTTGTTTGTGCTGTTATCGCTTCACAAATATTAAATGTTTCCAGAAGTCAAAGGTCAAACAGCCGCCATTCCCCTGCTTGGATCTCTGAGTAGCTGCCTCTCAGACTGCCAGGATCTCATCGTACTCTCGGTCTCTGACCCTGTTTGTCAATTGCTAATAAGAACGATCGATCCGCCATCGTCATCATGGAAATCCTCACTGCACCCAGACTGCGCCTGCAGGTTTCCCCTCTTCGTTTTCCAGCTCAAAACAGAGCGCCACTGCCTGCTGCGCTCTTTCTTCAAGTAATCCTTTATATACAGAGCAGAAACCACTAAGCTAAAAACAAGTGGATGCCACTAGTCGCTCCGATATCCAAACTTTGTGTTAATTTCGCCTCAGCAGAGGAAGGAGTTTCTCAGAACAAAGTGAACTGGACTCACTCTGAGCAGATCCTCAGGCAGATCTCCTCCGTCGTTGATTCCTCTGTTCATGGCAGTGAACCTCTGAACTGACGGTTTGTCTCGTACGTTCGGGTTGTGCAGACTCGTGTTCAACATGATCACGGCGAACGACAACACGTAACATGTATCTGGAAAACAGGCAGATCTTGGATGTCAAGTTTCCACGGTAAACTTCTAGGTTAGGCTTTAATGAGAATAAAAATATATTCTGTTTCCAGATGATTTTACCTGGAAATGATACCTGATAGCTGCTCTCTACAGGTTCCAATACAATTTAATTCAAATTCCCAGACTCAGAGTTGTTTACATTTCATACAAGAAAGGACAGAAGGAAGGAGGACAAAAAGAAAGGAAACAAGAAGGTAATGAAAAGAGGGGAGGAAAGATACAATTTAGTCTAGAAGGAAGGACAAGGAAATGAGAAAGAATAAAGGAAGGACACAAGGAGAACGGAATAAAGAAGGATAAGGAGAGAGGAAGGACAGAAAAAGGGAAGGTAAGGCACAACGAAAGACAAAAAGTAGAAGACATATGGGTAGGCAGAAGGGAAAAAGGAAGGAAAGAAAGAAGAAAAGAAAGGAAGAAAGGCATACAACAATAAAGGTAGGAAGGGAGGAAGGAAAGTAGTAATAAGTAATTAAGAAAGGAAAGAAGACAATAAGAAAGGAAAGAAGACAATAAGGAAGGAAGGAAGGAAGGAAGGAAGGAAGGAAGGAAGGAAGGTAGGTAGGTAGGTAGGTAGGTAGGTAGGTAGGTAGGTAGGTAGGTAGGTAGGTAGGTAGGTAGGTAGGTAGGTAGGTAGGTAGGTAGGTAGGTAGGTAGGTAGGTATCTGGAATCTTTTTAATCCATTTATTTTCTTTTTAAAACACGTATCCTTGAAAACACTAAAATAAAATCCTATTCTTCTGCAGACTTTTCCCACTCTGAACCCTTAACGTTCCTATGTTCACATCAGAACCGTTCTGTGCTTGAATCGGTGACCCGGCGCTCACACACCGGTGCTCTGAAACACGCCCGGGTTGCAGTGGCAGTATCTCTGTGCGAACGCCTCCATCATGCGGTCGATCTTCTGGGCCTCGCCCGGCAGCCTGAAGCTCCACAGGAACTGCCGCAGCGCCTGGACCAGGTTCAGGTCCGTGAACTCGTGCAGCTCCAGGAAGGCGTGCAGAACCTTGATGTTAAATTCATCTCTGCACGACACACAGGATCCCACACAGACACACACCCACAAGTCCACATCAGACATTAGAAACAAAGAAACAACACGGCATTAAAGCTCGCCTGGAGCTGCTTGTGTAACATTATGAATCATAATTCCAATAACGTGAATTAAATAAGCGCACCTCTCCCCCAGATAGTCGCCGATGGCCGTCTTGTTGAGGCCCTCTCCTTTGTAGAGAAACTGAGCGATGTCTTCGCTGGTGTTTTTCAGCAGAGAGCTGTCGATCAGGAAGCGAATACCCTGAGGAGGAGAAATGAAAACGAGCAATTCAGCCTGAGGATCTGAAAATGTCAACTGAATAAGAACAAAATTAGTCTGCTTCAGCACTCATGGGCCAGAAAATTATCATTTTTAATAACTAAAATCACCAAAGACTGAGTGATTGTTTTTACCTACGTAGTCAACAATAAGCTAAGTAGGGGGTCAGCGCTTTAAAATAAAATCTCCAATTTTTCAGATTTGATTTCTCGCTTTCTTTTCTAAAAACAGGCAGAAAATATTTTCAAAAAGTTTTATTTAAATCATTCCTTCTGTCCAGACTATGAGAATTTGTTTAATTGCGATGATGTTGTAACATTAATTTAAGTGCTGCACGGAGCGTGTTGTTCTTTCAGTCTGTGTACTCCAGCTAAGGATTAATCAATTACTAAGCTAATTGATGATTATTTCAAAAATTGATTCATCACAATTAATCGTTTCAGCTCCACGCTCTATGTTGAATTTGTATTTCTTGGACATTTTTAGCCTTTGAGTAGCTAAAACAGACTTACATCTATTCTGTTCTCAAAGCTGCTGGTGATCATCATGTCATTCATATAAATGATCTTCTATGTGGTGTAGAGTAAAAGGTAGAAACAGCTGCTTGAAATACAGATTTAAATGTCTGTAACCGTTTGTGAAATGAAGAGATTGACTGATGCGTTCACCTTTGTGGGGTCCATGTTGAACTTCTTCCGGCCGATGGCCATCTGTTTGTTCCTCTGCATGCTTTTTCTGCAGTCAAACGACACAAAAATACTCTCAGCACTTAACAATAAATGTTCAGTTTAGTTCTGCAAATATAATCTCATTTTAGCAACTCAATGAAATGGATTGAAGCAAGTTGATGCATAATCAGAACATCGTGTAAAAGGATGACGTAAACAAGTTTTTTGTGTCTGTGAATGTAAAACAAAGGCTGAGCAGAGCGGCGCTGCCTACGCACAGAAATGGCATTTGAGGGACACTTTACCTCTCTTCAGTCAGGCCCAGGTTTTCAATCTCACTGGTCACCTCCGCTATCTCATCCTTCAGCCTCTGAGAGGCGACAGAGAAGAGGAACAGGGGAAATTTGGTCAGCTTCAAACCATAAAACAAAAACATAAACAGTCACGATTTAAGTTTATTATTAAAATAGATTGCATATTTTTTTTTATTGACCAGCTCATCACGACCAGAACCTCCTACTCTAGTGACAACCCACTAAACCTCCTAAAAAAGTGCCGCCATGATTCAGTTCTGACCCGACAGAGCGATTCCGCCTCTCAGCAGGAGTTTTGTGAAACGGCCTCGCTCTGCAGAGATCTGCTGCAGCACCTGTTCTGGGGTCATCGCTCACCCCCTCTTCCCTTTGCTGACCCAGATTCATCGGGCCGCCCCTCCCTGACGCCCTCACAGGTCTGCCTGGGTGCTGGGGAGAAGACGGGAATATGACGGATCAAAGACCGACCGGCTTAGTGGAGCTGCTCAGGCAAGTCCGAGGTTATGAGAGGAAGGAGAAAAACAAGGACCGCAGGGTTCCTACGCACTTTTAAGACTCAAATTCCCAGCGTTCCCAGTCCTTTATGTTCATCTTAAAATATTAAATATAAAGTTTCACCATGAATTTAAAGCAGATATTTCTACAAAAAAAAAAAAAAAGTTAGAAAACTAAGGAAGGAAAGAAGCAAGGACAGCAGAAAATGGCATAAAAAGAAAAAGAAAGAAGGAGAGAGGGGGGTAGGACTCAAGGAAAGGAAGCTAAGGGAAAATGGACCAAAGGAGAAGAAAGGATATGAAATGAAAGGAAAGAAAATACATATAAATAAAGTTGTAAAAGGATATGGGGGAGGAAGAAAAGAAAGAATGGACTGAGGAGAAAGAGAGAAAGAATAATACTTGGTATTAAAGTAAAACCAGTTTTTAATACTTCTGTTTTTTCTCACACTTTTTCTTGGAAAATATCATTAAACTAAATTTGATCTGTTTTGCAGTCGGTGTAATGAATCCTGTGAGCAGAAGACTGAAGAACAGAAACAGAAGACAAATCTGGAGTCAAATATTTAAAAAAAATCTAAATACAATTTTTTACATTTATTTCTGAGTCTGTTTCCCAGAAACACAGAAACAACGCACTCTCTCTGTGTTACTGCAACATGTCATGGTTCATAACCCATCTGTCCCCGAGGCTGAAAGTGGGCGGAGCTTCGGAGAACAACATGACATTCATCAGTTTGTGCATCATCACCGCCTGCAGGCTGCAGATAGAAAACAGCCACTTCAAATCACCAACTCTCATAAAACTTTGATCTGGATACACTTAAATATTTTTTTACACCCGTTTGGCTTTTTAATCACATTTTAGCAGAATGTGATCTTAATACCCAAGATTATTTTAGAAGATCTTGGGTATAGTTACTAAAGTCTGGTTTAAGGACATTTTCTAACCTGAAACGGAATCAAGTCTGCAAAAACAAAACCTCTCTATGATGAATATTGATACATGAAGAAACCTGCCTCTTTTTGTAGTCTTAATTACTGCACTCTTAAACCCTTCAGTCTTTAAGACAATACAATTGTCCACTTTCCCACAGGTAATATTGTCCAAGTTTAATTTTCCATGATCTCATGTTTGTGAAGCTAATTAAAAATAGTTTATAACAGATTCATTATTATTTGGTGTTATCATAGGCTACAGATTCCCACTGCAGTAAATAAAAAAGCTAATATTTTTGTATGCGTTCTTATTTTAAGAAAATAAAATGTAAAATAAATGTACAATGCATGTTATGTAAATAAATGCAGAAATTCTATTAAATACATATGTAAAATATATATCTTTATTTACTTGAAATAATTTAATTGTCAATGCTCATCAAATAGACCCAAACATGTAATTACTTAACCAGTTTTATTACCAGTTATACATTTTAAAGTTAGCCAGACAGACTAAAGAGTTTAAAATATTGGTGCTTTATTCATTTTGTTGTTTAAAATAAGAAAACCATGTTTAATGGCTCTCTAGAAAAAACAACATTTTGCTCCTATAATTAACGATAGACGGCTAGAAGCTACATTGAGCTCTAGTGCAATTAGTTCCTAAACAAACCATCAAGTCCCAGTCTTCATAGCTCAACAAAATGATAATTATGACTGTCCTACTCAAAGCCTAGGCTAAGATCACAATATTGTGATGCGACCTTAAATGAGACGTTATTGTGCCCAAAAATCAAACAAATCTGCAAAGAAATACTCGGTGCCAGTGATTACAAGCACTATTAAATTTAAGGAGTAATTATTTCTCTTCTCAATGAATAACGCCATTTGAAAACAGTTTTTAATCTTTGATATATACTGTATATATTTTGATATCTGAAACACATAAATGTGACAAAAAAAATTTAATATAAAAAAAGGACATCTAGCTTTTTTACAGTATTGAATTCTGACAGTAGGTATTGCTGTACTGTCCCTTTAAAAACAAGGTTAACAAGTTATAAGCTGATTTATCTGTAAAGGGGGCATAAGCAGGAGGGAAACTGTTCCTGCAGGTCGTCTATATGTGGGGCTCCCCAGCCCCCAAACAAAGAGGATCATCTGCCTCGTCTGTGTACAGTGATCATACCCTTTGACCCCCATCAGCCCAACTAGACTCGCTGGTCCAGACATGAAAGTCTAATTTCACTCAAGGACAAGGGGAGGAGACACAGATTGGTATTCAAACAACGAGGAGAAAATGCAAACAGCAGCTGCAACCTCAAGGTTTCACATGTGAAATATAATCCGGGTTTTTCCTGTATTTTATAAACAACTCCTCTTGAAATAACCTGGCTTTAAACATCCATGGTGGAACAACCCCATCAAATTATATTTGTAAATGATGTACTTTCAAGGTTTCTCCCAGAAAACCGGCCAAGTCTGGTGGCTGGGTGCTAGGGCAGTCATTTATCCAGTGGTCCGTCATGTTTTTGAGTTAAAAATGTTTAAAGTTGATCGGAAATTTGAAAATATCACTTGATAATTAAATGCTATTGAAAGATTGGAAGATTAATACAAACTATAAATACACCAACTATAAAGTGTTAAAAATGCAACCATTTTAAAAATACTTAAGTAGATAAGCAATATTTAACCTGGTGGGGGCACAAGTAAAGCCTGGTGGCCCGCCAGGCTTATAAAACACTGGGGGAAACCCTGACTTTCTTCTCATGCATTTGGGTTTTTAAAGTAGATAAAAGGTAGATGAGCTATCAACCAACTCTCATGTTAAACCAATTGCTTTCTGAAGGCGGACTGGCGCTCTAATTTTAATATTAACCTGAGAACTTAACCTTGTAAATGGAGCTTTTTATTATTTATGAAACCGTCTCTTGGTTTCGCTGCCATACACACAGATTACTTTTTGACCTACAAAGCAGCAGTGAGCGTCAATACTTTCTATGTTACACATTTTAGGTAATTAACTCTCCAACTCTCTGTTGTACTGTTGACTTTCACTCCTCTCCTCGCTTCTTTCATTGGCAACGGTGAGTATCAAGATGTTTTTTTGACTTATATGAAGCAGTATAATGTAATTTATCTCATTCCCCCATTAGTTTGTTCATTTCTTTCCAAAATCAAAAGTGAATGGAGAGCATTGGAAACATCAAACTTCAGGTCTCACCACAGATTCTTAACTGGATTTTAGATCTATGCAACTTCTTCAGAGTTACACCGCAAATACACAAATGTTATTAAATGTTAGTAGCTTGTTTTAAATAAATAATTCCTTAATATTGGTGAAAAAGTACTAGTTCCACTGGCAGATTATTTCTCTTGTAACCAGACATTTTCCCCATGTTATAAGTGAAATAATCTCCCAGAGGAACTAGTACTTTTTAAATAATATAAAGCAATCTGGCTGAAAAGCTACTTTTAAGTTTGTACACTTGAAATAAGATATTTGCAGTAGAATCTAGACCAAATAAACTTGATAAGATTTTGTGTTTTTGCAGTGTCATAGGACAGCTGGATTTATGCAGAGATTAAATTACACACAGATGGACTGGATTTACCAATAAGGTGCCTTCTGAAGGGAACTGTATTTTATTTAGGGGTATCAGAGGAAAAGAGGTTCAGAAAATACAGCATTATGTTCCATATTTAATCAATCCCTGCTCTACCATATAATATTCACCAAAACAAAAACATTTAAGATGAAGGTTTAAATGTGTGTTTATGCTAAAAACAATATATATATATTTTTACTTTAGGAACTAAGAAATATCACCAAACTGTTTTTATTATTATACACACACTCATAGTCAAGATTTTTTTTTAAAGTGCAACAAGAGTGGGCACAAATCTCTAAACACAAACAATGATTCTATTACTAACAAAGGCTTTAGATGAAATCCGTTTACAGTTTGAGAAATGATTATGAGAAATAGAAACAGAATTAGCAGCTCAAGGAAAGTCTCAGAGTCGTACTTACCTGTATGTCCTGCAGCAGCTCCTGTTTTCTGCGGCGGATGCTCTCCAGCTCCTGTCGCTCCTCTGGACTCAGGTCATCAGGCACTGGGGGCAGAAACGAATCCAGCACTCAGGCACAGAGATCAAATATTCCCTCATCCTACACACAATGCAATTACAGCATACACACACTTCAAAACAACAGAAGAACGGAGACCCGAGAGTCCCACTGCTCTGGTTCACTATGGCAACACAATCTGGGCTCCATCAGATTACACCACCAGTTACCACAGACACCAACAGGAAGACGGATTCAAGCTCATTGCCCAAAACAAACAGGACATAAAGCTGAAATTATATCTCGACTACAATAATGATGCTCTAATAAAAGGAGGGGGGAAAAAATTAATATTAAGAACAAAGGGAGATTATAAAAGCACTGACATGTCAATTTAGCTCTGAGCTGTTTTATATGAGCAATAGAAAGACTTAGTGCACTAATCCGATAAAAAACAAATATTAGTTTAAAACAATAAAAGTGGTTAAATGGTTTTATCAGCGCTCGTGGAGCCAGCAGACCTGCACTTTTTCCCCCCACACAAAAGTTAGTGTTGAATAAAACAAAACCAGGAGGAGCCAGCTGAAAGTGGACTAAATTCACACAACTATAAGACTTAATAAATAGAAAACTTAAACAATTCTTTGAAAGATTTTTTAATCTTATGATTACAGATTTTGCCACCACGAAGTAATTGTTAGTTAAAATAATAAACAAAACACTGAGTGTTAGACTTCTAAGTAGTGATTTCTGTGATTAAAGAATTATAAAAGCTACAACAATGGAAATAAATAAGATGCGTGTTCTTATTTTCTACTAGAAATTGTTTAATAATGTGAAATACTCTTATTAGAATTTTATTACACATAGTGTCTACTAATCTCGATCGCTCTGGTTTACTATTTGAAGGAACACTAGGAAGAACTTTGTAATCCTGTCCTTTTATTTAAGAAAATCTTAAAGATTTTATTAGTGATTAGGCATGTTTTGCTTCACTTCCTGGATTTGGTTCAGAGTCTAGACCATGGCAACCAATGAAAACTAATCTTGGATTCACCAAAAAACTCCCAGTGGACATATTTCTGTAGGTGTCAAATGTGTGTTTTGATCTTATAGTGAAAGAGAGATGGTATTGGCTGCTTCGCCTCAAAGTCTTTGTCATGTGACCTGCTCTGCTCTGTCTATCTGCAGACAGCACCTGAGATTTACCAATTCAATTTCATGATGTTTAAAGCAAAAGAAAACATTTATAAAGAAGAACAATCAAGTTTTGCCCACATACAATGAACTGTAGCGGTACCAACATGCTCTAAGGTGAGCATTGTGTTAGCCTAGCATAAAAACAATATTTGGCAAATAAATATTAATTCCTAAGTTACTCTGATTAGCATAGGGGATTAAAAAATATTGAACATTTACCAAAAACAACGAAAGAATGAATTAGTTTGGTTTATTGTTTATTGTTATTAACTGGAGAGATTTACACTTTCAGCAGAGTAAAATACCAAAACCAAAAAGCTCCAACAAAAGGAATGTCAGCAAAATAAGTACGGGAACCAAATTTCATGTCATACTTTACAATTACAAGCTCAAATTACGGTGTTGGCTTCCTCCATGCTTGGAAAACACCCATACCGAGTGTGTGCTCTGATAGAACAAAAGTTCATGTACCACAGACACACAAAATATTTGCAGAGCCATGATAAATAGACCAACGCTGATCTGTCAGAGATAGTCTGGTGGTTTTTCTCAAGAAAATTTACGTAAGAAGAAAAGGAAGAGGAAGAAGGCCGGCAACAGGTGGGAAAGTAAGATTGTGGTGTTTGTGGCACATTCACAGTTTTTATTCCCAGACACAGCAAGCAGTAGTTAATTTATTATTTCATAAGGTGGCTTCATCAATGTTTTTTAAAAAACATATGTAAGCCAAGAAAATAAAAGCAGAGAACGAGCAATTAAAGTGGAGTAGCAACCAGTCAGAGGACAAATCAACCTCATTAGAGGAATCCTGCTGAGGCAGTTCAATCAGTTCATATTGTTCAGTTCTCTCTGCTTACATGACAACGTTACTCTGCAGAAACAGGGCACACAGTGAGAACAGGCTTTATCACCACTAATGCATGAATCAGGGTCACTTAGTACATCAGCTCCATTTCACATGGACTACATAAATTATCAGTATATTTTCTTGGTCAAACACAGTAGACTAAATCGCTAAAAACTCTTTGTTCCAACTTGGCAGTCTTTAAAACTTGCAGAAAAAAGTGGAATGGCTGCTACAGTCAAAATGGGGATATTCGTCCAAATATTTGTACATTAATTAAAACCTACAGATACAAATAGCGCAATAATACAACTAGTAAAGTATAGCCATCAATACTTCTGCGTTCAAAATCTTGTAACATTCAATTCAAAAATAATTTATGTATCCTAAAGGGAAATTAAATGTTGTAGTGACTCATGTTATTCAAATATCTTCAAACAGTCAACGTGAATTGTGATGCTGTGGGCTGGAATGACCTCCGGTAGCAGTCAGTCTTACATCGAATCTGAAGAAGCTTCTGACTGACATTCTCACAGCTTAATGTCTGGAGCAGCACACATGATATTCCACAGCAGGAAGTCCTGGATGATACCATCAGTTTTTGGAAAGCACTGCTAATCCACCTCCTTTTCTACTCCTCTGAGATTTGGGGTCAGAGTTCATTTGAGCTTTTAGAGATTCTAATCAGCTGCTCCCAGTTGTTTAAATAAAAACTGGCAGCAGTAAGATTACACATTTCACTTGCTTCCAAGAACTTGCACTTATCTGCTTCAAAATATTTCAGGTTATGCCATCATACTTATATTTACAAACAGGCTTTTGGCTGGATGAAACTTATAACGGTTTTTCTTCTTCACCAGATTTAAAAAAAAATGTTAATGTCTAACAGGAGGATTAAGAATAAAGCCACATAAAACTCTGATCACCAGTCATGCCAATGTCACATTGACCCACACCTACACTGAGCTGTATTAATCAGTACTGAAAAATTAAAAAAGGAAATAAATTTAATGTGGAAACCATGATGGTTATTTTCTTATGTTTTTACTCTGAAATCTGTGACGATCAACTGTTTTTGATTTATGCAAATCAGATCAACGCGTCACAAATGTACAGCATTAGTTTTAGAAACCTTTTCTATAACCCTAAGGCATGGATGTGTCAAATTAACCCACCCAAAAAATACCCACAAATGTCTGACTTCAGTTTAGATATGATCTGGTGCCAGAACACACCCAATGACGCACTAACTAATCACACACATCCCCTTGTCACCCAGAGGAGGCTTTAAGTAGGCCGGAGCAGCTTTCATTATTAACCTGAAGACCAGAAAAACACATGGTTGTAAAAAAAACGGTAGCGAAACTGGCATTTACTCACTTCCTCTGATCGTTTATTGCAAGAGGAAATAGGTTAGATTGTTTATAACAGCTTATAAAGCACAATCCAGACACATCCTACATAAGTACACTTTTTAAAACTCAGCTCCACAAATCACAGAGTTTGCAATTGTTCTGCAACTTGCAACCCTTCATTGTTGCAAAGCTATTGATGATCAGCCGCTCTGAATACGTTTGTTCTCCATCCGCCTTCCCTGCCTTGGTGGTAAGCAGGTGATGCATCACATCCTTTAAAATATGCACAATAATCAATCTGCAGCTACTGTACCGTAAGCTGACGTTTCCTGCTTTCACAAGTTTTCTAAAGAAGACGTGACAACTCATGCATGCACACTCTCATCCTGTTTCAAGTTTTGGCATAAGAGAAAAAAAAAACATCACGCAGAAGTTAAGATGACGCACTGAACACCTACACATTTGTGTCACAATCTTGATGATCGTACCAGAAAACGCTGGCGTCTGCTCGGCTTCTTCCCCACAGCTTTTAAAGGTTCCAGAACAACAACTTCAGACCAAAATAATAATAAAAAACCTCAGGATGGAACTTAGTCACCAGTTTCTTTTAGACAGGTCAGTCCTGCGGTTCTTCAGTCACTCTGCTGCTCTAATCTCTTCATTACTGCAGACGGGAGAGGAAACGGAGCCTGCCAGAAGCTAAATGAGGACAAACTGGTTTTTTTAAGTGTGTCTCTGAAGGAGGAAAACCCTTAAACTCTCATCGCTCTCCCTCCTCCTTCTGGCCATCTCGCCTCCTCCCTGCTCCATCCCTTCATCCATCCATCAAGGAGTGGAGCATCAACTGCAGGCTCCCTCCCTTGGCTCGATGAAGAGGAAAGGCATGTCTTTAAAACAACCGATGGTAAAAATAAAAAAAACAAGCAAGGCACAGACACTAGATTGTTTTGTTTTAGCTCATGTGTTTGTTCACATAAAAGAACATGACCCGAGACCAGAGGCAAAGCAGTTTGTTTGTGATAAGAGAGAGAAAAATGCTCCGTCAGGCACTGTTCACAAGGCATCAATTGTCCATTCCGGATTTGGAAAAAAAAAGGGAATAATTGTACATTTTAGAGTTCCCTGGCCTGAGGATAACTGGCTCAAAAGATTGATGTAATCCTGCCCCGATTACTGATTGCATTCATTCAGCCTCGAGGCTTAGAAGTCCAGTAAGTAAGAACTGGAAGAAAGGAAGCAAAGAACAGTGGGTAACAAATGTAAGCCTGAACGTACAGGAAATGAAAACATCCTAATGTGACCGAGAGAGAAACTGGGGAAGTTTTGAGAGTGTGAGCGAGTGAAAAACTAAAGGTGAACCAATCAGTTTAATAATAACTGAATAATAACTATGAATTGAAGCATCCATGGTCTAGACCCGCTGGTCGGTGTAGTCGCATGGGGCTGGAGTGGTCCACCCTGAACAGGTCACCAGTTCATCACAAGGCCACACAGAGACTCAGAGGACAAACAACCATGCACACACTCACACCTAATGGTAATTTAGAAAGTCCCTTTAACTTAACAGTCATGTTAACAAGAACCTGGAGCACCCAGAGAGGCAGAGAGCTGCATTTAAAACTATTGTAAGAGTGAAAATTGGAGTTATGAAAATGTAAAATGTTTTGGAAATGTTTTATTTTGAAAGGCTCCCCGGATGGGGGGGATAAGTGAATGTTGGGGAACAGGTGAGTTCAGGAATAGCTGTTGGAGTAGCGGAAAAGAAATTAAATGTTCGACACTGAGAAAGAGCTTAATTGTTTCTGTGGATTATTCTACAACGGAGAATCAGTATCTGGACACCCACGAATCTTACACTGGTGGCAGCAGTGTCGAGTTTGGGACTCTTCTCACGGTTTGTCGGATTTGTTTTTTGTGTGCGCGAGCTAGCCGTTACTTAAGTACAGCGTCGGCGGTTGCTACCTCTGTTTTTTTTTTTTTGTTAGCTATCAGTGTTACATAGGCGTTTTGCTTGGATTATACAGTTGTATTCACCATGTCAGAGGACGACAGGCCAGCCACATCCAACCAACGCATTCCGGTTGTTTCAAACAGGGGAATCTCACTCCCCCCACCCTTCTGCAACAACGGCCGTGAGTCGTTTACACTGTGGGCTCGCCTCTATGAGGTTATTCAGCAAGCCCGTTATAAAGACAGTACCGTGGATTTGGACACTAATCTGGCTCTGGAATTACCTACACTGTTGCCGCCTGAACCTTTTATACTGTGGGACAATTTACCCAAGGAGACACAAAGTTCATTTGAGGCTACCAAAAACATCTCCAGGACGCGTTTGGCCAGAAGGAAGTCACTGCCTCATTTCAGACCTTTCCCAATACACGTCATCGGCTGCCAAATGAAGCGATGGAAGTCTATGCTGCAGATATATGTCGTCTAGTGAAAGGGGCATTCCGTGATTTTGAGAAAAATGCGAGTGAGTACATGAAAATGTCCCGTTTCATTGCTGGTTTGGATCAAGTGCCACGAGAGTGGGGTGAGGACGTTTCAAGAGGCTTTTGAGGTTGCAGCACGAGCAGAACGGGTTCGTCAGGCTGCTCGTTTAATATCACCTACATTGCCAGGTGCTGCAGCACAAGATGTAAGCACATCCCCTTCTGTAAATACTATTTCCAGTGAGCAAGCGTATCTGAAAACTGCCATACATGACCTCACTAGTACTGTAAAGGAATTCAGTAAAGAACTAGGGACACTAAAGTTGAAGTTGGATAACAGACAGTTCAACAACAAGACAGTTTCGCCAGCCCTCCCCTGAGTATGGACACCGATCTGGGCGCAATCAAAATGATAATCTATACAGCAGGGGGTATAGATCTGGTTCCCCTTCTTTCAGGGCCAGCAGTGAAAAATATTCACAATCCAGTGGCTTCTACAATGAGAACAGTAGAGGACGTCACCAATCACCTGGGAGACACCAATATGAGTGGAGGCGGAGGATGTCATGTTGACATGGACCAAACTCGCATAACCACCAACTCAAGTCAATTCAATCAACAGCTCCAAGTGCCATTTGATCTGACTGACGAACACTTGTCTCCTGTGGAAAAGTCTCAACTTAATGACCTTTTACTAAAGTACATGGACATTTTTAGTAAAAACCCCAACGATTTTGGACGAACAGACATTGTAAAGCACAAAATTGATACCAGCACTGCACCCCCTGTTCGTAAACGAGCTTATCGCACCTCACCACAAATGCAGGACATCATGGACCTCACCAAGCTCCGCCCACCACCGACCCACGTGACCACAAGTCTCACAAGCAAAGCCTCGCAGCGCGTTGTTTCTATGTAAACATGACTCGATTAGTCCATCATTTCTACCGGATTTTCACAATACATCATCCACTACAATGGACAGAGGAACTAACAAGTTCATGTCATCATCTGGGAGGAGGTTACTGGTTTCTCAGTCACAAGCTGGTTGCAAGCCTGAGGCCAGCAGGTGTCAGTCAGTTAAGGTAGATCTGAAATTTGGTTTGATGACGTCAATATGAGAAGCTACAGACTGATAGGAGGAACCAAAGAGCTCTGTAAAGGTAAAGGCAAATCTTCTGAAGTTGGGATATAATTAATTTAATTTCACATAATTATCGCGGTAGAAGCCATTTGTTTGTTAAAATTTTATCAAATATATTTGTTCTATTTGATGTTTGTTGTGAATGACATAAACTCACAAACGAACGAGGTAATTAGTCCAACGTTTAGAAACTACAGCGGCTGTAATGAGCCACAGCAAAGGGAAACAAAGGTAAAATAACCCGAACAGGTGATCAACTCAAAACCACTCCTACCGTTTTACTCTCTTTGTAGTTTAAGCACACCTGTTACCGTGGCAACCGCCTGCGCCCCGCAAGACGAGCAAAGATTACGTTAAAAACATAACATTCAGTCCGTTACGATATCAAGTTTCCAGGCTTGATATTTATTTCTCGATTATTAATCAGCGCTTCCTTGAACACAGCGATGGTTGATTGACTAGCTGTACTTGGTGCTAGAGTGGCTAACACGAGTAACAGTTTAGTCCAGTGGTTCTTAACCTGGGTTCGGTCGAACCCCAGGGGTTCGATGAGTCGGTCTCAGGGGTTCGGCGGAGCCTCTGCCGCGGAGGTAAAGACACACTTGTGTAAAGTCGTGATGACACGCCCCGCTTGGCCATCACTGGCTGCGGAGGATCATGTTACATTGCTCGGCCAATCAGTGCTGCGGGGAATTTAGTGCGCAGTATCAGCGGCTGTCGTAGTTGTACGTAGCGTGGTTTCCTTCTTAATATTTTAATCCATGCTAAATATGTCGAGCAAAAAAAGAAGAAAATGAACAGACTTTGCTCTGAAGATGCAATTGCCAAGGTGAAGCCACGCCTCTCTGAACTGGACAACAGCAGAAGTCACACTGATTTGCAGGTATGTAATTTGTGCAATACTTTATTCTGGCCCCAAAAAAGTATTTTGTGGATTCAAAATGACAAAAAAGAAATTAAATTTAAAATAAAATAAAAAAAATCAGTTATTAAAAAAAAATGTTATTCTTTGAAAAAATCTAAATTTATTTTTAATTAGTAAAAAAAAATATTTTTGGGGGCTGAAATTCTTTTAAGGGGCCAAAATATTTTTGGGGGGCCAGAATAAAGTAATACTGCAATTTGCTGTGAGTTCATGGTTTTGTTCTTTGAGCAAGGTGACGTTCATGCATTGCTCATTTTGTGCACCAACAAAAAAACCTATAGGCCTACATATGTCTTGAATTTGGAACAAGTTTTTATTTTATTTATCACTAAAGAAGGGTTCGGTGAATGCGCATATGAAACTGATGGGTTCGGTACCTCATAAAAGGTTAAGAACCACTGGTTTAGTCCAAAGCCTTTTCTGCTAAAATAAAATCTTTAGTGTATGTTAGATACAGATTGTACACATTGGATATTGATCTGTTTAGCTAACGTAAGACTGTGTAGCAGACAGGCTTCGAGGTGGAGAAGTTGTACCAGTGCTGCCATTATGCTGTACTTAGCTAACGGGAAGCGTGTGTTTGTGAGACGGTCACGCACTTGACCACGTAGAATGGGCATCAGCCAATGAAAAGCGGCTCCTCTGGTAAGGTCCATTGAATCACAGGTGACTGAAATGTTGGATAAGGGACTCATTTAGATCAATCATAGCCCATGGGCTGCCCCTGTGGTCATGGTGAGGAAAAAGGATGGTTCATGGCGGTTTTGTGTAGATTATAGGGGTTTAAATGCAGTCACCATGAAAGGCGCTCATCCTTTGCCGCGTACTGATGACACACTGGATGCGCTTAGAGGCTCTTCAGTTTTCAGCACTGATGTGGAAAAATTACAGTTAGGTCACACCTGCTAGTTGTATTGCTATATGTTTATTCTAAGTTCTGTATATTCCCACCAAGTTAAAGCTGTTTGGGTTACATGCACAAGGTTGGATGTTGTTTTTCCCCAGCTGCATGGGAACCAGTCTGATTCCCATGCTTTGGATCCCTTATCCCTTTGTACAAAACTCATGTGTTGGCTCTGCCTGGCAGAGCTTTCCGTTTCAGACTTGCTTCATTATTGACTGTCCTGTGAGCTCTCTGAGTTGTGCACAATTCATGAATAAACCTGATTGAGTGATTTTACCTGAACAGTGCTTGGAAATAGTTTTTTTCCACGACAAGCACCATGGACCTTTCATCAGGTTATTGGCAAGTGCAGCTTGATGAACAAGATAAAATGAAAACAACTTTCACCACGGGGAGAGCTCTACCAGTTTAATGTAATGCCAATGGGACTGGTAAATGCTCCACCTACCTTTCAGCATCTGATGCAGTTGGTTTTACAAGGTCTGTCATGGAAAACCTGCCTTGTTTACCTTGATGATGTAATTGTGTACAGTGATAACTTCTCTGCTCATTTGGAACACCTAAGAGAAGTCTTTGACCGCTTCAGAGCAGCCAATCTGAAACTGAAACTCTCCAAATGCCACTTTGCGCAAAAAGAAGTGGTTTTTCTCAGACATGTTGTATCTGCTGGAGGCCTTAGGCCCGATTCCAAAAATGTTGAAAAAGTAAAGTAGTGGCCCACCCCAAACAGCCCCACAGAAGTTAGAGCCTTTTTAGGTTTGTGCTCATACTACAGACGGTTTATCTATCAATATGCAAAGCTGTCTCAGCCACTTCATGCACTCACACAAAAAGGGAAACGATTTTGTTGGACAGAAACTAAACAGTGCTTTTGATGCATTGCATTGCGACATGCTCTAAGCAGCGCTCCCATTCTCTCTTATCCAGACTTTTCACGAGAATTTCTGCATTTTACGGATGCTTCAAATGTGGCCATGGGTTGTGTACTATCGCAGACGAATGACATGAATATGGAAAATGTCATTGCGTACAGTAGTCATGTCCTCACAAAAACAGAAAAATGTTGGTCCACCTATGACAGAGAGCTATGGGCTATTGTCTGGTCTATTAGGCAGTTTCATCAATATTTAACAGGACACCGCTTTCGGATCATCACTGACCACAAACCTCTTCTTAGTCTGAGGAAAATGGCTTTGGACTGTGACCCAACTGGACGTAGAGCCAGGTGGGCCCTTGAAATAGATCCATACGACTGAGAGTCTTACACTACACTAGAGTCTTACACTAGAGAGGAGAGTCGTACTGGTACTCTGTCACCGCCTTGGTTGTCACCAGGATTGTTGAAAACATTGAACTGAAGATTGAAAATATTCACCTGAGGTTTGAGGATAACTTTTCCATCCCGGAGAAGGCCTTTTCTTTTGGAGTTTGCATCAACAGCGTGTCTTCGAAAGAGTTGATCCATAAGCCTTTCAAACAAAAGCAGCTGGAGATTGAAGACTCAGCGTTTACTGGGACACGAAGTGTGAAATCCTGGAAAAGCTGCCTGCAAGCCAGATCCAGGATGAAATGACTCAGTACGTGCAGAGTCGCCAGCACCAGTACATTTTTGAGCCAGTGCGTGCCTCGGTGCTGCTCAGAAGAGACACCTCCAGGGAGCCGCTGAAGACCCGGAACATCCCTCGGATCGAGGGCCAGAGAAGAAGCACTATTATGACAGACAAGTGAAACATGAAGCTTATGATCCTGGGGATTTAGTGTTGGTTGACATCCCTGCTTTGTCTAGGCATAAGTTGGCTCCTAGATGGACTGGTCCTTTCAAAGTTTTAAAACGGCTGGATTTCGAGGCGGAAATGGGTGTTGAGTATGAGGTGTTAGATCAACTTGACCCCAGAGCTAAACCCAAAGATGTACACTACAACCGTCTCAAGCCGTATAGGTCCTGTGTACCCAGGTCATCAGTGACAGTTGCTCCACCATATACTGCCCCCCCCCTTCCCCCTTTAACCGCCCTCTCAGGCTCTAGGCCTTGGACATTTGAGTATAGTAGTATGGGGACACCTGACATGGCACATGTTACTCAATCTAGAGGTCAAGGTGAGGGCAATATTCCAGCTGCAGTAGCACGCCCACTAGTCAGTGCAGTTCCACCCCCAGTAAGACTACAAACTAGGTCCGGGCGCCCCATTTGTCCTCCAGACAGGTATAGCCCTGACTTCTGAAGGTTTTTTTTTTTCTTCTTCACTGTTAAGCTATGTCTTTTGATTACTCTGATGCCTGTTCAGTATGGTTGTTTTTTTTTAAAGTCACGTTGTGATTTTTTTTTCTCTTCCTTTCTTCCCTTTGTTATCTGTTCATTCATGTACCACATAATAGTATAATTCTGGTTTATGAAAATGGCTGTTTTCTTGTTATACTAAATGAGCCCATTTTATTTGCTATGTTTGAAGCGGGGACGCTTCTTTTGTTGTAAGGGGGAAGTAGTGTAAGAGTGAAAATTGGAGTTATGAAAATGTAAAATGTTTTGTAAATGTTTTATTTTGAAAGGCTCCCCAGATGGGGGGGAGAAGTGAACGTTGGGGAACAGGGGAGTTCGGGAATAGCTGTTGGAGTAGCGGAAAAGAAATTAAATGTTCGACACTGAGAAAGAGCTCAGTTGTTTCTGTGGATTATTCTACAACGGAGAATCAGTATCTGGACACCCACGAGTCTTACACTAGAGAGGAGAGTCGTACTGGTACTCTGTCACCGCCTTGGTTGTCACCAGGATTGTTGAAAACATTGAACTGAAGATTGAAAATATTCACCTGAGGTTTGAGGATAACTTTTCCATCCCGGAGAAGGCCTTTTCTTTTGGAGTTTGCATCAACAGCGTGTCTTCGAAAGAGTTGATCCATAAGCCTTTCAAACAAAAGCAGCTGGAGATTGAAGACTCAGCGTTTACTGGGACACGAAGTGTGAAATCCTGGAAAAGCTGCCTGCAAGCCAGATCCAGGATGAAATGACTTGGTGCGTGCAGAGTCGCCAGCACCAGTACATTTTTGAGCCAGTGCGTGCCTCGGTGCTGCTCAGTAGAAACACCTCCAGGGAGCCGCTGAGGACCCGGAACATCCCTCGGATCGAGGGTCAGGTCCAGCTGGAGCCCATGTCTTTACGTCTCTCCCAGGTTCAGTACCAGCAGATAATGGCTTTCCTTAAAGAAGTGGAGCGCAGAAAGAGAGGGATGCTGTACAGAACATGGAGACCCAAAGTCCCGATTTCTGGGAACGGCCGCATATGGTGGCTGTTTGCCATTCAGGCCAACCTGAGTGACATCAGGGAGCAGTGGAGGCGAAGCAACTGGGCGTTTGCCCTGCAGCGCGCCCAGTAAGCCTGAACGTACAGGAAATGAAAACATCCTAATGTGACCGAGAGAGAAACTGGGGAAGTTTGAGAGTGTGAGCGAATGAAAAACTGAAGGTGAACCAATCAGTTTAATAATAACTGAATAATAACTATGAATTGAAGCATCCATGGTCTAGACCCGCTGGTCGTTGTATAGTCGCATGGGGCTGGAGTGGTCCACCCTGAACAGGTCACCAGTTCATCACAAGGCCACACAGAGACTCAGAGGACAAACAACCATGCACACACTCACACCTAATGGTAATTTAGAAAGTCCCTTTAACTTAACAGTCATGTTAACAAGAACACGGAGCACCCAGAGAGGCAGAGAGCTGCATTTAAAACTATTACTGCAAATCAAAAGAACTAAAACACAACTTTCTTTTTTCTTTAAATCAATACCTCAGACTTTAGAGAACCAGGAATCAGTGTCGATGAAGAAAAACATGATCAGCCCACATCTATAGAGAAATCAAATTGTAAAGTTAAAATGTTGTGGTTCTCATATGATTTATTTAAAAAAAGGACTTAAGTGGTCTTTTTCAATTCAGTTCTTGTTGGCTAACCAATATTTAGCCAACAAGAGACTACAAGACTTTCTTTTGGGGTTTTTATGTCCAAGAAAATATTATATTTAGAGATGTTGGAAGCCTTTCAGGAATGTTATCCTTGAGATAAGAATCTATTTTCTCAAAGGAACTCAAATGGAGACTCATTTTAATTTCCACTAACATAAAGATATTAAAGGCAGTTTTACATGTCAACTCAAACTAATTTCATCTTTGTACTAAATAAGCCTGTCGCGATAAACGATAAATCAATTAATCGTACAATAAATTAAAACTATCGACGTCATTTTAATTATCGGCATTATCGTCTCTTCCGGCCTTTTTCTCTTTCTGTTAATGACACTGAATGAAAAAAGGCTCAACTCTGGTGCTCTCCGCTGACTCCTCCCTTCCTCATTTCCTTAGTGTAATGCAGGGGCGATTCTAGAATCTGACTTTTAAGGGTGCTTAGGCCCCAGCAGGGCAAAACCCATGAGAAGATATTCGTTGGTGTGTTTTCTAAATCTAACTGCTTATTTACATACATTCACAAACAAAATTAAGAGACATGTTGTCAGTAATTCATAGAATAAAAGAACAATGTTCATTTTACTCAAACATAAACTTATAAAGAGTAAAATCAGAGAAACTTTACATTTTTCCCAGAGGTGTATAAACCCAGTTTGAAACAGAATCTCAAGACCACATCATACCTGCCAACATCTGCTAACATTAATGAGACACAAGCAGCTGTGGAGTATCATAATTTTTAATTCATTCAATTAATTTTTATTAAAAATAATTTCAATGTATTTTTAATAATACCTTAAAAATAAAATTGTGAAGAAAACATATCTATCACTGAATACCTAAAAAAAGACATTTATTTCGTATAATTTCTTTAGAATCCCTTTTAGCCCCCGTCTAGAACCGGCCCTGGCCTGCAGGTCAGGTGCATTTTTGCTTAGCATGTTTTTTCTTCATTGACAGGAAGTCAGATTATCCAAACTGGTAAACCACATTAATAAAATATTAGTGAAATAATACATTAAATGACCACTGAACAATTATTCATAAAATATATCAACATTTCTGAAAAAACACACAGAAAGTAATATAATGTAGGAAATATTTATGCATTTACTGTTAATCTATTCGTATGATTTGTTCTTTAAATGGCCACTTATTTTGGCTAATGCTATTATTTATTAAATATCATCCAAACTCAACATCCTAAGCAAAGAATCAAACCACAATAGTGAACTAAAATCGCAATAAGAAACTTAATCAATCATAACTAAATGTTCTGTACCATGTCAGCATCAGGAGATGATTGAGGATGAAAAGAGGCTGATTTCTGGTTCTTAAGGTTCTGATGGGTCTGCGGTTCCTCTCCTGATCCATTCTGTCTGACATACAGCAGCACACTGCGCCACGACGGACACTTTTCTTTTTTTTTTTTGTCTTTCGATGTACACAGTATCCGTCCTAACTGAAATTGTTCAGCTTATAATGGCGTCTTTTTTCTCACGTCTGTATTTTTAAAAGCGTTTTTGCTTCTAAGGACATGGAATGGAATCGGGTCGAGGACGTTTTAAAAAGACGCGGGTTGATATAGCAGCTCACCTCGGCTACATAGTGTTTGTCTCAAGGCAACGGTGACGGTCCGTAGCGTTCTGGGGTCCTTTAGTTCCCACCACGACAATTTAGCTGACCTTAATATTTCCTGTGTTTTATTTTGGTCATTATTGTTAAACCTAGTGTTGATGTGTGTATGATAGGCGTTTCTATCGGACAGTTATGTATCGGTTCAATACGGGACGCACATTTAACGGCCAAATATGGGACGACTCCGTATTTTACGGGAAGGGTGGCAACCTGATTCAGGGGTGCTGAGATACAGTTTGAGGGGTGCTAAAGCACCGTAAAACAGGCCTAGATACGCCACTGGTGAGATTCTCCTACCGTTTTACACTGTCTTTGTCATTAAGCGCAACCGCCTGCGCCCCGCAACGGAGCAGCGGTTACGTGAAAAACAACATTCAGTCCGTTACGATGTCAAGTTTCCAGGCTTGATATTTATTTTTCAATTATTAATAAGCGCTCCCCTGAACACAGCGATGGTTGATTAGCTAATGTAAACTCCTGCTCTGCTAGTCAGTCGGTCTTTGAGTCGCCTTTTTTTTTGTTAATGGAACTGAAACGCACTGAATTGCGCAACACCTTGTTGAAACAATAATTACTGAGAATATACATTTTAACAGGTTTTGTTGATTTAAAAAATATATATTATTCTTTAATGAAGCTACAAACGTTTAGGATCTTAGTGAATATTTTGATAAGCGCGTCAGAAGAGGAAGTGCTGGTCTCATCGTCCTGGCGGCGTTCAGTTTGTCACCAACTGCCGAGATCAACTCAAAACCTTCCCGCGATCGACGTATTGAGCACCCTGATCTTCCGTAACACACCAAACACTACAGGATGATCGGTTACAAAATCGTAAGAGACAATCTTAGAACGGCTGGAGTTCTAATTTTGTCGTAAGGGGAAAAAATAGGGGCAAAAAAAAAAAAAAAAAAAAACGTGTAGTGTGAACTATTGCATCAGGTAGTCGGATGTGCCCATTTTCTCTATTTAAATCTAATTATTACTGAAGGGCAACACAGACTTCATAATCTGCACTCTTGGTTGAATGCAGTATTTATTTCCACTTTGGCTTTATGTTGTTTAGATTTTATTCAAGTACATTTTTTGTTCATGGAGACTGAGAATCCGTTTTATTTTTGTTTTTGGTTGTTTTGTTTATTTTGTTTATCAGTTCCAGTGTTTAGTGTTCTTTTGAAAATAAAGTGTATCTACGTATCTTTGGCAGGACATCGCATGCATTATTATGTCATTTCCATTAAATCAGTGTAAAAAGGTCTTCAAACAATATTATCGTTTATCGCAATAATTTTTGAGACAATTAATCGTTCAGCAAAATTTGTTATCGTGACAGGCCTAGTACTAAAATAAAAGTAAAAATATCTCACATGGCATTGTGATGTACACTCTGCTTCTAATATAAACAATGATCACTAGAAAAATATATTCTCAATACTGTTCTTGTATTTCCTTGTACTATAGTTCATAATGGAAAATTAAATTTTTGGGTCTATTAGTTTTCATGTACATACTGAAACTAATACCGTTATATTATGGTTTGACAGACAATTTTTACTGTTCTTTTTCATCATAATGATGACCCCATTTCCCTCCTTGAGCTTTACAGTAATGTCACTGAGATCTACAAAAGGTACATTAAAATAGAAAAAAATCCCTTAATGTTAAAACTTATTCCTTGCAAAGAAAATGACCTAATACTGTATTCAAGCAACTTTTTGCAAAATTGCATTCAATTAAATGCCAACTTTCTACATTTTAAGTTCCATTTTGAATGTTCATACCTGATCCTGCTAAAATTACAAAGTTATTTTATATTTTTCATATAACATTTTGTTTTGATATGCTGTTCCGTTTACAAATTTGTTAACCTAAGTACTAATAGGAACTACAGTGGTCAAATGCTCTAAACTAATGTGGAAAATCTACAATATTCATCAAATTTAATCATTGTTTGTGAAATGAAAAGATTTGTTATACTCGGCTCAGATTCTGGTGTTTCTTCCTCAGTTCTCCCTTTCACTCAAACTCAGATTCAACTGTCTTCCTGATATTATAAGTGACTGCTGTAACTGAAGAGATGGTGAAAGTGCAGCTCAGTTTTTCACATGAAACACCAGTGCACAGCTGTGCAGGGTGGCTGATTTATAAACTAAGGTTTGGTCCGGTTTCTCCACAGCTTCCTACTGCGGACAGACTCCAACTCCCTGGCTCCAAGATAGGAAACAGAGAGCACAAAAGTACATCAAGTCAAGTCAACTGAGTATTTTTAGGACAATCCGGCTAATAAATGGCTGCATTGATTGGTTTCAGAGACACGGGCTGCTGCACAATAAGCACAGACCCCCCCATGAGGGCTGGCCTCAATCCAGATAATAATAATAATAGATCCCTTGTGTCAGTCTATAAAGGGCTGCCAAAGAGCATTAACACATGAGCCAGATGAGGACTTGTTGCCCTGGCAGGAAGCTGAAAGCTAAAAACACGCCTCACGATGTGATATTAGGACACAAACGAGACGTCAGTTATCCCAGGACGTCAAGTTAAACTAGTTTAAACCAGCTAACCTGTTTAGCCTCTGGATTAGCGAAGCGTTAAAACCAATAAAACCGTGTCTGGAAACTCACCGACTCCATCTTCTGACTTCAACACCATGTTGGTATCGTTGTTTCCGTAAGGAAATCTTGTTTGGTCACTTTTTAATTAGGTTTTCGGGTCAAAGGGGAACCCTCGGTCACAACTCCGTCACCGTTAAACTGCCAGTTAGTGACAACTGGCTGCGGAGAAACAGCCGGTGGAGGAGAGGCTGAGGGGGCGGAGCCTCAACTCTCAGCAACCAATCAGAGATCGCCTTACAAACATCTGCGTTTTGTTTGACCCCGTAGCAACCGTCTTTCAGTTTCACGTACTAACGGTCCCCTGTAAAAGTATTCATACCTCTTGGAAGCCCTTTACATTTTGTCACGTTAAACCTTTAATTCTCTTTTACTCTGATACCCATAAATAAAATCCGTGCAACCTTCAGAAGTTACTTAACTGGTAAATATAGGTGAACACTGATGAGCAGTTTGAAATATCAGGACATTTTAAATTCAAAGTTGATGCACTCCACTTCTACACATAAAATGAGTCGCTATTGGATCTTTTAACCAGATTAGGAGTGTAAAAAATGGTCATTTCAACACAGAAAAAGTTTCCCATGGCCACTGAAGTCCTCAAACTTAGATCTGATGGAAAAACTGGGGATAAATTAAAGAGAAGAGAGAACAATAGATAGTCCAGGAGGTTCAACAATCCCTTTCTCAATGCTACAACTTTTTTTACAAGAGGACTAAATGATGAGTTAATATAAATTGGTTAACACATAGCATTAGCAGCACAAGAACTGCTCTTTTTTTTGGCGGCGTAACCGATTGTAGGTGAGTAAAACATATTTTTTTCTTCACAGTAGATGTATCTTTGTAAAAAGCAAGGAATTAAAGCACTTAGAGAGGTGTATGATTTCAAGCCTAATTGTTTATATCGGGGAAACCCTTCATGATATAATATTTTCTCTTTAAAGGAGCCAAACTATCTTGCAAATTATGTAAATTGGCCTTAGTTACAAATTCTTCAAACTTTTAAAAGATCTTATGAAGTGTTTTCTTTGGACTTTAACTGTTTGCACCTTTTAAACTAGGTATGACAAAGAAAATCAATGCCTACATGCTAAAACGTAGGTGGGTTTGTCCAACGTATTAAGCCGTATGAGAACATACCTGGCAGAGAAATCGCTGTTTCCACATTTATGCAGGAAGAGGAAGCAGGGCTCACAAGATAGACATAAAAAAGGAAATTGAAATAACAGCCCCACCTGCTGAATAGCAGAGGCATACAGAAACATATTAGTTTAAGGGAAGTTGGTGTGCTATCAGAGATGGACCGTTTGGGAGCGGGCAAAAAGGGAAGGGAGAGGAGAGGGTGTAGCGAAGGACAGAGGAAAAAGAGGGCAAGGGATTGCAGCTGTGTGATTGAATCACTGCTTTATTCAGAGGCTGGACCCACCAAAAAACAGGATGTGGTCAGGCGTGGCGGTGGGAAAAAAGCTGCTGAATTTCACAGTTTAATCAGACAGCTTCCTAATATACAGCTAATTGAATAAGTATTCAGACATTTCCAACTTTTTCCACATGTTGTGACTACCACTTCTTACTGTGTTTTGGGAAGATTTATAAGCATTAGATTAGCACAATAATTGTGAACTGGAAGTAAAATGGTTTTCAATTGTTTTACAAACAGAAATCTGAAAAGTGGGGCAGTCCTTGGGGGAAGTTTCTACCAGATTTGCACAAGCAGCTCAAGCTAAGTCAGATTGGGTGGAGAGCATCTGTGAAAATTGATTTTCAGAACTTTCCACTAACTCTCAGTTCGACTCCCGTCTGAACAAGAGATTTAAACCATTCAAGCTCTGGCTGCATAAATATTTAGAGTCATTTTCTCTGAGTCAATAGTATTCTGCTATATCTGAAAGCTTTTCTCCCAGGATTACCCTCTGTTAGCTCTGTCCACCAGCCTTCCTGTTATTGCTCAACAAAAACATTCCCACAGTATGATGCAGCCATCACCATGTTAAACCACAGGAATGGTGTGTTTCCCCCCCTCCATAAACAGAGTTTTGAGTCTAGATCCAAAGGTTGGCCTTATGTCATCTGCTTGACTGACTATTTTCTTTACAACTAATTTATCATACAGCAGCTCAGTCATCCTCAGGTTTAATTATAAGCTGCACAAACCAAAGATTTAAAAACGAAGAGCTGACTGAGGGCACAGACTTTGAGTCATTTTGTTGAATTTGTGTTAATATATATTTTTTTACTAATCAGTGTTTCAATTGATTGCTTTGCCATTTTGCCATTTTTATAAAGTTTTAATTTTGTTGATATTTTGTCTAACATTGGTATTTTTAATGTTATTCATTTTAAATTAAAATTAACTTCCCTTTGTTATTTATTGATTAATCTTAGTAAGTCTTTCTTCATATTATTTTATTTATTTCACTGCTAGTTTTTGCTTTCTTTTTTCTCTTTATCATCTTATATTTTGACTAATAATGAGCTACAATCGTGGAAGATTTTCTCTTTCTGGATATTTTTTTTTATCTGATAGTTTCTCTAAGTCTGACTATCTCAGTAAACAAGAAGAGAATATAAATATTTTCAATCTGAGAAGTCAGGCTGAAGGATGTTTGATCAGTTTCATGCTGATCCTCACAACCTTCGATGATATTACATCTTCTTCCTTTCAACTAATCATTTCAGAAAAAGAAAATATTGAAATTGAATCCCCTCAATCCAGTCAAACTTAAAATTACACATACAGAGACACTAGCGATAGTCCAAGATTTCTCTTTTTGGCTGAAATGTTTACTAAATTTATGGAGAACAGCATTTGTATTGAGTCCATTCTAGATGCTTAATACCAGCCTGCTGTATCTATTGTGAAACTGGTTTTATTGTGTGTCTGGGTTCATTGTTTTATTGGGATGATTCAACTGTGTTCAAGTCTCAACTGGACCAAACTGTCACTGTCAGAGAAAATAGTTTAGGATGTTTAGGAACAAACCAGGAGCCACAAGGTTTTGCTACTGGAAATGATGGAACAGCAAGGAACATTTTTCCTGTCCAGTTTGAACAATAATACCAACTCAGAGGGTGTTGACCAGGGAAGGAGCCCCTCAGGTCCGACTGAAAGTGGCCTTGTAGGCAAACCAAATTTCTTTCAGAGACATTTTTAACTGGCAGGCAAATGAAAAATTAAACCATATAGCTACAATAACGGAAAACATGTTTAGAGTACACAAAGCAGGTTTCAAACCTGAGAAAAGTGCACTGATGGTTGTGGTATGGTGGTGGTAGCATCATGCTGTGGGGATGTTTTAATGAGCATGGCACAGTGATCCCAAACACAGATTGGCACTGGTATTGGTTTGGATAAATCTGGCTAACATTTGGCTTCTGGAACAGGAAGGACTAACAGCTTATAGAAAATGTATTAAATATACTAGAAAATCGTAGGAAACTGACGATTTTAAAAGAAACTCCACTAAGAAGAGTGATCTAATGTTGAGTCAGAATCATGCCAGAATGTTGTTAGTGGTTACAAAAAGTGTGTAGCTGGTCTGCAACTTGCTAAAGGACATTTAACCAAATGTTAGTGGGGGTGTATAATTATGTGCATGATTATGTGCCATAATCATGCACATAATTATGTGGGTTGTACAAACTCTTAATAAAAGTCAAATATGTGCACCAAGATACTGTTTTTAAATGTCATTGGAGCGATGAACTGTATTATCAATGGGTTATTGATAATTCTCTCCTTTTTCAAAGGAGAGAAAACTGAACTGTTATAAACAAGAAATAAGAGAATGAACATAAATGTCTAATACTAGAAGAACTGTTAACGGTCGATAAACAAAACATTTACAAAATTTAGCATTTTAAATGTATTTGTAAAAATTAATTAAGGGAAAGATAAGTGTGTGAAAGTGCTAAACAAAAAAAATTAACTCAGCTTTTAGCAGATGAGCAGAAGTGTGCCCACCACTGGTGGATGTCAATAAATATAAGTAATTTAGCACTTTAGGATGTATTTGTAAAAAAATAAATTAGGGGAAACTAAGTGTGCTTAATGATTTCAAAGTTAGCAAAAGTGCTAAATAAAACAATTTGTTGCTATTAGCTGATTAGTGTGGCCATCACTGGCAGGAATATGATTGAAAGGAAAAATTGTAATTTGCCATCTATGCAGATGATCTGCTCTCCTACCTGGAACTATATTTCTGCTAATATGTCTAGTTTTCAGGAAAGTATAATCTGAGGTGAAGACAGCTCTAAATGGCTTATCTGAAAATGTGTACTTGTTATCACAATTTTAAAGCCCATGACATTACAATAAGGAACGAAAAGGGGGGAAATGACTGGGCTCAGCTACACTGTGTATTTATTAAAAGCTGCCAGCCACATCAGATTATCCTGTGTGAGTGCCTGCCGAGCTCTTTTCAGCGTGTAAATAACTGCTGTTGAATGAGCGCGTCGACGCCGTGTGAAACCACCTGCGAGGAGCAGAGAGCAGTGGGCAGAGATGGAGATTATGTGACTTCGGCACCCACCGGAGAGGAGGATCCTGGACCAGAATGTGATGGGAGTGCGTCATGTTCTCAAATCAAGCTCTCACACACGCACAGAAACACACACACACACTGACTCGTGTGTGTACACGAACACAGAAATGTCAGAGCTATAGAGAGCTCTGCGATCACCACAGCAACTAAACACTGGAGACACTTTATCTCACCGTTTCTTTTTCTTTCTTTACAACATGTCATTTTAATGACATCAGGTCACAGCAGCATGTGATAAGATAAGTAAAGAACTCACCTGAGGCTGCAGCAGCAGGTGCTCCACCTCGTACAGTAGGGCAGAGAAAAGCTTGGAAACTGGATGCACACAGCTCACTCACTGTCCCCATCACAACACAGCATTCATCCAGAGATCGCTGACAAAATAATTAAGGTTCACAGTAACCTCCCTGCATCTCTCTCTTGAAGGATCTCAGTCAAAAGCTGTCTGAGAATAAAGCGTTTATGTTTTTCCCTCCCGACCATCACCAGAGTCTGACGAACTCTCCCACACTCTCACTCCACTCTCTCTCTCTCCTCCCTCCACGCTTGTTGCTCATGCTCTTGACCTCACCCCTGAGCTGCTCTCTTCCACACCAAAAATACGCCACCGTCTTTCTCAAGTGTTTCTTGAGTCCAGCTAGCGCTAATGGGCGTCCAAATCCTCCTCCCCCGTCTTGTGTTACTTTGAACAGTTGTTCAGAAGTATTTTTGGTGGCGATGACAAATGCAAACACACACATGCACCTCGCAGCGTCCTGTTTCACACCTACACACAATGCATCAGAGCCCAGTTAAGTTTAGTCAGAGCTGAGCAAACACACAGTAATAAGAGCAAGGAATGCAGAGCCTTAAAAGAGCATTCATATGCCGAGAATTGTGAAATGGAGGAAAAATGATACTTGATTTTCAAGAGATTTTATCAAGAAAAATTCAAAACGTAGTACAAACTGTTAAGCACGGTGGTGGTAGCATCATGTACTGGGACTGCTTTCCTGTCAGTGTTTTTTTATTTATTTATCATTTTTGAAAGTCTTTCAAAATTTTTGTTGATCAGGACCACTTCAAATATATTTTTTCTGGTCAACAAAGCAGATTTTGTTTTTGCTTTAAAGCTATTTGCTGGTTTATTTATTGGCAGCTCAGGTCTAAAAAGATGATGACCTGAGCAGGAAATGATTCAAGAACCTAAATAAAAATGGATGCATTTAGAGAAAAAAGTTCCAGCCTTATTTCTGCACCTTTCCATGCCGACGTTTATATTTATGGACCGGAGGTGGGCTCCATTTTGTTTAAAGAGTGCTTTAAAAAAGAAAGTTTTTTTAAAATATATTTTCCAAATGACAAAGCATTTGCTGTTGTTAGCAAGTTGGAAAGAAATGCAAAAGAAAAACTAAACACACCTGATGTCTCAGTAGCTTGTAGAACCAGCAGCATCAGCAGCAGAAATTGTTTTCCGTTTGACTTTTTCAGTGTCTGACTTTATATTTGTACTTAAATTCATTTTTCATTTTAAAACTTTTGTTTCTGCACGCCTCTGTTCAGGTCCAAACTTTGTGTTTTACTTGGGTTGAGGTGTGAATTTTAACTGAACCACCGGGGATTTTGTCCTATTCAGTCCTTCTGTTTCAGATCTGCTCCTTTAGTTTGGATTATTTTCCCACTGAGGACACATTTCTAGTCAAATTGTAGACGTTGAACAGACTTGCTCTCGTGTTTCTCTAGACTACTTTGGAGTTTAAGCTGCTCAGATCCTGTCACTAACAAAGAAGCCCAAATTATCATCCCTCCACCACCATGTTTGACAGTAAATATGACCAGTTTGATTTTCTCTAAACATCGATCCGCACAGTAGGATCAAACATATCATTTTCTTCTCCCTTATCCGTCAAATTAACGTTGATTAATGAAATCTAGTGATTCATTCAGATGCAAATGTAAAAATCTAATTCAAGTATCTGCAATTTGTGGCTCTTTAGATTTAATAACTCTCATTTTGCTGTCTAGACGAAGGGTGTTCAAAGTTAGGGTCCGGGGGCCATTTGTGGCCCGTGGAATGATTTTTGGCGGCCCCCACAACCACAATTCAAGAAAAAATTAGGGTAAAGCAACAAAGCTTACAAAAATATTTCCTTCTATTTTCTTGGTGAATACCACAGCTACTCATTAATCTGTGCTTTATATTACACTTTATTGCAACCAAATCTGATTTTAAATGCTGTATAAAACCCTGGTTAAATAGAGGACATGCTTTCAAATGAAAACTGACCTAGATCCAGTTTTTGTTGCTGAGAAAAGACAAAATATTTTTTACATTTTTCTTCCATCAAGTCAAAAATAATAAGCAAACTGCATGCCTTTCATTAAAAAAGAAAAAGATTGTGGAAGCCACTTGAAGTTTGGCATCTACAATCCCATTTCTACAAAGAAAAATGATTTCTTGCTTAATTTGATTAAACAGGTAAAATGTTCAGTTTATGTTAAAGTAGGGAAAAGGTCACTCTTTTTGAAATGATATACTTTTGAGCTGACAATTTTGACAATAATTTTTGATGCTCACATTGAAGGAGTTTGTTCACCAGAACATGATTTTTCTTAATTTTTGCTCTCATTAAATCTATTTAAGCCTCCTCTGGCCTCCTCTCCCTCTCCAGACCTGACCTCTTCCTCTGTTGAACTTTCTGTGCCTCTTATCCTCCCTGCCGTGTTCATCCCTCAGCAGGTTACACTCTGAACAACCAGGATCACCTCTTTGCTTTGTGTGTCTAAATCTGGAAAGAACAAGAGCGCCACTGAAAAGAAAGAGAAAGAGTAGGTGTTGTGATGTAGGCAGCCTCTGTGAACTTTTTACAAGATTAGCATATGGACGGAAAAATTGCCAGTCAGGGTATATATTTTTCCCCCCGTCTGTGCTGGAATAAATCCATGTTTTGTATGGAGGATAAATACCGTCGGGTTAGAGTTGAAGCGCCTGTTGCTGAGGATTTAAATTGTGTTTTATGGAAGTGAACAGCTGAAAATCAGCGGCATTTTATCAGTGGGTGGTAAATGGACCTTTTTTTCTGCAAAGCTTTCCCACTCAGACAGTAAACGCTACATTCACAAACACATTTGCTCCAGCATGCAGGCAGGTTACAGCTTTGAGGGGAGAGGTGTGGGCAAATTCTGAATAAATGCTTTTTATTTAATGTACTAGTTTAAAATGCATCCTGCGAACCACGTCCTGGCTTCGTGTGAGTCACTGCTGGAGGGACTCTGATTGTGATGGCTGTTAAACGCTAATATTGAAGCAACATGAATAATAAAATCAACCCAACAACCTACGTCTATATGTTCTCTTTATCCTTGCAGAGTTGCATCACAGAGCAGCGCACACACCCAACGAGAGAAAAGGCTTGGGGGGGGTTGACACAAGAAAATGTTGCGTCATGTAACATTAAGTTCCTCGAGGTTTTCTGGAGTATGTTTTTTAAAATAACATTCCCAAATGTAATTTAGTTTTTTTTTTCAGCAATTACAAACTATTTCAATAATAGTGATATCAAAGTAAAACTACTACAGAAAATGAGAATTGAGCATGAAATAATTTGGATTTTTTTTTTTTTTGCAGAATACACTGTATAAATATTTTAGAAATATCATAAGTAAGGCTACACATTTTTGGAAACAATAGAACCAGCTGTGGACATTAAATCTACAAAGATTGACACAGCTGAGGTAAATTAAAACACATTTATAGACGTTTTAGTTTAATAAATATATATATATATATATATATATATATATATATATATATATATATATATATATATATATATATATATATATATATATATATATATATCCAAATATATATATATATATATATATATTTGGTCTGTACTGTATATATATATATATATATATATATATATATATATATATATATATATATATACAGTACAGACCAAAAGTTTGGACACACCTTTTAATTCAATGAGTTTCCTTTATTTTCATGACTATTGACATTGTAGATTCACACTGAAGGCATCAAAACTATGAATAACACATGTGGAAATATGCACTAAACAAAAAAGTGTAAAACAACTGAAAATACCCCTTATATTCTAGTTTCTTCAAAGTAGCAATCTTTTGCTGTGATTACTGCTTTGCACACACTCTGCATTTTCTTGATGAGCTTCAAGAGGTAGTCACCCGAAATGGTTTTCACTTCATAGGTGTGTCCTGTCAGGTTAATAAGTGGGATTTCTTGCCTTATAAATAGTCATGAAAATAAAGAAAACCCATTGA
The DNA here is from genome assembly GCF_002775205.1 of Xiphophorus maculatus. Lineage (NCBI taxonomy): Eukaryota > Metazoa > Chordata > Actinopteri > Cyprinodontiformes > Poeciliidae > Xiphophorus > Xiphophorus maculatus. Next base: position 9,633,661 of record NC_036452.1, on the reverse strand, counting down.
GTTAGAAAGGTGTGTCCAAACGTTTGGTCTGTACTGTATATATCCAAGTGTTTTGTCTTTGGCACAACTAGGCAAAGGCAAGCTGTTTTTTTATTAACTAAACCTAAAGAACCTATTTTTACATGTCTAAGTTTTTCTTTAACATCCACTTTTTTAAAAAAAAATTTAATTATAATAAAACAATAACTGAAGTGTTCTTTGGCGATTTTTTTGTTGTTGCTGCAAAATTAGAAAAATCTAGAAAAATTCCAACAAATTTAGGCACATTTTACAGATTTTTTTTAAGATCACCAAAATGTATACGCGGTCTTTTTTCTTGGCTCTATCAGAGCTCCATACAACGTCTGTCTCACAGTCCTTGTGCTTAAACTCCAATACAACATTTTTCTCCAAAAACAAACCATCTATCCCACAAAATAAATAACACAAGCTGAACCAGAAAAAGAAAACTAAAGTTTGAAGCTCTCAACTTGACCCTAAACTAAAAAAAGCTAATTTGATGCATTTAAGGAGATTATTTCTTTCAACTTAAAATTGTTAGTTTAAAAAAAGAAAACATAAAATGAAAACACAAAGACATTACTCGCTTTACACAAAATGAAATAAAATTACTCCTTGACTAAAAACTGAGTCAAAATGGTGACAATGTTCCGCTAAAAGAGACGAAAGTTGTTTAAAATCACTAAGTGAAGGTAATAAATTTATGTTAATTTATTCCACACACAGAGTAAATGTTTGGAAAGCAGTTTTTCCTACTTCCTACACTAGATAATTGGTGGCCTTATTTTTTTTTTTTAATGCATTTTTATCAAACATTTACATCTTCAGTGCAATAGATATCTGCTTTGTTTTTAAGTGTAAAGAGTTGATTCCTCTGCCAACACACAGAGATTAATCACTTTGAATCAGTCATCAGTGCATCACAATGCATCATATTATCAATAATTAATAAAGGCTGCAGACATAACAACAAATAATATTGATTATAAACCCTTTCGTTTCAGTTTAAATGTAAATTTTCAGAAAATGTACAGCTTTACAAACAGCGCCAGAAGATGTGTGTTATATTAGGCAGAATGTTTTGCAGAACATTAAAGTGGACTGGAAGTTAACACAGGAGCCATAATAATGGCTGTCGCAGTCAGAGGACAGATCGAGCCTTCTGAAATTGTGCCCACACTTTCAGAATGACCGTTATCACCATGCAGAGTCACACAGACATATTTTTAGAAAGAACTCAGTTCCCTGGCAACAGATTGAAGTTAGCTTGAAGTCTTTTAAGAAGAAATTCACCTGGGAGTGTCAGAGAACAAGCGGCGCCGTAAATCTCCGACAGGGTTTCAGACACGAACACAAAAACGATCAAATCTGAGCTTTAAATGAGGAGGGAATTGAAAAAAATGTGGAGAATAAACGGCTAAAGAGTGAACTGTTCTCAAAAGCAGAAAAAAAGAGAAGAAAACATCTGGAAAAATAAAATTTTCGGACTCTTTTTGTTGCTTTAACTGCAGAAAATACAGCAAAAATTAAAAAGTAGAAAATTAAGGTGTATTTTAAAACACTTAAGTGCTTTAGGCCAGCACTTTTTGGTATAAATTGAGTGTTATCTTATGTATTTGACCGACAGGAGTCAGTGAAATACCCAACAATTACATAAATATGTTTGTTTTATAATCTTATCCAAGCAAAACCAGTGAAATTCTCACAAACCTCAAAGGGATGATGTGTTTGGGAAACGATGATTTTGTTTTTCCTTTCTGCCTTTCTGTACAAAACACACATGGCCTTACAGAAGCATTAAAACCACTTGTATTTTTTGCTAGGCTACAACATTTAATTCAATTTATTTGATTAGGACAGTGCACATTAATCAACATTACTGCAATTTATGGCTGTCTTAATATGCAGGACTTAGCACAAATACAATAAAACACTAAATAAAACACCTCATTATGCAAATCATAGGAAAGAACACATATTTCTATCAAAACAAGCAAAAAAATAAATACATTTATTACAATTTTAATGTGACAAACCAACATGATGCAGTGTGTAATTGAGGAGTAAAAGGAAAATGGCTTAATTTGGTTTAATACAACTTAAAAATTGAAAAATGTGGTGTGCATTTGTGTTTAATTCCCCTGAGACAACAGCTGTAGTTGTAGAAAGGTGGGGGGGTACGTCTCTACCAGCTTTGCACGTTTATAAACTGATTTAGGTGTAGACTTTGACTAGGCCATCTATGACACGAATATCGTTCAATCGGAACCATTTCGTTGTAGCTCTGGCTAGATGTTTTGGGTTGCTGGGAGATACATTTCCTTTCCTGTCTAATGTCTTTTGCAACTCCTTCCATCCACATGAACAGCATGATGCTGCCTGTGGTGTGCTGAAGGGAATTGTAGTTTTACGTCTCTCTAGTGTTAGAATTTAGGCTAAAAGTACGACATTGGTCTCATCTGAAATCTTTCTTCCACGTGTTTCCTGTGTCCACTGCAACTGGAGATGTACATAAAAATAATGTGAAGGTTTTTGTTGTAATGTAACAAAAGTGAAAAGCTTAAGCGGGTGTAAATACTTCTTCAAGGTACTGTAAATATGTGATCTGTATATAGTAAAATAAAGTTTTACATTTCTTTACACTTTGGTTCACTATTTAGATCAAGAAAAGAAACTTAAAACAGTTTTTGTTTCTTTACATTTTATTTATTTAAGTGATAATTAATCACCACTGCCTTTCTTAATCAATTTATTATAGATATTTTAGATTTAGCAGGTTTTAAGTGGTATAAGAAAACTGATGTGTCGCCTAGAGGCCACTAGGTGGCAGTGAAACTAAAGAAAACAAATCGTTGTTATTTTAACCACCGCCATTCAACCCAAAAATCAAACTGCTCTCATTTAACTTTATGATACAGGATTATAATTGTTGTAATATTTATATTGAATATTAGTTTATTATGATGGTATGGTTGTAATGTTGCAATTCTCGTCAGTTTTAATTTGGTTTTGTAGTTACGTGAGTTGTATAATGTTTTAATTACGATGTGAATCTTTTATTTGTTCTGTTATTCTGTCTTCTTTTCCAGGTCTCCCTAAAATAAAATTGACGATTTTATCTCAAGAGACATAAAATAACAATTAAATGAATAAATAAAATATAGAAAGTCAGAAAAAACATAATAAATTGATCAAACAAAACGTGAAAAACAGACTTTTTTTTTCTGGACAAGTGGGAAGCAAAATATCTGTTCACTAGGTTAATGACAGACCTGCGTCTTGTGCATGGAGCCAACATGGCTGTTACATTTTTCCTATAAAGCAACGCTGGCCCACAACTTTGACTAAGTCTTTAATTTTGGCCCACTGTGTGTTTGAGCTCAACACCCTGCTTGAAACCACCTGTCCGGTTTCTCGCCGTTGGCAAACCAGGATTGCACAGCAGAACGTGCAACATCATCTCCCCATCTATCTGGTTTGCCCAACAGCTTTCAGACACAAGCGTACCAGTAAAAGTTGAATTTATGTTTGAAAAAACGACCCAGAACAAACATAAAAAAATCTTCACATGCTAAAATTACATCCTGTCTGAGATATATTGACATGACCTAAAAATCCCTCCTGACTCAGGGTGATTGTGACAGTCCTGTTTGAAATGATCAAGCAGAGAAGGAACAAAGATGATAAAATCGCCTGATGTGGGCCTAGCCTCTACATTGCTCAAATAGTTTCCATGCTGAGTCGATTGCCACATCTACTGAATTCTCACAGGACACATCTCAGTTCTGCCTGGGCTCCGTCCCACAGTGGGAAACTAAAAGGTCAATTTTAACACCGTGACATAAGATAAATATATAATGTTCAACTTATGTGCACACCCTTCTGTTTTATGAAGGTTTTAATGCAAAACCTTCTTGCTTACAATGTATTTTAATACATAGACACAACTAAAAAACAGGAAACACATTTCATTTGGGATTTTTATTTCTTCTATAAGTTCAGTGGTTCTCTGCTCTGAACACTGTAAAAACACAAAATCTTAGTTCACTTGAAATAAGTCACAACTAACTTATAAGTAAGTTTTCAGCAAGATATCTGAGCTTGTTTAATGTCAAAAATACTACTTCCAAAGGCAGATTATTTAACTAGCACCTTTTCATTAGTATTAAGAAGCTATTGACTTAATCCTTTCATGCATAGTGGTCACTACAGTGGACAGCTATCTAAAAGCCATTTTCTTGTGCTTCCTGTGGATTTTTATGTTATAAATGCACACAGACCACTGAAGTGGACACTAATGCATCATAAAATATACCATCAACTACTGGCCATCAGCTGCAAATGCAAGAAATTATTTTTGTTAAATACAATATGGCCGACAGACAAAAAAGCATGAGAACCGACCCGGTCCCTCCTTCTACTGTAGACGACTCTTGCAAGTAAAAAAAATATTGTGACATCAGATAACCCCTAAGAAACAATACTACTGATGTATTTTTCAAATAACAACTTTGTATTTGGACAAAATTACAATTGATCACATAAAAATAAAAAATAAAATAAAAATTATTTTTACAAAAAAAATTTCCTACCTTTTTTATGCCTTAAGAAAAAAAATTTAAAAAATGGAAAAAAAATTCTGACACAAAGGATCATAATTCATGCATGAGAGGGTTAAAACAAGTTTATATTTTGTGCTGAAAAGTTACTTGTAAGTTTGTCTTATTTCAAGTATACTCTGATATTTGCGTTAGAAACTAGACTAGTCATATTTTATGTTTTTGCACTGAAGTGACAGTTTTAAAAGTTTCACTCATTCCCACTGCAGCTTTCTGAAAATTTGAAGATTCACCGCAGGTTGGAAAGTTTATTCAGTTTAATAGTCAGAGTTTTAAAAAAAATAATCCTAACACTTACTATCTTTAACTGATAAAAATCTACTTAAACTTTCGTGTTGTGCAAATGAGCTGAGAAAAATGTATTTTTCTCTAGAAGTGTGTCTCATCCAGGGATGGATTGTTCAAGATCCTTTTCAAGTTATTTATTTTTATGGTCTTGGGTTCAGGGGTGTCAAATTCATTTTAATTTTGGGACATATCAAAAAGCTGAATGTTCTTAAAGGGCAGGTTTTGCCAGAATGTATTGATAAAACCCGTTGAACTGTTAAAATATTAATAAATAGTTGTTTTGACTTTCAATAAGTGTTTCTTAAAATTAAATAATATTGAAAAGATTTTCACACTGACCAGTCCCTCCCAGGATTTTGTGATTGTTTTTGTGGGTTTTTTGCAATGAAAATCAGGTTTTCTTTAAAAGTTTGAAATATTTTTCAAGAACGTTTATGATATGCGCACTAATGTGACTTTTTATTAATCACCTTATCAATCACTTGACATTAAGTAAGACTGAGGCAGCAGTCACTTACTTAAACCATGTTTTTGATCAATTTTGAGAAAAATTTGTAGTAAAATCAGGAAACAAAAGTGAGGATCTGTTGATTTTATGTGAATTTTGCAGATTTGTGAAAAACTGGAGGGACTTATGGATGTAATTAAGCATCTAGAGGGCCACTTAAAATGTTGTGGCGGGCCAGATTTGGCCCCCAGGCCTCAAGTTTGATACAAGTGGTTTAGAGGGTACAATCTTGGAAGAACCGACCTTGACTCGATGCCGGTTTTTTTTTTAATCATCTATAATATAAGCTGATGAATTCAGTTCAAATATAATTGTATTAATGTGTGGCTGATTGCTGGTTTAATGCCAAGGTGTTTTGGCTGAGAAATTATCGGCTTTTCTATTAATTTTTGCATTTTGTGGTGTGTGAAAGAAACCTAATGTCCTGAAATACTTGTCATCCTCTAAACATTCAGTTTGGTTTTTATCTTTGAACGTCCATGGCCTCGACATCAATCTTTTCTACAAGCTTGACGTCTTTTCATGAGTTTACCTGAACATAACTGTACCTTTTGCATAAAGTTGTAGAAAAATTGTTGAGATGCTTTGAGAATATTTCAGTTTTTGATTTTTCTGAAAATCGTGGGAATTTGGCAGCATAATTGACACTAGTAAATATAAGCCATTTCATATTGTAAATGTTGTTAATTCAATAAAACTGTATATTTTTCAAAATAGAAGCGATACGAAAGCTTACAGGCGAAATGAGAGCGGTGTCGTTGTTATCCCGTGATGTGAGCGGTTCGTTGAGACGCTCTCTTTAAAAAGCTGTGAGACTGAGAAGGGGAATTCTCACTAATGTCAGCTTTTGCTGAGTTTTCTGGGTCAAGTCTGTTATATTTAAGACTCTCTGAAGTTTAGTTCTGCTGACTCTCAGCTTTGTAGTTTTATTGAGGTCTTAAGGCAGATTATTGTTCCCGCACTGACTCACTCTGCTCTGGTAGGATGTTTCATCCTCTTTTCGTTTTGTTGGAAAACTTCAACACCTCTTTTGTGCTGAATTTTGTAGAAGAATAATCGGTCAGCAGAGTAAAAGATAAAGAACTGAGAACACAGTCTTGAGGTACACCTGTGCTCATTTCTTGTTCAAGAAGCAAGCAGAAAATGCTTCGTAAGCAAGCAGCGAGTCTGAGCGCGAGGAGAAGTTTTGAGTACAAGCATTACAAGTTTTGAGAGGAAAGACATGAATTCCTGCTTTCAGACTGAAAATGTGTGCTTTTGGATTATGGCAGAAAAATTCCCCCATAGAAATGCTAATAATGCTAATTTGAGTAAGTATATACTATCTAGCTGCTATACTCTCATTCTTGTAAAGCTTTGACCTGCTTTTAAGCTGAAATTTAAAGAGCAAAGACGCTATTGTATTCTGGTCTGGAATATCTTTTGAATTAAAATAATGAAACAAAAGCAAAATAAAACCCCCACAGACAAGCAGAAGATACTCTTTCAAACTTGTGTTTTTATTTGATAATACTGAATATTCTGTCCTTTGCCTGGACTTACACAAAGCATCAAAAACATGCAAAGTCCTCTAATAAAACAATGTATACTTATTTCTCTACACTTCCGCTAAAAGGACTTGTTAACCGCACTCTCACGTTACTCCAGCGCAAGAGGTCCCTCTGTTTGAAGACAGCTAAAAACAATTGTGGACAATCACACAAAAATCATGACGGCTTTTATAATAACACTGAAAAGTACAAAGTAAATGGAAATAGAAAGAGTTTACTTTTAAATTATGCCTCTAATACTTCATCATACATATATTTTTTTAGTTATTGTAGGTTGAGGTGTATAAAACAGCACTGTAAACTTTGATTAGGTTGCTTTCTAGGACAGCGATAAAGCTTTTATTTAATAATAACTTGAAAGAGAAGTCAGAGCTAACATTAGGCATGTAGAGAATACCATTAAACCGCTGTTTGCATTTACAATCAACAGATAATACAAAGACACTGAAATATCATCTTGCGAGCTCGTCTCAATCCCTCTTTCACACATTCAATCTCCCCCAAGTTGCCCGATACCCAGAACTTTCACACGTCTACGGTTTTATTGTAATATTTTATTTTGTGTTATGACAAACATAGCGAAGATTTGCGTGTGTTCTTTCATCACCAGACAAAATCTTTCATCTGGTGCAGACACAATCTGCGCCAGAGGCGGATTTGGCAGTCTGGGCAAATGACAAATGTCACATCCGCGTGCTCAGGCTCTTGTCTTTACTGAAATTCATCCTCAAAAAGTGCAAATCTAGTTCTAACGCAGTAAATAATAATTATCAAGTAACACCAAAAGTATATGCATAGGTACTGTACAGCTACATAAAGATGAAAAAGAAAGAAGGGGACACAGTATTTAAGATTCGACTGCAGAGTAGTGAAGAGGAGTTGGCTTTAATTTAGATGAGTAATCTTCATCTACGCGCTCTATTTAAGGAAAGCAGGTTGCGGGCGTCTAACGTCACCAGTACTTATGGGGAGAAAATGAGAGAAGTGTAAATAAGAGATATTTAAGTCTTAAAAAAAGAAAGGCAACTTGAAATTTGCTTTGGAATAAAATAGAGAATGAGGTAATAAAAGTTGAAGCAAGATGGAGAGTAAATGATGGGCTGAGGGAGCAGAGAATGATTGACTGCCGCTCTGATGTCGAGTGTTTTTGGACAGGGAGAGCTCTGTCTCAGCAAGAGTTTATTACCTCCTAACGCCAGCCTCAGGAGGAAGTTGCACCGACACTCCACCAGTCTACAGTTGTGTTCAAATTGTCCACTCTGTCATTACTGAGTCCACTATTAGTAATTCGCCCATTTTGTAAAGTAGAATACAGGGAGGTCTGTATAAACCGCCTACGGTTTATGCTAACCGTTAGCATTAGCAAATGTTAACTGTAAATGGATGTTTTAGAATCAGAAACTGATTTCTAGGACCACTGTTGTGTTTTCACTTAAGGTCTTAAAAGACGAATCAAAGCTAATGCTAAGAAGTTACCTTATAGCTGAGTGGTGACCACTAATGTCAGCCTGCTAACTGCTAACAACAGTGTCAGTTATCTATGGGCTGACATGAATAGAACAGGAAATTACTTCAATTATTTTGCTTTCAAGAAAAGTAATCAACTTTTAATAACAAACAGATTGAGTGAAGGCTAATATTAAACATCTGGCCATTAAGTTAACTGAGCCTGACTGCTAGTATCAGTATGCTAGTATGCTAACTGTGCATGAAGTGTGTAAAACAGCGTCGCACTGCTAACGTCAATGCTAATTGTCTGATTTTCCGATTCTATCACCTCAAATTTGGGCCTCTATCTTGCAGGTGATTATTTATGAAATAAATAACTGTAAATACGAATTAGTTTAAAATGAACTTTACATAACGAGTGAGTGAACATTTCCAACACAGCCAAAGTCTCATGATGTCATGTTTTGTTTAATAAAAAAATGCTGCATCCGACGACAACTTTTGAGCCACTTCTGAGTTGTTTAATCATGGGAAACTTTAGCATGAAAAGTGGTCACATCGACAAGAGGCTAAAAGTTATTTTCAGAACAGCAGCTAATTTCTATCACGATAGCTTTACATTTTTAAATAGCCTATTTTTTTATTTATTTCAATTGCCTTGTTTCCGTTTCTCTCTGTCAGGTTACAGACTTAAGGGTCCTCTGCGTCCAGAAACTCCTTCTTGGGTGGGGCAACGCCACGGTACCAAGAGCAGGAGCCATCTGCCCTCTTGACGCAGGCATAGTGGTTGGCCTGGCGTCCATGCACCTGCTTCTCGATCATCAGGTCCGTCCACAGACACTCCTCAGGGGCTGAGATCTCACAGGGCAGAGAGGGACAGCGCACAATCTGCAGAAAAAACACAAGACAAAGTCCCTGTGAACTCTGTGCTAACATGAAACTGAATAATATTAGCAGGAAATTAAAGATATTGGTGATTATTTTTGTTATAAATGTTAAAAATGCTGTGAAGAGATTACTGCCAATTAGTTTATAAAAGTTCTTTGTCTTAAGATGACAAAAATAACAGAATGAAGTGTGATTTTAAACAGAAATGTGCATTTCAGTGCATGGAGTAAAACTTTGGATCAGTTTAGATGAGGAAAAAATGCTCCACTATAAATCAATTCAAAACACTTTAGGTCATACACTTCTGGAAAATTATATGTTGTTTGCAACTTATATTGTTCATTTAATGTCTACCGCTATGGAAATTTGTTTTGCAATTACTCAGAGCCACGTTTATATAATATTTGTAGTGAATAAATCGATAATTATTTTACATTATTGTAAGCTTGTCACCATTTTCTGTGAGCTCTAGCATCTCATCTACTAAAAAATAGAGAAGGTTTTGAGCAGTTTGAATCTCCAAACACTACATGCTATGACAACTGTAATGAGGGATGGCATTTTTAGAGAATGATATAAGCAGTAAAGTCTGGAAATAATGTTTTTCTTAACCTTATTCTTATTCTCCACCCAAATAGTCAAATCAAATACTCTTCAAGGCTTTTGCAGACTTGTTAGAAACTTTACTAAACCACTTAATAAGATGCTGTTATCCCTGTTGCTTGTACATCACTTCCTAACCCAGTTTTTCCTTCCACTTAAATTAAATTAAGATGTTTGGATACGACACTGTGCAAACAGCCAGCTTACTTAATAATGAACTTTATAGCTGCTTACCCTCCCTGTTGAAGCTGTTGATGACTGTCTACTGAACAACTATCAAAGTCAGCAGTCTTCCTTATTATTATGATAACGTAGAATTTTTGTGTTAAAAATATCCTTTTTGCTTGGTCTTATGTAATATTCTAAGAAATGCAATTGAGGGTTTTTATTCATAATCATCAGAACTAAGAGAAAAAAACACTTGAATCATGTCACTGAATTGAAAAGTTGCAGCTTTTGATGGATGTCGAGAACTCCTTAAACAACAATATGTTGTTTTTGCCTAATTTATTAAGATAAAATTAAAAACCAACCACCAAAAGTAACTAACTTTAAAATCCAGTTTGTTGTTGTGATGTCTTGTTTTCACCCAGCCTGCTCGTGTCTGGATTTTCTCTGCAGGAAGCGAATATCTGCTGCCTGTTTTGCTGTTTTGTTTAGTCATGCTGGGAGTTAACCAGACACAGATGGCCCTATGCTGCCTTACCTTGCAGTCACAGCCCATCTGGTAGCGCTGGCTGAGGCTCTTTTTCTGGGTGGCGCTCAAGGAGTCCCAGAGCATGATGTAATCGCACAGGGTCACGTGCATGCGTCCGCCCGCCTCAGCCTTGCCTGGAAAAGAGCGAGTTGTGGCGTGGCGCGTCAAAACAGCACATGTGAGAGAACATTTCAGACGAAACAAGATTAGGCGAAAAACAACAAGCCCTGGATGTTCTCACAGGCTGAACAACAGATAACAGATTCGTTGGTACACCAGATAAAAAGCTGTTGCTTTCCAGACTGGAGCCCGCAGGCATCCACACTTAACGACTGCGCCAGCGTCTGTGCAACCCACACAAGTGGCACTAGACAAAACAAGATATGTGGAGCAAAGTTGGCAGATTTCCTGAGATGTGTGTCCCTTCGTCTTCATCACTGTCTGTCTGTCTGTAAAACACCTCTCAGCATGTTGGAGTCTTCATGTGACTCACAATTCATCGCAAATCTTCCAACTTTTGACCCTTCCACCTAAAAAGAAGATGAATAATTTTCCAAAGATGCCCCACTCAGCAGAAAACTGACTGTTTTTTGCCACTGTTTGAGGCTGCGAAAGGAAACGCTGGCTTCAGCAGTTCCTCCTCTTACAACTCCGTGTAATTAGAGGGGGCGAATGATTGCGGGTGCATCTCTGTCTGAGATGGGGAAACCAGAGCATGAATGACTTCATGATCTGCTGAGTCTCCTCTGCTTCGTCTGCCGCCTCATTCAGATGCTCCTGTTCGTTGAATTCACAACATCAACCTCTCTCAACATGAAAACATTACAGTGTGGTGAAAAAGTGTTCGCTCTCCTGAAGCTTTCTCACATTTTGTCATGTTGCAGCAGCAAACTTCTGTGTATTTTTAGGAATTGGCTGAACACATAGCTGTGCATAAGTGGGAAAGGAAGCAAAAGAGACATGTTTTTTGTTGTTGTTTTGAAATAAAACTCTGAAAAGTCCAGTCATCCAACCAGACTCAACACTTTGTAGCACAATCTTTCTCGGCAATTCTCGCTGCAACATTACAAAAACATAAAATCCTACCAAGTATTTTTGGTCTTGTAGTTTCTACAAGCTCAAAATAAGACAAAACTAACTTATAAGTCAGCAAGATATAGGAGCTTGTTTTAAGTTAGTAATTTCTTTATATTGATGAAAAAGTTCAAGCTGTAAGTGAAATAACATGCCAGTGGAATAAGACCCGTTTACCATATTATAACTGTAAATGTTTGAGCTGCAGATTGTCTACTTTTTAAAAAGGTTTATTATTATAAATGTTGCTTTCGCAGCTCTATCCATTTGATACAGAATATTTTGTCTGTCTTTCCATGTTTAGACAGTCTAAATATCCTCCCCACTAATCCTAATATTTTGTCTCTTTAACAGTTCTCTTAGCTACATTTAGTCTTTCTGAATACTTTCAGAAAGAGCTCTTATAGCAACTTTAGATCACATATGTCAAACTCGAGGCCCAGGGGCCAAATCCTGCCCGCTACAGTTCTGTATGTGGCCCTCTAGACTATAAAGGGCCACTTACATATAATCTTCAAGGTAAACAGTTGTGTTAAATTTGTCATGAATCAAATTAACGCAGATTTTTGATGCACGCTGGCAAATTAAATCAATGTGAAAATATTTTAATTTTAAGAAATACTTTTTGAATGCAGAGTTAATAATTTATTAATATTTTTTAGTTTTAGGTTTGCAGCTGTGTCATGCTCTTTCCATTTTCATGTGATGGATTAAACATCACTCCATGTTCACACAGCTTTATTGTTCCTTGGTCCTCATGATGATCTTTGTTTCTGACTCTACAGAATATTCAAGAGTCCCTGATCCTTTGCATTTAGTTTCAGCCTGAACTTATTTTAAAATAGGGACACTCTCATCTCACTCTAAGGTGCTCAATATCGCCAAGTCTAAAAAGTTAAATTATTTCTATAAAACAGCAGCTATGAATAAAAAATGTAAGAGTGGGTCAAATATTAAGCCCTGCGGAGCTCCGTTTTTTCTTGAGTGATGCATTTCTCGTTAAAGCTACGCTGTGTGTTAACATAGAAATGATAATTACACCCGTTTGCAGTTTTTGAGCTGTTGAGAAATGCACTGTGGAGTAAACAGCTACTCAACCGTTCCCGGAGACTCGAAGTGTCTTACAGCAGACGAGGGCTCACTGGTCTCCACAGAGTTTAGACAGAAACGTATCATTATCCATAATGACATAAAGAGTTTCCTCCCCCAACATGCCCACTAGTCTTTATCTACCCTGTGTTTGTCTGCCTGGTTTAGCACACCTGCATGTCCAAATGTCATCTTTTTTAAAAAATTCCCGTTGCTTTCCAGCCTCTCCTCACTGTCTCCACAAAGTTTCCTAACTTTTGTTTATTACACTGAAGCTGCTGCAATCAAGACAAAGAAATGTTCAAATTAATTTCTACATATAGCTCAGTTTCTGGGTGTTTCTGTGAATTTGCTTTCTGCTTCATTAACACAATAGTTGTGCAACATTATTTAGTATAAATACCTGCGATTAGGTACTCCTTCTTCCCAGCTGCATCCAGGGTGACGCCACACACAGCAGAAACAGGTGCAGTGAAAACCGCCTCAATGTCCTGGTTGGGTCCTTTAAACATCTGAAATATCAACAAGAATATTTAAGAGTAAAACACTAAAACCTTTTCTAACATGTTGGGCATCTGTAGATTCATTTAAACCTTGATTTGTTTGACGTCATATTGGATCCTCTTGATGGGGTTCCCATAGATGTCATTCCCAGAATCGACTTCTCTTTCGCCCACCACTTTTGCACGGATCACTGGAAAACAGAGTCAGATGAAGATTTAACTCAGAAGCATAGATGTGTCTGCACAAGTATGGAATAGGATTTCAAGATTTCTATGTCTGGATAAACGTGGGAAGAGATAAGTGTAGGAAAAACATTTGTATTTCCACCTATTCGATTGTCTAAAAGTGGTGACATTTCCTCCATCCCTCCACATTCATGTCCTTTCTTATCTCATATCGTTTCTTATTTGTGTCACAGAATCCAGCCTTGAGGAAGTCCAGGTGTTTATTTGTTCAGATTTCAACTTGCCAACCCCGGTCCACCAAATAAGAGCTGAGCACAAAGTAAGAAGTGACCTTTTATTCAGAAAAGGTCAAATAAAAACCAGAAATGTTAGAATTTGGGAGTAAAAACATAAGGTGTAGGTATTTCTTCTTGATTTGTCTACCTTGAGATAAATAGTCAACAGTGTTTGTTTATTAAAAATAAAAATGTTCAAACTACTTGAAAATAGATAAACTAAAATCAAAATTAAAGATAGTAACTGGCAGATTTTATGCTTGACCAGCTGCGAGGGCTAATCATGTCATCAAAAGCTGAATTAAAGAAATCGAAATAAAATAAGTTACATATCTTCACCAGTGATTTTACAAAATAAGAAAAGAAGCTAAAAGATTACATCGGCCAGAAAATACCTGACTGGTGCAGCTCTAGCAAAAAAAAAAAGGAAAAGTAATTTTGTAAAGCAGATATTGAAAGAGTATTGATATTGTGCTTATGGAAGAATGATTGCAGCGCAGCTAAGTGTTACATGAAGCTAGAAAATAACCAGCTTAAAACTTTCATCCATTGATTGGTTTGAAATATTTGAGCAAATAATTGTACAGAAACTAAATGATTTCTAGCAATAATATTCAGGGAAAAGTTGAAGCAGCATCACCTTTTCGTCTCATAGAGATAAGATGTATTTTTATGGCATTAATTTTGGAGAATGTTAGCGTTAATCCTGCCCACAGTTCAATCTTTTATTGGTATAATTTCTTGTGAAGCTTCCATCAAATAAAGAACTTAACTCATCTGTTGGCTTTTCACCTGTAAAGCCAAAATAACCCAAACTACAAACTCTGCAGCTATTGCTGTTGTGGCTTAACAGAACCAGATAGCATCAAATGAAGGACACCTCCGCTAGCAGCCTGCATGCATCAGCTAAGGTTACAATCTGGGCTGCAAAATGTCTTACATTAAAGATGGACCTTGGTAACTGAGATGCCTAATGAGCCAACATGTCTCCAATTCATTTATAGTCCAATAAGAAACTTTTTCAACATGAATAATTTTACACTGGAGTGTAAAATCGGAGTCGAACAGAACTCTAATATTCAGTTTCCAAATATAAAATATGCATGAGAAGCTGCGTATTTTTAAACCTGAAGAAATTTAAGCCCTTGAAAGAGTTTCTTTGAAAAACAAATACAAAGTTACATATTTGCTGTGTATTAGATTGAAAAAAAATCTCAAATAAACATAAAAATTCTTAGAAACAAGCATTCACACTCTAACGTGTTCTACTTATAAACCACCATGTTTATAAGTGCAGCTAATTATGGACGCAGTGCAGCCAACGCATCCTCCTCTAAATTACCACCCAAACCTCTGATTCTCAATTCAGGCTAATAACAGAGCCTAAGCACACTCAAACCACAACAACACCCGCTTACAGCAAAACAGGAGCAGGAACCAACGACAGGAACAGATTTGGGGATTAAAAATTTGGACTCACAGGCCGCAGCTCGGAGAATGACTCGGCCATGAGTGTGTGTGTGTATTTTGTGTGTTTTAATGGCTTGACTGACTTCAAGCTTCAGCTATGCTAGGAGCATTTATTTCAGAATGGAAAATATGAGCAATAAGAGTGTGGGTGTACGTGTGTTTGGTGGGGGTGGCTACAATGAGCATGAACAGAGGACGTGCACAGAGATAAAGACACACACTGCTGTTCTCACCCCCCTTTGGCTCAGTTTACTCTATATTCTTGGCGAGCCCTTTGTATTCTGCCGTTAAAGGTGACCTTTTATGCTTCCTTGAACACGTTATGGGCTATACAAAACATGTTTGCTACATTTCTACAAAAATATTCTAAGATAATGAGATTTCAGTCTGGTCAGTTCAGCCTAATTTGATCTCCTTTCACATTGAGCTGTTTTAGGGCCTCGTGTCACTTTAAATCCAAATATGCTGCTGATGGCCGCGCCCCCCCTGCTCAACGTTTACTCTCACACAGGAAAATGGCTGGAAACAAATGCACAATTAAACAAACAAACATCTTTGAAAAGCAGAACTGGAGCCTACTTCACATCCAACAAGAATGCAGCAAGTGGTTTCTTGATGGTACATCAACATGTCTTTTCCAGCAGCCATTGTACAGCGCATACAGCGGTAAAACCAGCTGACCAAACGTGCTGGAGCTCTGGCTGGGTTGCTAGTGCCTGTTGATTGTGACTCAATCAGGAGATTTTTGAAACTGCTCATTATTCAGCACCAAAAAGAATGAACTTATTACCAAAACACTCAAGGGTGGGTGTCTTTTTAAGTACTTGGTCTGTTTGGAGAAGCACTAGAGACCTAAATGGAAGTATTAAAAATGTGCAAAATGTGAATTTTACATAATAGATCCCCCTTAAACACCTCTCTGGGTCTCCTTTCTTTGTTTTTTCATACCAGTTTGTATTCATTGCAACGTCATTGCAATTCTAGCACACGCACATCCACTTTACACATATTCACCACCAAAAAACAAACAGGCTCACATTTTATCAATGTAACTCATCTACTCTGATGATCTTGATTCCATAAAGTCAATCAAGCAATTAAGATTTCGTCTTCAGATATTCTTTGTTTCCCTGGCAGCTTCTCCATGTGGTTTGCCCGACATGCTGCAACAGGACAGCAACATAAAGTGTTGACACAGGAAGCAAAACAATGTATAAATATTCTGCTTTAGAGGAATCAAAATACCCAGAAAAACTTGTACAATTTAGTTACATTTGAAGCTTGTGCAAATGTGCAGCAGCATCAGCTACAGTGGACAAATAAACACAGCCTACACTAATTAATCGCATCATAAACTAAAATAATTGCGATAATTTACATTCTGATGGTTAATATTTGTGGAGAGTGAATTTGTTTACAGAAATAATCCATTTTATTTATGTTTGTGTTTGTAAGAAGATTTTGTTTCTCATTTTATTCACTAATTTTGGTTGTTTAAAATATCTTCCAGTTCCAGTGTTGTGGATTTTTTTTTTTTACTAAATTAAAGTTTACCAGTCTTTGAGAGCATCATTATACCATTTCAATAACATCAGCTATCGCAATAATTATTGGGACGATACATATATCGAGAACTAATCAGATTATGTTTGTGTAAGATCTGGAGAAGCGAAGGATTACCAGTAAGGCGGACGAGTTTGGGCGCCGGTTGATCCTGAAATCGTCTGATCAGTGAGCGTCCTCCAGCAGCCTGGACCCCCCACCCCCTCCATAAACCACTAAGTGACCCACATTTCAGTTGTTCCCTGATCCAGCCAGCTGAGATGACTCCTAATGACTTATACACATGTATCATTTGGAATATGCAATGATTTCCTCTCAAACACACCCACACACCCACCACAGAGCCCCCCACTGATTGTTCAGCAAGTCTGTCAACTTGTTTTTTCGCCGTCCAGTGATCACCAAATCAGCAGAGCGCCTTCTTTGGTCTGATTTAATCAGCTTCAGATGTAAGTGGGTCTTCTACTTCACTTGAACATTAAATAAAAATCCGACTTGCTCTCAGATTGTCGTGCAACATCTGTGTTAAAGCTCTGGATTTATCTTTCTGAACACAAACAGAACTTTATGGAAGGTGTGCGCCCAGTTACATCTGGTTTAAATGACCACAGAGTTTAAGGAAAGAAAATCCTGCTGACAGAAGGAGTAGGCTCTTATCGTATCATTTATAATTTATAAACAAGAATTCTGATTTATTATTGTTACAGTAAATTTAAATTATTTTAAAAACTGACTAAAATGTTAATTTTACTATATTCTGTCCTGTGTTTTTCCACAATAGCATCTAAAAATATTTGTAAATTTAAAAATATGATGATAAATGAAGTATCTATGTGCAGATTAGTGAAATAAATCACACTTTTTTTTTAAGTGTAATGTATCCTGAAGAAGCTTATTTCAAATAGAAATGTTGTTTTTCAAAAGCAGCATTTATGTTTGTGGTGCCATTGGTTGCCTAAAGTTAATAATTAACTGTTTTTTCTACCATTATTTTCATTTCAAAATATCGTCATAAAATCTTAAGTCCATATCGCCCATCCCTAACTGATAGTCAAACACGGTGGAGGTGGTGTGATGCTTTGCGTCTTCAGAAATTGGGTAACTTTCTGTAATGCATTAAAACATCAATTCTGCTGTCAAGCATAAAATAAAGAAGGAAAATGTCCAGCCATCTTCTTACGACATTTATGTCAAGAACAAAATAAGAGTTCAAAAATAAACAATTTTCAAAATGAAAGTTTCGGAGTGGCCTAGTCAAAGTCTGAATTAAATCTTATCAAGGCCCTGTGGCATGTGGCCTGAAACAGTAAAATCCTCTAATGTGGCTAAATTCTTACAAGAAAAGAGGGCTGAAATTTCTCCACGGTGACCAAAAACATTATTTGAAATTCTTTAAAACAGTTTTCACCATCAAGGGTTTTTAGGTTTAGGGTAATTTTTATTTTTAATCAAATCATTTAAAACTTTTATGTTAGATTAACTCTTTCATGTTGTATTTTTACAGGACTTGATGTCTCTCTGAAATTATAAATTTGTTTAATCATTTGAAGCCTTTAGAAATACTTCTTGAGACAAATAGTTCATCGATGAGATTTGTAGCAAATTTTGGTTATTTATCCCCATATTTGATCAAAACACTCAAGTCAAGTCAAAGTTTATTTATAAGGCACATTTACAACAGCCTCAGCTGACCAAACTGCTTCACAACAAACACAACATCACAAGTAGATACATAATAAAATAGAAAAATTAAATTAAGTCTAATAAAAATAATAAGTTAATTATAAAAATGGGAAACTAACAAATAAATAAAATAAAAACCAAAACAATACCAAAATTCAGCTGCAAACTATCAAGAGACATAAACTGGAACTAATTTGATAATTTTCTGAATTTGAGTTGGTTGAAGAAGTCAGCATTTCATTTTTTGTTTCCTCTTAGTGAATAAAACAACATACATGGAGGGTGGATAAAAATGTTAAGCTGAAAATACTGTTTGTTTGCTACTTCTGCTTCTGTGCAGACAGTTTGGTGACTCTGGCCTTCCAGACAATAAACCAGTCTGACTGGGCAGGGCAGTGGGGGGGAAGTCCCCCTCTGTGGCCAAGTGATTTATTTAAAAAGAGGATGTTTGCACTGCTAGTTGTGGAGTGGACGCATGACACGGCAGGACTCTTGATGACTTGCGGTCTGACCTGGAGCATCACTTTGGATGAAAACTGAAGAGGTTACACGCACACACTGAGTCAAACAGCTAAAGCCAGGCCTCGGTTTACTAAAACAAACCTCCACTGTTGTATTTATGCAAATTTCTCCATGATTTTTCCTATTTGAAGTCATCTAAACACCATTCAACCGCATCCCTGCCCTCCTCCATGCCACTGCTGTGCTTTCTGTGGGTGCTTCTGATGGCACGTTGCCGCTTTACCCTCTAAGCTGACGAAAAATTATGCGCCACCAATGAAACTGGGAATTTCTGTGGTTTGGTGGTCTGCATGACCATTAAAAATGTTTTTCTGACTCATACGCAGTTAGAAAAAAAAAACAACACAAGCACACCTATGCACCTCTGCTGCTAGACATCCTGTCTCTGGAGCTGACACCCGGCCGGCGAGAGATTGAGTCACACCTGAAAATAGAGCCTCCGTTTTGTGAAGCACACATACTTCTTGTGTGATTTGAGTTAAAAAGCAGAAAAGCTGAAGCCACAGCAATCCAGTTTTCCAACTTTCTTCAGGATACCATGCATATTTCAACTTCCACTGCCATTTTTTTATTGCCCGTTTTTCCCCCTCCCAGCACTGACAGCCAGATGTCCTACATAGCCAGTGAGTGGGAGCATGGCATGGACACACAGGCCTTCAGTTGTGTTTGGTTTCTGAAAGCCTGCACACGGGTGTGTTGTCCCCATGCAGCACCGGAGCAAAAACATAAGTTGGGAAAACCCCAGAAACATTCCTGCAATTCCTCCCCAGCACCACCCAGAAAAATGCACAGAAGTGGCATTTTAGATATTTTTTTTTTCTAATTGAGAAAAGGTTGTGGTGTTGCATATTCTGCGGTTGAATTTTACCCAGCATTCATACTCTCTCCGTCCCCTTGTCCCCTTCTGACAAGGGGTGCCACGTTGCACCGCAAAACCCAGGCTTCATCCTGGAGCTTTAGAGCTGAGCGCAGTGATGGGGCTGGATTTTCTCCTGTTATATCAGACTAAGATAGTGCACGTAAGGGTAGAAGGGAAAATAAAACCACAGGGGGAAATAATAACACCAACGGAGCAGTGACTGAGTGCAGATGCACTAAAGGCATAAATCTATTTTACTGGGAGCCACATGCTCCAAAGGATCCACTTTGAAAGATGGAAACTAAGTCTAAATGCTTAGAAGGAAAATTTAGAGGAATAAGAAAAGACTAAGGAATCATCCACAGTACTGCTAGTGAAGATCAGACTGCCATGAGAACATATACATCTGAAAGTGTGACTTTAGTATTTTCTGTAAAGGGGGACCTAATATGCATTTTACACATTTTGTTAGTTCCATTTGGGTCTCAACTGCTTCTTAAAACAGCTAAAGTCCTTAAAAAAAACACCCAGCTGCTTTTTGGACTTTAGTTAATGTCTTTGGTGTCTGGAAAACGAGCAGTTTCAAAAACCTTCTGAATGAAATGTCACAAATCAGCAGGCACAAGCCCAGCCCATTACCTAGTAACCCCAGGGAAGCCCAGTCCGTTACCTAGCAACCCCAGCTGAGCCACTGTGTGCAATGTACAATGGCTGCTGGAAAAGACAAGTGCTTTGTTGTTGACTTACCAACCAGAAACTACTTGCTACATTTTTGGGGTGTGAAGGAGGCTCTACTTCTGCTTTTCAAACATATATGGTTGCATAACAGCGCATCTGTTGCAGCCATTGCAAGTGTAAACATGGAAATGGTGGCGTTTCCAGCAGGAGTTTATTTGGATTTAAAGTAACAAGAGGCCCTAAAACAGCTCAATCTGAAAGGAGCTCGATATAAGCAGAACTGACCAGACTGAAATCTCATTATCCAAGAATAAGTTTGTGCAAAAAATTTAGCAAACATATTTTGTATAGCCTATAGATATATTCTAACCTGTTCAAGGAAGCATAATAGGTCACCTTTAGTCAATCTGCAAAGAAACATAATCTTTTCAAGGTTTTCGTGGACATAAGAAAGAAAATATCTGCACTATGTCATATAAATGCCTATATGTGCTTTTACCACCAAATTTCTCTGAGCTACTTCAGTCTTATGTTTTTTTCCCGGGTTGTGGCTTCTAAACTTTGGAACAACCTGCCCTCTGACATTAGACAGTAGGCGCTTCCACTTTTAATATTTATGTTTTCACTGCAGTTTAATACAGTTTGAGTTGCTGTTTTTCCTGATACTTTTACTCCACTTGTGTTCTTGTTGCTGCTTAATATCACTGAGTTTTTATTTTATTGTTTTATTCTTTTCTTTATGCTGTGATAGTTGGTGCAAACTGTGAAGCAATTTGGTCAACTGCTGTTAATTTAAATGGGCTGCACAAATAAATCGGACATAATACATTATATAATACATTTTAGATCTCAAACGTGTAACCACCTCTGACAAAATGATACACCAAAGGTGTCCTTGAACAACCTCGTGATTCGATTGTAGTATTCGATCTTTCACATCATGTTGGCAACATCTGCAAAAAAAAATCCTTAAAATGTTTGCATCTCTTCCCTATTTTCCCACAAATATGGAGAAAACGGGAGATTGTTGTTATTGAAGAAAACAACCAGACCTTGTTGGACATTCCTGCAGCTGCTTCATTGTTAGTTCAGCCTCTATGACCACTTTCCATTTTATCCTATTAATTTTTGATAGGGTTCGATTTTATATTTTCTGAAATTCCTCACGACTCTGGACCTTTTCCTTCCAATACTTTTTGTAAATGCTCATCACCTTCATCTTTACGTTGATTTTAATCCCTTGACGCCTCTCTGCAAACTATGGTTTTTGCTAAGAAATTAGCAAATGAGCTGAAGAAGAAAACAAAGAAAAAAAAGAAAGTTTTTTGGCAAAAAATACTCTTGAAGCTAGACTATAAAATCAGTTGGAAAGAAGGCAACTTTGTTTTTCATAAGCAATTTTCTCTGCAATGTGTTCTCTATGTTTTGTGTTTGGAGCACATTGATGTCATTGCTGATCCTCTACAGTAAATATTCAGTTCGATGACGTTGTGTTCAAAGAAAGACTGTTAATAACAAATCTGTAATTTGGGGAAAAGTTCATTTTCACAAGAACCCGGACTGAAAACTTCGAAGTGTAATCAACGATCAATCTGTTGAAATTAGGAGACTTGTCTGGGCAAATCGGACGCATTTCCATGACGCAAATGGTCCATTTCACCATATCTCAAAGTTAGTCAACTGGATTAAGATCTGGTGTCTGTGGAGGCCGATGGAGTACACTGGGCAGGGCAGCAAAACTGAACCCAAGGGCCCACATCCTCTTAAATCCGGCCGTGGCCTGGGATAGTTTTACATCTAGCAACCCCACTGACTTAGATTTCTGTATAAGTTAAAATTAATATAATCTTTTCTTGGAAATTTGTGTTTATTCCTTATTTAGAGATTACCTCATGCACATTTAAGCATATTTATAACCATTCTTTCTCCCAAAATATTGCTAAACTTTTGCTTTTCAGTTGGCAATTATTGGCTAAATTAAATCTGCGTAGGAATGCAAGTGTCGAGCTGGAATGTGGTGCAAACTGCCTGAGCCATGGCCTTGACTCTCACGGAGCAACACCCCCCCTCATCGTCAGGCTTTCCAGCGGTTTCCACCGGCCAAGGTCGCCCTTTCAAGCCGCCTCGGAGGCTCTGGAGCGCCGCAGCAGCTCCGGACAGCTGCCGGGCACCCTGGTGCAACACGTCAACAACAACAACACAACAACAACAGAGCTGCACTCACCTACATCGGCGTTGCAGAACGCCTGTTGCGGATGCACCGGAGCGCAGCTGCACGCTTCCGCGAGCTCCTCCGCGCGCCACAGCAGCAGCAGCAGCGCGAGCGCAGAAAGGATGCCGTTAACGGAAAACGGCATCTTGGTAAACACTGCAGCGGGGCTTCTTCTTCTTCTTCTTCTTCTTTTTCTTTTTCTTCAGCCTCTTCGTCTCCCTCTGCGCAGCTGCGTTGCGGAGTATTTCCAGAGGCAACACTTCCTCCCTCCGCTGGTTTCACCCGACACGCACGTCGTCAACAACAACAACAACAACCGGGCAGGACCTGCCGGTTCGGCTCCGTAATGACAGAGAGGCTACACGGTGAGACCAGAGACCCGTCCTCACACTGCTGTCAGCAAATGTCTGTCTGCCCGGAGTGTTTTGACTTCAGGGATCGAGGAGGTTCTATAAATCTGCGGCTCCTCCCCGCTCGCTACACGGACCACCGGCAGAGGGCGCTGTTTCCCACATGATGAGAAGAAAAGGTCCCTTTTTCCAACATAACTTGAATCTGACCTACAATATTAACCACTGAATGTGAACAGTTGGGTAGTAACTAGTTACACTTACTCGTATTTTTTTATTACGTTGTACTTACACACTACATTGTGTGTGAATTGGGAGACCGTTATTTTTTGTTTTTAAGCATATGCACTGACTGATGGCACTTTTTAAATTTCGTTGTTCTTGTGACAATGACAATAAAGAGATGTATCTACTTTTCACTTTTAGCTTGAGTAATTTTATTAAGTATCGCTACTCTTACTTGAGTAAAATGTCTGCGTTGTCTACCCATTCGCTGAATGAAGCAGTGAAGAACATTGTGAAAAGTTTGGTGAAAGTTTTATTCAAAAATTGACCAAACACCTGCAGTTTTTGTTACAGTTTCATAAGTTTTTATTGAAAGAAACTGATTTCTTTTGCTTTATTTTTGTTACTTGTATGAGTTATTGTTATTTTATCCTCAAAATACCAAAATTTTGCTCCGACTGATTATGTCATCTTTAAATATCAAATGATTGATAATTTGATTCATTACCAGTACTTCAGTATATGTTTTACCAAATACTTTTTAGCTTTTACTTGTTTCAAAAAGTAAAAAAAAAAAAAAAATCACCTTTTGAAACTTTAGAATAATTCTGAGAATAATCCCAAACATTTCTGATTTTTTAGTGAAAATTGACTTTATATATATATATATATATATACACACACACAATGTGACACCATAGCTCAGTTAATGAAGAATACATTCCTGCCAGCTAAATGAAAATCACCCAAGGCTAGGTTACGCGTAGCAGAAACTTAGTAGCAAAATAATTTTTAAAAAGTGCTTAGCAACCAATTATCCAGCCAACATCACCAACAAATGCGTCCAACAAATGACCTAATAACGCAAAAAGCACAAAAAACACAAAACTATCAAGTTTTATTTGTTTTTCAAACATATAAAATATGTAACAAATAGATAAGTACAGATACAGACGGGTTATTTTAATGTTTTGTACGCTGAACATGCAGCTTTGGCGCTCCCTGGTGGCTTGGAGGTCCTAAGTAGTTGCCATGTTTAACCATAGCAAGAAACTGTCCCTGTTTAAGGCACTTTTACAGGACTTGAATCTTTATTTTTCCAAGTCTAACAGAAACATTTAAACCAAAAGCAACTAAAGTTTAATACCACTCCAAAAACTTTCTTGTAATTCTTGAGTGGTCTTAACAATTTAGTTTCCCTGGATTGTAGAATTGTAGAAAACCTTTGTTGCTTTTCTTCAAATTTTCCTCCAAAACGTTTGTACTTAATTGTAACAGCACACTATTTTAAAACAGGCAAAATGTCCCTTTGAGGACAAAAGAAGTCATTTGTAGGTTAGATAATATGCACAGTATAAATCAAATGAACAGAAATCTAAGAAATAAGAAATAAAATCTAACAAACCCTGATAGATCCTGTAATACACATCGTCATTCATCCGACTGCAAGCCAAGTTTTAGGTTAATACCTCTTTGGGAATTACCTTGTTGGAGCCAAACTGTTAATTTTGAGAATGAAATAGAGTCTGGATTCTCAGCTACTTTTTCAAGTTTTACTTTTGGGCACTCCTGCCAAAGTTTTAGGAGATTCTGTTAGTTTTTTGAGTTCCCAAGGCACTTTTCCGAGATCCAAAGTTCCCTTGCAAGGTCTTAAGACGGAGAGCTCCCTGAATTACTTTGGCAAGGTCCCACAAAGGTTTTACAAGAATCTGAGTTATATTTGCATGCTCCTGCAGATATTTTTGCAATTTCACCAAGTTACTTTTGTGAAATTCTGAGGTACTTTTGTGAGCTCCAGAACAAACATTACAAGATTTGTTGTTATTTTTATGAGATCCAAGCTTATTTTTGCAAGCTTGCTCAACAGGTACTTAAGCAAGATCCTCAGTGAATTTTAAAAGATCTTACAAAACCTTTGCAGGAACTTGCAAAAAGTATTTCATGATCGTGACAAAAGCACCTTTATCTTTCCAGCAGTGACTCAGTAAATAAGGTTAATTTTATACGAAAAGTCCTCTTTATTATATAAAAGGAAAAATTTTCAAATAATGTAGCAGTTTCCACACACTAACATTCCCTTTATGGAGTCAACAGGAGTTAAAGTAAAAAGAAAATAAATTAAAGCAGTAAAAGTTACAAGAGCAGATAAAGCCATAATCAGATTTCCTGTGCATCTTTTTTCCTGAACGAGCATTACATAAATCTGTTTCAGAGATTGATTTCTACATTTTATTATAAGAAACTTACTCACTTAAACAAATAAATACCACATAAGATTACCTTTTTGTAATACTTTGATAAAACTGAACTGCAAAGTAGCTGGACCTGCTCCTATAAACTAATGAGACTTAAAATAGACACCCAGCAGCTTTTTTAGCAGTAAGTTCATGTTTTTTGATGTCTGAAAAAAGAGCCATTTCAAACACCTCCAGATTGCTAAGCATATGTTAAGTCACAGTCAATGGGTGCTGCACCGTTACCTAGCAACCCCAGCAAACTAACCTGTAACCTAGCAACCCATGCAAAGCTCCGGTATGTTTGTTTAAGCTGGTTTTATCGCTGTATGCTCTGTACAGTGGCAGCTGGAAAAGACAAGTGTTTTGTTGTCGGATTACCATTTTGAAATCAAGTGTTGCATTCTTGTTGGTTGTGCAGAAGGCTCTACTTCTGCTTTTCAAAGATGCACAGTTAGTCTCAGAAATGTCTCAATTTTGTAGAAAAAAAACCTTGGAAATTTCAGTGTCAAAAGTTGAACATTTTTGAAACTCAAACATTTTCAAAAAAAAAACTTCTAGAATATTTCTGAGATTACTCAGGCTTTTTTTCTAATATATTTTTGACTTCTCAAACTCAGAAATTAAAAAAAAAACCTTTTTGAAAACTTCTAAGATTAATCTTTTGGTGGAAATGTATGCATTTATTTTCTTTCTACAATGACCCTAATACCATAGTTTGCAGCCATTTTGTTGTGTGAGTGTAAATGTTGAATTTTGGGGCATGGCTAGCAGCAACGTATTTGGATTTAAAGAAACAAGACGCCCTAAAACAGTTCAAAATAGGCAGAACTGACGAGACTGAAATCTCCCCATCTAAGAATGATTTTCTGCAAAAAAAAAAAAAAATTAATAAACATATTTTATTTAGCCCACAGATATATCATAACCTGTTCAAGGAAGTGTAGCATAACAGGTCATCATTTATTAATGTATCTTAGTGCAAGGGGAAAAAAATCACACAAGAGTAGTACTATTTAAGCTTCTGAAAACACCACTCTGAAGCGCTCAGTTTTAAAACTGTGTGGGTTTTATTACAGTTCATGCCGAGTTAAACCGTCAGGTTGGCAACCATTTCAAATGAAACAGCAAATCTCCAGCATTACTCCTTTCTGGCACAAGAGAGCAGCAACTTCCACTAGAATGAGAGACCGTTAAAGACTCATCGTGTTCATAAAGGCATTTTATGGTTCCACAGCGAAGCCAATGCTTCTTAACGTAAAAAAAATAATAACTTGAGTTCGGCAGCGTTGCTCCTGTTGCTCTGTAAAAGGCACAGGGGGATCAGGACACCGGCGGCTCATTTTACAACAAAGAAAAGATCTACGAAGGCAAAGTAACACTGCGTTCCTGAGTTGAAATCGTTTGGTTTCAGAGCAGCTGTCCTCTCTGCAGAGAAGGGATTGGTGACAAAGAAAAGCTGAATACGACGGATAAGAAGCAGACTCTGAAATGAAATAAACCTATAAATTCTTTTAGATCAATGATTAAAAAATGGCGGCATGCTTTGTGAACGCGCTGACTGAAGCAGCCCATGCAGTGTGTGTCAGTAGAAACAGCAACCGGCTCTCTGACCCTCAGAGGCCTTTGTTGAAGTAAACTAGCTGGACTTTGTCTCCGTATTGAGACACGACGGCGTCTCTGAGCTCAGGCTCCAGCTTCGACACGGCCATGGAGCTGCAGGAGGAGAAAAAATACATTTAAAAAATAAAGAAAAAACATGATTAGTTAATGAAAACATACTGTTTAAACTGATTTACAACCATAAAATGTTTTAAATCAATATCAGTATTATAATCACCATTATTATTCATATTGTTGCATCAAAATGATCATTTTATAAATTACTTTCATTATCATTCTTATTATAATCAAAAGTATTGCTACTTATATTAATACATATAATAATATATATCATTTTATAGTAACAACTGATGACAACTTTTACTACATAATCATTGTCCTTATCTCAATTATTATTATTGTTCATATAATTCTAAGTAACAGACATTTGTTATGATTACAATTATTATATTATTTTTCTCATCATCAATATCTAAAATATATTTGTTATTGTTCCTATTATATTATTTATCTATGATATAATTAATAATAATGTTGTTAAAATAATACCTATTATTAATAGTATATTTTTTACATTACTGAAAATTATTATTAGAATAGTATTAACAATATTATTGTTATTAACAACAATACTTAACATAAATTAATAATAATATTATTAACAATATTATTATTAATAATAGTTATAATTATAATAGTAGCTATTATTATTATTTATTTATCTATTAACTTTTTGGTAACACTTTATTTGACGGGTTGTGAATAAGACTGTCATGACACAGTCATAAACATGACATAACACCTGTCATAAACATGACATAACACCTGTCATAAACATGAGTAAGTCTTCATGAATATTTATGACTGTTATCATAAAGTGTCATTCGGTAAATCATGACACTTTTAATACAAAGTTGACATTATTCAAAATGTCTTTGTTACGAAAACTTGACATTAACCAAGACATATTAAACTAGATTAAACTTTAGCTTTAGTAACATAAAGCTACATAATTTTTAAAGTGTTATCAGTAATACTTTTATAACAAATTTATGTCAGATCATGATTTCTTGGTTAATGTCAAGTTTTCATAACAAAGACATTTTGAATAATGGTGTTATGTCATGTTTATGACAGGTGTTATGTCATGTTTATGACAGGTGTTATGTCCTGTTTATGACAGGTGTTATGTCCTGTTTATGACAGGTGTTATGTCCTGTTTATGACAGGTGTTATGTCATGCTTATGACAGGTGTTATGTCATGCTTATGACAGGTGTTATGTCATGTTTATGACAGGTGTTATGTCATGTTTATGACAGGTGTTATGTCCTGTTTATGACAGGTGTTATGTCCTGTTTATGACAGGTGTTATGTCATGCTTATGACAGGTGATATGTCCTGTTTATGACAGGTGTTATGTCATGCTTATGACAGGTGTTATATCCTGTTTATGACAGGTGTTATGTCATGCTTATGACAGGTGATATGTCCTGTTTATGACAGGTGTTATGTCATGCTTATGACAGGTGTTATGTCCTGTTTATGACAGGTGTTATGTCCTGTTTATGACAGGTGTTATGTCATGCTTATGACAGGTGTTATATCCTGTTTATGACAGGTGTTATGTCATGCTTATGACAGGTGTTATGTCATGCTTATGACAGGTGTTATGTCATGCTTATGACAGGTGTTATGACATGTTTATGACAGGTGTTATGACATGTTTATGACAGGTGTTATGTCATGTTTATGACAGGTATTAGGTCATGTTAATGACTGGTGATATGTCCTGTTTATGACAGGTGATAAGTCATGTTTATGACAGGTGTTATGTCATGTTTATGACAGGTGTTATGACATGTTTATGACAGGTGTTATGACATGTTTATGACAGGTGTTAGGTCCTGTTTATGACAGGTGTTAGGTCCTGTTTATGACAGGTGTTAGGTCATGTTTATGACAGGTGTTATGACATGTTTATGACAGGTGTTATGTCATGTTTATGACAGGTGTTATGTCATGTTTATGACAGGTGTTATGTCCTGTTTATGACAGGTGTTATGTCATGTTTATGACAGGTGTTATGACATGTTTATGACAGGTGTTAGGTCCTGTTTATGACAGGTGTTAGGTCCTGTTTATGACAGGTGTTATGTCATGCTTATGACAGGTGTTATGTCCTGTTTATGACAGGTGTTATGTCCTGTTTATGACAGGTGTTATGTCCTGTTTATGACAGGTGTTATGTCATGCTTATGACAGGTGTTATGTCCTGTTTATGACAGGTGTTATGTCCTGTTTATGACAGGTGTTATGTCCTGTTTATGACAGGTGTTATGTCATGCTTATGACAGGTGTTATGTCATGCTTATGACAGGTGTTATGTCCTGTTTATGACAGGTGTTATGTCCTGTTTATGACAGGTGTTATGTCATGCTTATGACAGGTGTTATGTCATGCTTATGACAGGTGTTATGTCATGCTTATGACAGGTGTTATATCCTGTTTATGACAGGTGTTATGTCATGCTTATGACAGGTGTTATGTCATGCTTGTGACAGGTGTTATGACATGTTTATGACAGGTGTTATGTCATGTTTATGACAGGTGTTAGGTCCTGTTTATGACAGGTGTTATGTCATGTTTATGACAGGTATTAGGTCATGTTAATGACTGGTGATATGTCCTGTTTATGACAGGTGATAAGTCATGTTTATGACAGGTGTCATGTCATGTTTATGACAGGTGATAAGTCATGATTATGACAGGTGTCATGTCATGTTTATGACAGGTGTTATGTCATGTTTATGACAGGTGTTATGTCATGTTTATGACAGGTGTTATGACATGTTTATGACAGGTGTTATGACATGTTTATGACAGGTGTTATGTCCTGTTTATGACAGGTGTTATGTCCTGTTTATGACAGGTGTTATGTCCTGTTTATGACAGGTGTTATGTCCTGTTTATGACAGGTGTTATGTCCTGTTTATGACAGGTGTTATGTCCTGTTTATGACAGGTGTTATGTCATGCTTATGACAGGTGTTATGTCCTGTTTATGACAGGTGTTATGTCCTGTTTATGACAGGTGTTATGTCCTGTTTATGACAGGTGTTATGTCATGCTTATGACAGGTGTTATGTCATGCTTATGACAGGTGTTATGTCCTGTTTATGACAGGTGTTATGTCCTGTTTATGACAGGTGTTATGTCATGCTTATGACAGGTGTTATGTCATGCTTATGACAGGTGTTATGTCATGCTTATGACAGGTGTTATATCCTGTTTATGACAGGTGTTATGTCATGCTTGTGACAGGTGTTATGTCATGCTTGTGACAGGTGTTATGTCATGTTTATGACAGGTGTTATGACATGTTTATGACAGGTGTTATGTCATGTTTATGACAGGTGTTAGGTCCTGTTTATGACAGGTGTTATGTCATGTTTATGACAGGTATTAGGTCATGTTAATGACTGGTGATATGTCCTGTTTATGACAGGTGATAAGTCATGTTTATGACAGGTGATAAGTCATGATTATGACAGGTGTCATGTCATGTTTATGACAGGTGTTATGTCATGTTTATGACAGGTGTTATGACATGTTTATGACAGGTGTTATGACATGTTTATGACAGGTGTTAGGTCCTGTTTATGACAGGTGTTAGGTCATGTTTATGACAGGTGTTATGTCCTGTTTATGACAGGTGTTATGTCATGCTTATGACAGGTGTTATGTCATGCTTATGACAGGTGTTATGTCATGTTTATGACAGGTGTTATGTCATGTTTATGACAGGTGTTATGTCATGTTTATGACAGGTGTTATGTCCTGTTTATGACAGGTGTTAGGTCCTGTTTATGACAGGTCTTAGGTCATGTTTATGACAGGTGTTAGGTCCTGTTTATGACAGGTGTTATGTCATGTTTATGACAGGTGTTATGTCATGTTTATGACAGGTGTCATGTCATGTTTATGACAGGTGTCATGACATGTTTATGACAGGTGTCATGACATGTCCATGAGAAGGACTTAAACTTTAATCAGCTGTCAAAGTTTTATTACAGCCGAATTATAAACTCTGCATCACTTCTTTTGTTAGCATGTGTCCCGTAAGATAATCCAAAACATTTTAGCTCGCTGTTTTAAACTATTTGACGCTCACTTCTCTGCTCACAGCTGAGCTCCCCGTTATCATTTCCTCATAGACATTTTATTTCAGCATCTGAAGTCAGATAACCGGGATTTATAGATTTGTTTGCAGGTCATAAAAACCATCTGCTAGCCAGACAGCAGGAGCAGTTTTACGACTGTTTAGTCATCCAAGTAAATCAACATGAATGCAGCGAGAAAAACATCTGGACCGCGCAATAACATTTAGCAGACTTTTTAATTTGTGAGTTTCTTTGCTGGTCTGAAGACTTTAAGATGCAATACAGTTTGAGTGATGGAGAGATCAATTTCAGAGCTTCACAAAATACTGCAGAGAGCATTAAAATAAGTCAAAGTTACAGGTTTGCATACATTAATCAAAGAAGTGTTGGGGGGGGAAGAGGGATTTTATTGAAATTATTCAGACGGTCACAAGGATGAAAGAAAATAGAGAGTGAAAGAGCAAACGAGTGAAACAGTGAGAAAAAAGTGTGAAAGGAAGCAAAAAAGTAAGGGAAAGTGAAAGGACAGTGAAAAAGAATATGCAAAAATGGAAGAAAGGAATAAACTATATATTAGTATACAGATGTTTATATTACTTTTCGATATTTCTATATTCAGCGGGAGTATATTTTGTTTCTGCGCTGCTGTAACAAGTAAATTTCCCCACTCTGGCATTAATAAAGAAATATTTTATTCTATTCTATTCAAAGAAAGAATAAACTAGTCCAGATCTAGAAAATACTGCATTCAGATTTTTTCCCAGATTGCATTAGAAGCCTAAATATTGTCATTAAGTGACAATATTAAAGGAAAATCATGAGACTCAAGACTTTCTACAGCGCTGAACTTGCTTGGCATCTTTAACAGCTCACAGATTGCAATTTTCTCTCCCCATTTCCAACTCGTTTGACTCAATCAGACATAGAGTCAAAAGGGACAGCGAAAACCTGCGTGAG
Source organism: Xiphophorus maculatus (assembly GCF_002775205.1). Lineage (NCBI taxonomy): Eukaryota > Metazoa > Chordata > Actinopteri > Cyprinodontiformes > Poeciliidae > Xiphophorus > Xiphophorus maculatus. The sequence goes on along the minus strand of NC_036452.1, from coordinate 9,601,395 downwards.
ATGAGGCGTTTGAATGTGGCAGCAGGTGAAAGGACGGGATATTTTCATTACCATCGCTGAGGGAACAGGGAGCAGGCCGCCGGCACCATGAAGATCAGACTTTTAAAGGAAAGGAAATATACAAGTCACCACTTAAAAACTGTGGAAGCTATTAAAACTAATGTGACCCTGTGACCTTCTGTACTCACAAGACTCCCACCAGCATGACCTGAATTGGTCCGTGAAGAAACGTGATTCTCTGTTAACGGGCGGAAAGCGACGTGAGGCCGGGCGGACACATTTACCTGACATTAGCACACTGATGGAGACAAACGATCTGACCTGCATGAACTTGTACTTTTCCAGCCTCTGCATGATGATGGGGAGGATGACTAGGAGAGGAAGTAAAGGGAGTCAAAACAGGAAAGGGGAATAAATCTCAACATGATGGTGATAAAGAAGGAGCAACTGTGTTTCATACTCATTCCTGGTGCTGCCATGGTGATCCGGGAGATGACCACCTGAGTGATGCCTTTTACTGCTGCTTTCTGCAGGTGAGAGATGAGATTTCACGGTGAAAAATAGAAATTAAAGGTAACATGTTATGCTTCCCTGAACTGGTTAGGGTAGGTCTATAGGCTACTCAAAATATATTAATCATTTTATATATATTAATCAATATATATATTTTTTTTTTCACAAAATCATTCTTCGATAAGAATCTTGTCACTTTAACTCCACATAAGCTGCTGGTGGCCACGGCAACTCACCGCTGCAAACAGATGCACAGTTATATAGCTATACATGTTTAAAAAGCAGAAGTGGAGCCTCCTGCACAACCAACAAGAATGCAGCAACTGGTTTCCGTATGCCAAGTTATCAATAAAACACTTGTCTTTTCCAGCAGCCATTGTACAGCCCAGGCTGTCACAATAACAAATTTTGCCCGATGATAAATTTTCCCAGTAATTCTTCCGATGGATGATAATTTAGCTGTTTTCACACCATTTTCGAGTAATATATTGATGATAGCATAATAATGCAAGTTTGAGCTTTCAAAGCTCACTTCATTTAAATGTTTTAAGGAACTCTTAACACTGCCACTGGAAGACATTTTAAATGTCCAAAATAAAACATGGCAACCAAAAACAATAAATAAGGACCACGTACAACTGAAACCATAAATGAAACTGATTATAATGTCTTTGTAAATAAATTTGCCCTTGAAAAAATAACTATCAGGATGGAAATGATCAACCTCGTTTCATTTATCATGTGATTAACTGATTCATTTCTTACTGCAAACAGCGGTAAAACCAGCTGAGGAAATGTGCTGTAGCTCTGCTTGGGTTGCTAGGTGTGTTGCTAGGTGACGACCTGGGCTCAGTTGGGGTTGCTAGGTAACAGAGCAATGCTGCTGACTTTTGAAATGGCTAATTTTCTAAACACCAAAAAAGCAGCAACTTATTGCCAAAAAATGTCCGGGTGGTTTTTTTTTAAAGCGCTTTGGCTGATTTTAGAATCAGTTGGGACACAAAATGTGAAACTTACATTTCATCCAGGTATTAATTTTAAATAAATGTGTGGGACAAAGATTTTTTTCTTAGTTTTTCAGTCAATCAGTGGTAGCTAAAGAACAAGAATTGTCCATTTCTGATTTGAAAAAAAAAGGAAAGCAGCAGAATTAATTAGTTTCCCCTGACAATCCTGAAGAGTAAATCTGAACATTTTCCTTTTTCACAAGCCAGCAGGTTTACATGCTACATAAAACAAGGATGCTCAAGTATATAAAAAAGTTCTTAAAATGTGTTATTCTTTTAATCACAATTTTAAAAACTAAACTTTTTCTATGTTAACCCAACATTTATCATCCTTAGTTGAGCTGAAAAACAAAAGTATCTTAGTACAAAAAGAGTAAAAACTTGTGAAGACGTTTTAAAAGTGATCTATGTCAAAATCACAGTTAATTCCAACACGACTCTAATCTGTAAGCAATGGAAAGGCATAACAAAACGATTGAGGTCATTTTTTCTCAAATTCCAAAACAATATTACTATTATGAACTAATAAGTGAAGTCATAAGATTAAACTTAGTTCAAGCCTCTTAAATTCTACAGTTATAAATGTAGGTTATGATGTGCTGACCTTTGAGTGACCCAGTTTGTTGCCGTTTTCATCGGTGACAGCGATGCCATTCAGAATTTCCCTGAGAAATACCAAAAATGGACGAATTTTAGAGACATTCTCAGAATGTGATCCAGTTTTTGACTTCTGTGGTCTGGACTGAAGATGGTAGAGAAAAGCAATGAAGATCAACATGCCGATGAAGCAATAAATTAGTTAAATGGTTTATCAGGACATGCATTGTAGCTTTTAAGTCAGACAGCTAATAAGTAGATGTGTAAAAAGCGTTGATGAGTGTTTCCAGTAAAACAAGATATCCAAGATATTCAACCAGACCACAGGAGCCTTAAATTAGTCCAGAAGCATAATGTGGCCTGATGATGTGTCAAAAACAACTCAGAAATATGAGATTAATCTAGTCCTTTGTCAAAAACACAGAATCTTACCAAGTAGTTTTGGTCAAGTTTGTGGTGTGAATATTTTAGTGCACTTGAAATAAGACAAAACTAACTTGCAGGTAACTATTCAGCAAGATATAGGAGCTTGTTTTAAATAAATTATTGCTTAATATTGATAAAAATGTTCTAGTTCCACTCATAAATGCTTTATGTCATATGTGAAATAATCTCCCAGTGAAACTACTACTTTTTCGGTCAATATTAAAACAAGCCCATATATCTTGCTGAAAGCTGTAATTTTGTTTTGTCTTATTTCTAGCAAACTAAGATATTTGCACCAGAAACCCGACCAAAAATACTTTTTTGGTAATATTTTGTGTTTTTGCAACATGGGTTTTATTTCAAGTAAGGTTTTATTTAGGAAACTTCTTATGCAAATACATTAAAAAGCTTTTGGTTGTATGGCGGCACAATGTAGCAAGGATTTATGGGTAAAGCAAGTTCCACGACGGAGGACTCACTGCTGCCGCATCATGGGAATGTTGACACAGTTGGCTGCTGCCACGGCAGCAAACGGGACCCAGCGAGCCACGAGAGGAGGAGCTTTCTGCAGAACAAATCATCATAAACACCAATGATCTCCCAGGTAATCTACATCACATGATAAAATAACACTGATCTGTTGTAGTTTTAGGACGCCAGCCTGAAAACTGAACCAATCGGACTGCTAGCTTGAGGCGTGATGAGCAGAGGGACCAGTTCGTGCTGAATGAACTCCTCTGTGTGTGTTTGTACCTTTGTGTAAAGGTTGAGTCCAACTGCTGTTGCTAGAGCTGTGCTGGTTGCTGTAACGTAAGCCACTCCGATCTGCCTGAGGAACAGGACAAAAGCTCTTAAAACGGCCTCAACAACACATTTTCAGCCAATTCAAGAATCAAAGTTCGTGAAGCATTTCTGATCGGATGTTTATTGAAGTTAAAAGCTCATTTTGTCCCACAGATACATGCTCACTGCTGATACCAAAGCCTCCTATCTTATGAATAAAGCATTACCTGAAACCTCTTCGAAGACAAAGGTAGCTTTGCCTGTGTCTCATTTGTCTAATTACTTTCAAATTAAATAATCAGTTTAATTTAAGTCTTTAAAATTGCAATGAAACAGTGTTGTGCTTGTCGCCCAGCAGGTAGGTTTTTAGCACCAACAATGTAGCTTTACACTGTACATCATTTTATTTTGTTTCAAGTGTCTCTATAGTATTTTCTACATGAGCAATCTTACTGCAGAGCCAAACAGTTTTCCCTATAAACAGCCAACAGTGCACAGCTGGCCCTGTGTTCACCCACATACGACTGATACAGCCGAGCCGATCTAAACCGAACTGAGCTGGTTGAACCCGGGAGCTGATAACATTTGTAAGTTGAGCTTTAATGTTGAAGTGAAAGCCCAACAAGATCCTTTCTTCTTGTAATTTTCATGTAGGAAAAATAATATTTGGTGAACAGAAATATAATTTCAACAACAAAGTAGTATTTATTAGGTGAATTGTAGAGCAAAAGAAAAAAAATTATGTGGCCAGAAAAGAGCTAATTTCGTCCATAAATCATATTTACGAGAATAAAGTTTGATGTTTTCTAATGTCAAAAAGTTGTAAATATGCAGGAAAAATGTTTTCAATGATTGAAGGCAAAAATCTATAATATTAAAATATGATATGATGACATTATAAAGTCAAAGGTTTGGTAGATGTCAGGAAAACAGATTACAGTTGATGGATGGATGAAAAATGGATGATGGATGGATGGATGGATGATGGATGGATGGATGGATGGATGGATGGATGGATGGATGGATGGATGGATGGATGGATGGATGGATGGATGGATGGATGGATGGATGCGCAGCTTTATTCTGGTTCTCACTTTGGGGAAATGGGCGAGGCGGCGTTGCGGTTGGTGTAGTTGACCAGAGCGTTGAAGGACTGGTTGACCCACTGCCAGAACACCACAGCAGGAACGGTCCTGAAACCAGAGCAGCAGGTTCAGCTTCCGCTTCACAGCAGGAAGGAAAGATACATGGAGGTGGTTCCGGTCCGGTCCCAGCTACCTGTAGAACTGCAGCATGAAGCCCGTGATGGCCATGCCTCCGGGGACCTGGAAGGACATGCGGCCGATGAGGTTCATGCGGTCCCCCGTGTCCGGGTGGAAGGCTGAATCGTACAACTTCTTTGCATAGTACAGCTGCTCCACTGAAGTACCTGGGGGAGTGGATCCTGCCCTGCGCAGAACCACAGAACGATACCACTCAGGTGTAGTGCAGCAGATGATTAAATACTTCAGCAAATCGTTCACATACGGCGACAAGAACCCAACGTGGCACAGATCTTCCCAGAGGCTTGTCTTTTTGAAAAAATAAAAAAAAACATAAGATATTGAAAAATTCAAGATGGCCGCCATGGTCTTCAAGGAAAATTTATTTTTGTACTAAATTTGCTAATGGATGGTCAAACCATACTTAGTTGCACCCACAGAATTGTTTTAATATTTTCCAAGATGGCCACCAACATTTAATGTTTTTTTAAATAAAATTGATGATTAGATGAATGTGTTTGGTGTCAAAGTTTGAACATTTTTCACAAAGAAGTCATATGTATCTTCTTGTTCTTGTGTTTTCTGGTTTTCAAAATGGTCACTGTGGTTGTAATGGAAAATAAATGATGGCACTAAAATCTTTAGCAGTTATTACAAGTGAAGTGCACAGCTGACCAAAACATTAGGCTCACTGACCTCTAATTCGCTAAACAATTAGCGAATTGTTTACCTAAATAATTTGCTAATTGCTTAGCAGAGCTAACGGGGTTAAGCTATTGATTAGTAGAGCTAATGCTAAACTGAAAAACACAAAAATTTGCAGAAGGTAACACTAACCATTGAGACAACTGACTCTCAACCTGTTGCACATCTTCATCTCCTTCCAGTTGACGACAATGTCTTCAGTTTCTAATTTTGCGACATATTATTACTTTAAAATTGCATAAATAGGATGACCAAAGCAGAAAACATCTGATGTGACAAAGATCATCCCAGTCATGGAAATGGGTAACATTTTATGGCAATGATTGGTTAAAAAGGCTCAAAAATGGCAGCCATTTTGAAAAATGGTTGTCATCTTGAAATCCAAGTAGTTAATGGAAAACATGAAGAACAAACAACCTGAAGGGCGAGCATGCAAACTTTTCTGCTTGTGTCAAATAATGATTTCTATAGTAAAGTGCTGCACTGAAAAAAGAGGAAATGCTCCTCCCAGATGTTGCAGGTGGAGTTACCTTCATTTTTTCTCACCTGCAGCTTTCTACTAGAGCTTTGGCTTCATCCAGCCGTGAGTCTGGGAGGACCGCGGTTCTGCAGTCGGTGATGTTAAAGAAGTGCTTCAGCCGCCCCATAAAGGTGGACTGATCCCACCGGGGAGCATCGATGTCGAAGGAGCTCAGAGCCATTTTGTTTGTCAAAGTCAGGCTTCTTGCACCTTGTTCGCCCTGAAGGAGGTCAGCAGGAGCTCCAGACGAAACCTGAGGACCAACAGAATATTCTCTAATGAACAATATTACATATTTTTTACAGTCTGCATAACCATCAAACTTCTGCACTTCTCAGATCTGCTGGAAACATCCAGCGTACTCTCATAGCCCCGAACAAAAACAAACTCCCATTTCCCCTTGAAACAATTTGAAGGCCCAACAGACTTTCACTGGAAATCATTGACCACCTCCTGCTAAATCCTTCCATCGGCAGCCTTTTTGTGTTGCTGCAGCTGCTGCGCTTCATCTTAATCGCCAAGACGAACCAAAACCTGCTGAATAAGCAGTAGAAAATTAAAAACTATCCTCTGTATGTGAAATGAAACCTTAAAGTTTCAGGTTAAAACAGGAAAGAAAGAAAAGCACACATATATATATATATATATATATATATATATATATATATATATATATATATATATATCTATAGTGTCTGACTGAAACTGGATTGTTTCTAAAGCTGTTTGTTCAGAAAGTAGGTTAAAGGGCTGCAGATGCTGGTGGGAAACACAGAGTACAACCAAAGATTCAACTGTTCTGTTCACAGTGTCACAAAACTGATTTAAAGTGCAGATGAAAGGATCAGGAGGGTGCAGCAAAAATTATAAGCAGGGATAATTATCTCTTTAGCATAAACATCGATTATTCACTATATGTGGAACTTGCAATAAGGTCTGTTTTAACAGCATTAGTGATAATTACCCAAATATCCCTCAAAGATGGCCTTTTTTATTAATTATTTAAATTCTGAAGCAAAATAAGCAACAGGATGCAGCAGGGAGCACTTATAAAAGCAAATAAGCCATTTTAAACTTTATAAAAGCAAATAAGCCATTTTAAACTTTATAAAAGCAAATAAGACAAAACAAATAGTATTTTTACTGAGAAAAAAAATCATCCAGAAACAAATAAACCAGATAAAAACAGAAATATGTAGCTGCAACCAACCAACAACCAATATACAAGGTGCCAAATTAAAAAAATAGAAAAATACTTCAACAGTAACGTCAACGTCTTATTTTTCTGGAAAAGGAAAACCTTTGTGTTGATTAGTGATGCCAAATGGTTTAAGATTTTCCCTCTTTTATTTGATTTGGCAGAGATATTTGTTTTTGTAAAGACCCAGCTATGCGTGTACGAGACTTAAACTGTGGAGATTATGCCTTATTTTGGGGCTTTTTATTTCATACCAACATTAAACATAAATAAATGTTTATGTAGCCTTCCAAATGAAATAATCATAGATACAAAAGAAACAATAGTAACAAAACATCGGCATGTGAGCAAGAGAGAAAATGCTGAGTGATTATGATCCCATTAGCATAAACTGGTGACAGAAACGTAAGGAACTAAAATCTCCGATCTCTGACGTCTCATTCTTTAAATTCAAAATCAGACATTGTTGAGTGAGAAATAAAATGTCTGCAAATGGAAACAGTACACTGCTCATGCTATAGTGACAAAAATATTCTGGAGTGATTCTGAAATGTCTGTGAAGCCCTGCCCTGATGTCTGCCTGGTTTCTCCCTGCAACAAATGTCTTTTTCTCACCAAGTTACAATCTCTCCTTACCTGCAGACCCTGCATCATCGTCCCTGCTGCTGGCCTCTGGTCTAATGTCTCCTCCCTGACTTTGTTCTATCTATTGCAACAATAAAAAAAATCCTTAAATATGTGAAAAACTTCTGCACAGAAATGAAAGATGTCTTTTTCTAGCATTAAATAACTAGCAAATGATGGAATATTTTTCAGATGAAAGTAGCTACAGTTCATAATAATCAGGTAAAAGTGAAAAGTATAGCAGAATAAAGCTAATCTCTTGGTTTGCTTGGAAATGTTGCAAAGTTTTTGGCATTTTGCTGGTTTGTTGCTATGATTCTAACATACCAAAACCGACACTGCACATCACCACAGACACACCATCCCCACACATGGTAAACATGGTAGTGGCAGCATTATGTTGAGGGGATGTTTTTCCAGCACATATAAGGAAGCTGGACGGAAATACAACCTCCAAGATAAGTCCTTAGGCTGGAAAGTAGGATGGTGTATTAGGGCCACTGTATATAGAAATAATGACGAGTAAATTTCCACAATAAAGCTCACAAATTTTGAGATTAATCTCAGAAATTGTTTTAGAGAAATCAAGGAAAATTTAGCATTTTAAAAGTGTTTTTTCTAGCAAATTTTCAAAATCTGAAATTTCTTGTTTTTTTTATAGTTGTTTTTTTATATATACATTTTTTTTTAATTAATCTTAAAATTTCTGAGTTTTTGGTTTTTTTCTTGCAAATTTTCCACTTTTCATACTTAGAAACTTCCCTGTCTTTTCAAAAATAATTTCTGAGGTTTCTTTGGCTAAAATTTCTTTTTTTTTTTCTATCTAAAATAGCCACAATACAAGGAAAAAACATTCGAGACTTTAGTAGAGATTTCCAAAGGCTCGCTGTAGTCTATCCAGGTAGATCTAGTTTGCACAGATATACCGCAAATTTACTTGCGTGCATTTTCCACCTCTACAGCTTAGGATTTACTCAGGCTTGACAAACCAGATCTACAGGTCAGAGCACATCCAGCATATCTGGACAAATTTCCAATACTGATTTCAAAGACGTGCATCCAGCTTGGGTTAAATAAAAAACAATCACGTGTTTGGACCGGAATCATTTGGCTTGTGGAGTGTAAAAAGGGATCGTTCAAAGAAACACACCAGACTGAGCAGAAAGTGATGAAACACAGTTACCAGCTCAGTCTGACACCCCGGAACATCCAACATACCTGCGTTGAGATCTCCGCGCGCCACACGGAGCAACCTGGCAGGTAATCACAATTGCTCACGCGATAAGGTGGTAGCGAAACGCGCACGTGGCACGGCGTCATCCAATCAAAAGCTGGGATTGATCCCCCCCTCCACTAACCCACCTCTTGTAAACCGGCGAGAACCAAACCCAACACATGAGGAACAAACCGCAGCCTCAGCTTTACGGCCAGTTAAGAATTACCTCCGTGACGTGTTTTTCCTGCTGCCAGCGTGGGAGAGGAAAACTATGAACATCCACGAGCGAGTGTAGCTCACAATAGCCAAAATGTTGGGGTGTTTATTTGTTTTTTATCTGTAGGACATTTAGCACGCAGCTAAACAAACGTGCTCTTCGTACGTGAAACTGGTGCTGCGTTCAGGTGAAATGGTTTAAAAAAAATTCTATGGCAACAGCGGTGGTACGCTTTCGTCACCGTGCTACGTGGCAAAACTCTACACGAATCCCAAATAGGAAATACTGGAACATAAAACCAGAAACATACAGAGTAGTACAGTATAGGCTTATCGCAACAAATCGCATGATAAATGAAGACGAGATCATTAATTTCCATTTGCATAATTGATCGTTTTTCTCTTTTTTTCCTCCCTCTTTCTACTAAAAATTGGTGCTTTGGTCTCAACTATCCCTTTTTTAAATTTTGTTTCCAGAGACTTTATAATTAATTTTATTTGTTTTTTCTGTTTGCTTTGTTTATTTATTTAGCATATTCTTCCAGTTCCAGTGTTAAATGTTCATTAGAATGTAAAATGTATTTATCTTCTTACATTACTATTCCATTACTATTATATTACTTGGAAATGATCTTAAAACAACAATATTATCCTTTATCGCAATAACTTCTGGGACAATTTATCCTACATCAAAATATGTTCTTGTAACAGCTCTGCATAATGCAATATAAACCGATTTGTCCCTCAGCAAACAGACAGGAATATTCACACAAAGGTAAAAGTAAAAATATATAATGACAAATGTTATACCATAACACTAAATATTCTGTTTTATAGTATAAATAAATAGGCAATAAATGTTACATTTCTCACTTTTGTGTATAAAGTAAGCATACATACAAATGTGGAACTTAGTAGGATTATATGACCAGCTATTTCAAGAGTGAAATACTATCTCATAATTATAACTAAGCTATTATAACTAACTCATATCGATTATCTCATAATTATGAGATGCTATTTATTTTTTATGAGGTAATATTACATAAACATGAGATGTTATGATATAGTATCTCATGCTCTCATTTTGAAATATCATTATTATGAGAGTCTATCTCATAAATCAAGTGATACAAGTGTTTTTCATCGGTGCTGAAAATGGTCTTCCACAATCTTGCAAAGAAGAATGAGCAAATAAATACTGCCTTTGGACACATATACTAAAAGACTTAGCTAGAGTTGCAGTGTAACTCAGACAAAGTCGCTTTTCAGATTTCCAATCACGTAAAATCCCAACAAAATACTCAGAAGTGTGACTACAACGTGACAAAATCTGATACAAATCAATTCAGCGTAACTCTACGATATCTAGACATTTCCCCGAGGACCGTGAATGCAGCACGATCCCAGGAGTACGCACTGTGCGTCTGACGTCACGTTTAGCGGCGTCTCCAGGAGAGAATCCAGCAAGATGGTGAGTTTAATTTATCCCAAAAAACAGGCAATAACTGTTAAATGTCGCCCTTACTTTTGTGTATATTTATAGCACGTAGGTTTTACTTTTGTCAGGAGCTGATTTATCGGTTCTTGGGGTTTGGATCGTGAGGAGAAAACCCAGTCGGAGCCGTCTTGTTGCTCCTTCAGTTACCAGGGGAGATTAGCTCAGCTCGTTAGCTCGGCGCAGCTCCTGTTTGTGTTCCGTTATCTGTGCATCGCTGCGTGGGAACATCCCGCTCCACAGGTTCAGGAAACTCTCAAGGTTAACTGGTGTCGTCATGATCTGATGCGACTGGGGTAGAGTTTATTCAGCTATGAAATAAAAATAAAGTTTTGTTGCAGCTGGCCTGTTGGTGAGGAATCCAGGTGGGTGAAGGGAAGAAGAGTAACAACTCCTCCTGTCCCAAGGCCATAGACGGATTAGTTAAAAAAATAAAAAATAAATAAAACTGGGCCCAGGGCAGAACATTTAAACCAATTCAAAAATACTTTTTTTTTTTTTATCCCAGAGGAAAGTTAATTGTTGTAACTCATATTATCCACGAATCTTAAAAAAGTCTGGATGGTGATGCTGTGGGCTGGAAGGCTCTGGTAGCAGTCAGGCTTGCAACGAATCTGAAGAGGCCTCTGACTTGAGGCTCATTACTGACATGCTAACAGCTCAATATCTGGGCAGCAGACACGATATTCCACGGTAGCATGCCTTGGATGATGCCATTAGTTGTTGGCAAGAACTGTTAATCCACTTCATTTGCTTTTGCCGCTCGTCTTTAAACTTATTTTTAGCTGTAAGGTTAGAAACCCATGATAATCGATGGCAGAGATGCATTCATTCAGCCTCCATTTGTGACTAGGGTTTATAGTTCAGGTATTATTTGAGCTTTAGAAATGTCAACCAGCTGCTCCCAGTTGTAAAAACAATGTATTTGTACCACGGTTACATGTCCAAAAGTAAAACTCCTTTCAGACGCACAGCATCCAAAAATCGAGTCAGTCAAATAATAATAATAATAAGCTTCAACTCATGAAGGGTTTTTTTTCTGGTATATTCGTCTGTCTTATAATTTCAAGGTGAATTTAAGTTTAACAAAAATCGTAATAATTATAATTTCAGCTTGTTAGGTGACCATTTTGAGATATCTGTAAGGTGTGGATAATATTATGAAAACATAATATATGATAATATGACTTGCAGTAAATAAACAAAATAATTTTGAAGTGTTTCATAGCAAACTTGAACTCCAGATAATGAATAGTCTGTCTATCTACTGGGGAAAAATAAAATAAAATGTAATATTTCCATCTCATCCACAGGGTTTCTATTGGCTAAGTCTCTTTACTCTCAAAAACTTTTCAAGGGGGCGTCCTGTGGTGGCGCAGGGGGTTAGCACGCCCCACGTCTGGAGGCCTTAGTCCTCGACGCGGACGTCGCGGGTTCGACTCCCGGTCCCGACGACCTTTGCCGCATGTCTTCCCCCCTCTCCTCACCCTCCTTCCTGTCTGCCTACCGTCGGGGAAAAAAATACGAGTCACTAGCGCCGCAAAAACTCTTCAGAGGAAAAAAAAAAACAAAAAAACTTTTCAAGTGTCACCAAATATATTACAAGCATATAGTACTTTAATTTAAAGTGATATCTGCCAATTTTTCATCAAAAACATCCATTTTCTTTTTGTTAATTTGCTTGTCTACTCGTGGTGATGCTTTATTTCTGTCATTTTGTTATTTTAAACAAATAATTGTGAATTTATGAGTAAATTTGTTGTATGTTCTGTCATTTTCCCTGCTATTATAATCTCTCTATTCCCTTGGAAAAATGAACCTTGCCACTGTTTGCTGCAGGGATTGCTGTCCATCCTTCGTAAGCTAAAAAGCACTCCGGACCAGGAGGTTCGGATACTGCTGCTGGGTCTGGACAACGGGGGGAAGACCACGCTTCTCAAGCAGCTGGCTTCAGAGGACATCAGCCACATCACCCCCACACAGGTAGCGAAGCGCTGAAGACTCCTCCTCTCCCTGCTTTCCGTGCGGATTGGCAGCAGCTCTGTGCTTTGTGCTCCCTGCAGGGATTCAACATTAAGAGCGTACAGTCTCAGGGGTTTAAGCTGAACGTTTGGGACATCGGAGGCCAGCGGAAGATCAGGCCGTACTGGAGGAACTACTTTGAAAACACTGATGTGCTGGTAAGGAGAGCTCCCCCCCTCTGGGAGTTTATATTGTAGTCGCTGAATCAAATAAAGATGTTTGAGTTGATGACCGAAATGTTTTCCTCGTTTCAGATTTACGTTATTGACAGTGCTGACAGAAAGAGGTTTGAGGAAACGGGGCAGGTATGTGCAATAAGCAGATGCATTTCTACACTTTTAACATATTGTTGTAAAATTAAATGAAATTCAAATTTTAACAACCAAAAAGTATATTTTCGCTTTTTTTTTAAACCTTTCTGGTGACACCAAAAATTAGCCACTAATTGGCTCCTGCAATAGCTAATCAAATCATTTGTAATTTTATTGTATTATGCAGGAGATAATAACCTGCTCTTATTTATTTTTGCAATTTGTGTTTAAGTATGCTGCTGTAAAACTTATTTAGGTTTAGTTTGATACCTGGCGTTGTCATGAATTGTTTGTGCACTTTCTATTCCTGAGCACTCTGAAATGTTGTTTCTGTCACCCAAGAAAAACAAAAAACTTTTTGATAAGATGCTGTTTTCATTTTGGCTGCGCTTGTTTATTTATTGAGAAACACCAAAAATAATTGCACAATTATTCCCAATTAAGTGATTTAATCCAATACATTAAGAACATTTCAATAAGAAAACATTCTACTTTGATTCATTTTGATCCCTTTCCTTGAAAGACACATTCATTTGAGCGGATTATGATTTTTTAAATTTATATTATAAAGGAAGTTAGGTTAACAGAAGCCTCTAGTGAGCCACACTATAGCCTCTGTTTTTTGTTGTTTTTACTAGGAGACAGATGGATTCCCTCTGTTTTCCTCGCTTCGTCCGTGTGTCTGATGGACAGATGTGTGTGTTTGTTGCAGGAGCTGGCGGAGCTGTTGGACGAGGAGAAGCTGAGCGGCGTTCCTGTGCTGATCTTTGCAAACAAGCAGGACCTGCTGACGGCGGCTCCAGCCTCGGAGATCGCAGAGGGACTCAATCTGCACACCATCCGCGATCGGATGTGGCAGATCCAGTCCTGCTCCGCTCTCACCGGAGAGGGGATTCAGGTGAGCAGGAAGCCCAACCTCTGGCTCGTCACGAACAATAAACAATGTCTGATGAATTAGAACGTCACCGGAAAGTTAATTTATGTCAGCAATTCACAGCAATATCAACAAAATGGGCATGTAAATCCCAAATTAAAATTTTTAGAAAATGAAAATATTAAACAGTAACATTATCTTTTTTTTAAATACAGAGATGTTGGTCTAGTGAAAGTGATTGTACAGTAGATGCACTCAGCACTTGGTCAGGGCTCCTTTTGCATGAATTACTGGATCAGTGAGACATGGAGGCAATCAGCCTGAGGTGTTGAAATTAAAAAATACTTTATTGATCCTAAGGGGAAGTTAAATGTTGTTGTAACTCATATGAATTCAAATTCTTCAATGAGTTATTGTAAACAGGGATGGATGTTGGCATGAAGGATGTTGTAGCAGTCTGTGTTACAGCGAATTTGAAGAAGCCTCTGACTGAAGACGCTCTGGTTTCCCAAGACAGTTTCATGCAGAGGATGGTCAGGTCGCAGTTGTTGTACATTGTGTTGGGTTTAAGCATTTAATTTCAACACAATTTGTTTGGATTATTTCATTGTAAGGAAAATTTATTATTTCTAATTTCTCAAAAGGTAACTTATGGATCTGTGTAACTGAAATAAATGTTGGTTTATATTTTATGCATTTAATAACGTTAATAAAATTGGGAGATTTTTTTTTGTTAAAGTAGTGTTTTGTTCTTGAATCAATCAGGTGTACAAGGTGTGTGAGAAACATTTTAAAACATAAAATGTTGTTATACTATCACTAGACATTATTTATAACAATCATAAATTATATTATGTAACCGTCTTTTTTTAGGTCATTTGTGTTGTTTTTATCTCCAAAGTGTGGTATTTGGAAAGTTTGAAAAGTCCTTGAATTTTAAGTGTATGAACCCTGCACCGCACTTTTTTCTTCCACTAAACCTTCCGGTATTATGTTTGCCTACATATTAACACCCAGACTATTTCGCCCCCAAACAGATGTGTATTTCAACAAAAATGTATCACTATGTGTGTGTAACTTTATGACTTTCAATATTCTATTCTATTAGATTCACTTGTATTTCGGAGGCTCATCAAACTGTTTCTTCTTCTACTCCTCAGGAGGGCATGAATTGGGTTTGCAAAAGCGTCAACTCCAAGAAGAAATAGCATCTCTTTCACTCCTTCACGACTCAGGATGTGCAGCAGCAGCGTGCGAAACACACACTGACACACACGACACGTCCTGAGCCTCAGTACGGTGGGATTTACCTGTGAATGTACACGCACTACTAATCCGACGTGGACGTTTTCTAACCCCTCCCCCCCCAAAGCATCGCCACATCGCTGATGCGTACGAATCTCCGCGCGTCGTCTGGCTTCCATGAAGAAGAGAGGCGTTAGCCTTCAAAAGGGATCGACCAGCACCACCCGTGTGATTCTTACTGTCGTCTATTTGAAGCGTTTCCATTTATCTGCTGCTTCTTCTTGCAGGATCTTCCAGCACATCTCCATCTCATTCTTATGTATTCTTGGTTTTTTTTTTGTTTTGTTTTTGTTTTAATCATTCCACGGCAGCTCCCAGCCCATTTCCTGCTACTGCTCTGTTTGAAGTGAGGTATATTTTTGTAACTGTTTTATTTATGGTGATGTAGAACGAGAGAATTGCCTGGACTCTCCCCTTTAAAAATGATACTGTGTTAATATGTACAAAAAGACGAATAAATTAATGTGCAAGGAACACTACATTTTTGGATCAGTTGTATATAAATCGGCCCTTTTTTGTCATGTTGTAGAGTATTCTGCATCCTGCTGTACCGTGTAGTCTATAATGTTTGCATTTCTAACATGGCAGAGATAAATGTACTGTCTGGTTCGGTGCGTTTCTATGTACTCCTTGGGTTAGTGAGGGAATTCACTGTTTTAGCATTTTCTTTTTGTTATTCCTGAATGTAATCTGTCCGGTTTGAAAGAAAATGTACGTGGATGTAAAAGAAAAATTAAAGAGGTTTGAACAGTTGGCAGAACAAAATGGCTACCTAAGAATTCAACACATTCACATACAAACGGCATCTCAATAAATCACAAAATGACCAAGTTAATTTCATTTGTTTGAGGTCAGGGAAACCTCAAATTTATTTTTTTCCGTCCATAATAATGAACTTTCAAATAATGCATTTTGTGTTTACTTGTGTTGTCCCTGACTAATATTTAAATTAGTTTGATGTTCTGAAACACACAACTGAATATCCACTGATTATTGGACTGGGCTCCTTTTGCATGAATTACTGCATCAATGCACCGTTGCATGGAAGTAATCAGCCTGCCTGATGGATGGATGGATAATTTATACATAAAAACTCATATAGCTCAATAAGGGGACAAAGATTAACTGATTTACTTCCGATTATTGCAAAAACACAAAATCTTGCTAAGTAATTTTGTCTAGTTTCCAGTGCAAATATCTTAATGCACGTGAAATAAGACAAAACTAACTTAGAAATAACTTTTCAGCACAATATGAGCTTATTTTAATTAAACAATTAAAAATTATTATTTATTTTCTTTTCACATTGCTCTGTCCCTTCAGGACTTCAGGATTGTTTTTAGAATTTTTTTTACAATCAAAATCACAGATTTTGTGTTGGTAATTCATAAATATTTGAGAAGAATTTTTAAATATTTGCGCTTGTATAACAATAAATGTGACTCACGTTCGTCGCCGTATCGCTCATGGAATATAACTTCCTCCTGCAGGAAGCCGTGTAGTAGAAGTGAGAAATACCACCACCTGCAGGTGGGAGTCAATAGCTATGGCGGGCCAGATTTGGCCCACGGGCCTTGACTTTGACACGTCTTCTGGACATTCAAATTTATTTAGATACAGAAGAAGCACATTTAATCTTTGCGCCTGAAAATACACAGCTGTCCATCAGTGATTTCCTGCTTTGTGTCCGCTGGTCGTGCCTGGAAATAATCAGTAACTCTTGAGTTTCAACGCTCCGTTTCTGAGTCTGAGCTGCGGAATAAAAGCTGCGATCTGAGATCAGATTTGATTTGTTCGGACAGGCAGACAGGTGGTGCAGTATTAAGCTGCCTGTGTGAGAGCCTCACGGCCCAGAGGCTGCACAGGACAAGCTGTACAACTCTATTTTTCACCCGCAGATATCTGGAAACAAACACGGGCCTCGTCCACCTGGAAAGACCGCTGCTTCTCCCGAGACCACCCGCACGCTGCAGGGGATGCAGGGGTGAAACATCTGCTGGACGACATCGCAGTCCTGATCCTCCACCCTATGGAGGAATGTAAGGTCCCATAAAGAGCTAGTATTTGTAGCAGGTTTCAGAAAACGTTTATTTTTGTGATTCAGAGATCCTGCACATTTTTATTTCTGTATAAGTTCGAGCTTTCCAGACTAAACTTTCTAGAGTTTTCTGTTATTTTTCTTTTTCTTTTCTTCTTTATTTTTGGTCCTTTGTTGTTATAATAACTATACTTTATTCAATTTTAAAATATACTAGACGGAAGTTTAACATGAATTTATGCCAAATATATTTTACATTGATCGGGATTTAATTATGGAGCCTAAAAAATATACTTGAACGAAAGAAAACAAGAATTCATCAAAGGAATTATGGAGAAAGGAGAAGACAAGGAAGGATAGCAAGAATGGAAAGAAAGGAGGAAAGGAAGGAAGGAAAGGAAATAAAGAAAGACACACAAAGAGAGTAATAAAAACGTTAATAGCATTAAAGAAAGTATAACACAAGGAAGAACAAAGAAGGAAGAATATAAGAAGAGAATAAAATCTGGAAATACAACCATTTTTCCATAATTCTTTTTGTTTCTATCAAGACCTGGAAAATACATTAATATTCAATAAATTAGAACATGCACCTGATGAGTCCTGCTTGTCTGATTAAAATCAGACAACTGACATTAATAACCTTTAAGCAAGTATTAAACATACTTTCTGTTTTTAAATGGTCTGATGTAATATTGACAACTTTATTGCTGTAAGTGGAAAATCATCATAATTAACAAATTAATTCTTTCAAACATCCATCTCTGTTATTAGTCTATATAATATGTTTCACTTAGTGATAAAGTGACATGGCCTCTAATATTATTTTAATATATTGAATTGTTCTGTACTAAAATCATGTTTGTTACTTTTCCAGACTGAGTGAGTCTGAGTACAAATGTGCATGTGTAAATAAGCATATTTAAATAAACATCTGTAATATGATTTGGAGATTTTCCAGGTACTTCTGTTCCCATCCGGTTTGGGAATACCATGGGACTCCCCAGAATGAGCTAGTAAATGTCGCAGACACATGAATGTCTTTACCTGTTATTACTATTAATGCCACAAGTTTTATTGAGTCAAATGTGACCAGATGTTGGGTCACACACCATGACAATGACCTTAGGAACAGCAAAAAATAAAAAAACTAAATAACAGAAGTGGGGTGAAATACTATATTTGATCAGCAAAACATTAACAACAAATTCTACTGTTCTTAAATCCACTTAAATCTATTTATGAATAAACGAGAACATGATTTGGCTTGTCTGAAACATCTGATTTTAAAGCCGTCATGAGAAAGTTTGACTTATGTGGGCTTTTTGCAGAACACAGATATTTTCAGATAATAGAAAGCGGCCCAGTTGAGGACATTTGGAGGTGTTAAATGTCTAACAGAGTGCTCTTGCTGCAGGAACAGTGCACAAAGTGTTTTACTTGGCTTTGCGTTGAATAATACTGAGGCCCTTCGAGGTTTTTGAGCAGCCTCCTCTTCTCGCCTCACAAAGATTGTCATTGTTCAGCCTTCCTCTTCTCTCACACAGACAGAAAGTACGAGTTGTTGTTGTTGCTCCTCGTCGTCTGTGGCTTTCATCCGTCTCACATCATCACTATTATCACCTTTGGACAAAACATAAAGCACTAACAGATTCACATTTAGAAAGGTTTTATAGATTTTATATAACCGGAAGAAATAGCTTTTCAGGTTGGGAGTAGATAGTGTAGCTTACAGTTAGCTTAACATGCTAAGTGGTGAAAGAGTTAGCATGATCTCATTACGAGGGCTACTTAAAAAACCCCAAACTTATTTCACCTACAAAAGCAACAAAGTTATGCTACAGTTCCCTTTCTAATATTATTCAGTCATTTTTATGTTACTTTGACGCAATATGTACAGTTATTTGAGCTGAATGGATGCTAAGACCAGCTTTTGTGATTAGCTAGTAATGCTAGTCAGTATTCATCAGTGTATCCGTGAATTTGGAATAAAATATAGATGGAAAGATTTACCAATATTTTATTCAATAGAGTAACAGTGAAAGCATCCCCAAAACCCAGTATTCACTAACTATGCATCAGAGTGAAGGAGGCTAAATATTAAACACACAACATAGATTTTTTATTTGTATAAGATATGAAAATTGTATCCTTTTTCCTTTTGAGTTGATTTATAAAATAAAATCCCCTTCCACTTTTTTTTTTTTGGCAACCTTTCTCCTGACAGCTAATACAAAATGCAGCTACAAACAGATCATTCACTGCTGACATGGAGGAAAACTTGTAAATAAAATGTTTTAAATTCCATAGGTTATTTAGAACAAGTCTGTATTTGTCTTGTGAGCTCAGCTCAGGAAACGTTATCTTAGTTTCCATCTAAAGGCGGCACGTTAGGTTCGTTTGTAGATCAGTCTGTCATATGAAACAGTTCCAAAAGTTTGTTTTTATTTATTGAAAGCGCCATAAAGAACAAACTGGAACATAATAACTAGATGTCAAAGATTTCTATATATAAAGATATGTTTTGGTGCGTAAAGTCAAGCATTTGTTCTCTGCACAGCTGTATTTTTACTGAGATCAAATTACCCACAAGAATGGACTCTGTTGACTTACTGGTTGACATGTGAAGACTGGATGTTTTAAGAGATATCAGATTTGTTTGAATGTATCATTTTTGTTTAACTTCACAATTACGTGTTACTCTTTGTTGGTCTACCATTTAAAATCAAAATAGAATACCCTGAAACTTGTGCAGTGCAATTACCTTCAAAGTTTTCTCGATTTAATTACAATTTTTGCCAAATTTGGTTTGACTTTGTAATGTTTTGCACATTACAAAAGAACAAATTAGACAAGCTGTTACATTTTAATCCTTATCATCCATCAACTCGTTGAAGAAGACTATTTATGGTTTGAAACCAGATAAACTAAAACAAGTCTTACACTAAACTTACCAAGCTCTTTTTCTCACCATGGAGACAATCAGATATGAATATTTGTGTCCCTGCAAATGTTAGACTGTTTCTATACTACCAATAACTTCAAATATGGAGAGGAAAATAGCTTACAGTGTGACTAAAAAAGATCTGTTGCCTTTTAAGTTTCTGACCAAACCTTTAACTGAAAGAACAAACACTTCTGTGTTTTTTGTTTCAAAGTTGAGTAATTACTTTTCTTTCCCTTTGCTGTGTGAGTAATTTAAAAGACAGCGTGTGTTTGTCACAGATCCATATCTGAGACGTAGGCTTACTGTCTCTCTTGCGGATCAAGCAGCTGTTCAGCAGCTGTGTGCACAAGTGTGAGAAACTGCGTGTGTGTGTGTGCGCGCGTGTGTGTGTGTGTGTGTTTCAGGAGGTAAAAGAGGGAGTGTTTGTTAGTGTGTGTCAGAAAGAGAGAGAGAAAGACAGAAACGCGGCGCTGTAATTTATGCTGCACCTCCGACCCCTCGGCTCTTTGGCTGCCTGTGTCTCTGCTGAGGTTTGCTGACGTGAGAAAAAAAAAAAAATCGCAGCACAAGGGAGTTGTGCTTCATCTCGAGAGGGGAAAGAGGTGGGAGGAACACGAAGGTGGAGCGAGATGCAGAATGACTGAAATGTTTGGTTTTACGTGTATGTCAACCGCGACATGTTGTTAGACGGGAAGGAGACATGGCGCTCAGAAACTGACATGTAAATGAATGCCTGCCGAACAAAACCATGAGATGAAAATCCTATTTTTAAGGTTTGAAGCGCCGGAGGATCGCTTAGGTTTCAGTTGCAACAATACGTTTGGTTTTTGCCATATGAGACTTTTTGAAGTTGTTTTTCAATTAACTTGGCAACCAAATTATTTCACCTCCTGCCTTGCTGGTACTGCAAAAAGTATTTTTTGTCTGTTTTCTGGAGAAAAAAAAAGACAAACTAACTTAAAGGTACATTTTAAAACATATAAGAACATGTTTTAAGTCCACAATTTATTTAATATTGACGAAAAAGTACTAGTTATAAATGAAACAATCAGAAGCCATTATATTTGTCTTATTTCAAGTGTACTAAGACATTTGCACTAAAAACTGGCCCAAAACTATGTGGTAAGATTTTGTGCTTTTGCAGCTAACTAAACAACATTAGCATAGCGTTAATTAAACACATGGTGGCCCTGTTAATGGTGCTGATTGGACAGCAGATGGTGCTGGAAAGTGCACAGATTTTGTGCACTTCTACTTTCCACAGGCTCTGGGTAACAAAGTGGGTTTTTAACTGGTATAAAAATGGTGGGAAGAAGGACAATGCGCGGACGCTAAATGGGGATATTTGACCACAAGGATCTTCTTCCTGCAGTGATGCAGATCCTTTCTTTTTTTTGAGAAAGGATCTTAAAAAGATTAGATCCTTTATTAAACAATCAAAGCAGAAAAACATATAAAATAGTCAATTTATGTCACTTTTAGGTACAATGTGACTGTAGTAAAATCAACTTGTGTCAAATATAAAATATCTAAAGCCATATCTAAAATCACCAATTGGTGATTGAGTAGGATAATCACCAATAAAATCATACTGTGACTTTATTTTTGTAATATCATGACTTTATTCTAATTATTTTGACTTTATTCTCATACGACTTTATTCTTGTAATTTTATTATTTAACTTTTTTTCTTGGCGTGAAACTAATACTCTGTCGTATTTGTAGTATAAACTTGAGAGGTCGGGAAATATTAACCTAAAACTTGAACTGCGATGTAAATAAATGCATGCCTTACCAAAACGGAGGATTCTTAATCCTTGAGGATCATTTAGAAAGCTTCATCTGAGAAGTTAGTTTTTCTTCAAGACTTGCTTTTTAACCATCAACTTGGCAAATAAGAAAAACAAAACAATCACAAGAGGTTTTAAAATACTTATTTGGAAATGGAGTCATAATATCAACAAATTATTCCACTTTTTAAATGTTATTCCTAGTCTGAGACCCTCCTCCACACAAGTGGATCATCCCTGCTGTGTGAATGGGATTGAGGCTCAAAGTGCTGGGTAGGGGAAAGCAGTAATGCAACGGCTTAATCAGGCTGAAGGGAACACACACACACACACACACATACACACACACCCACGCCGACACACACACTGAGTGAGTAGTCATCTCAAGACTTTCCATCCTGTTTTGTCTCTGCAGGCATCCACCCCCATGCACTCCAGAGCCTTCTTTGCACTGAGTGGACACAGAAGTATTAAAGGTTTTGACTAAATGGGTTTTTCCACCATCAACGCGTCCTTTAACATAAACGAACACCCAACAGATCAAGCAGAACAGTGGAGCCAGGCAGATTACTTGCTGAACTAAGAGGGCCACAGTAAAACTTGTGTAACGTTACGGTGCAATTGGGAAAAGTTGTGTTTTTGTAACGACACGGTTTACTTTGGGGGGTTTACAGCACGGAAAGGAGAAAAAATAAATGTTATTTTGTGGGGAATGTTAAATCGGTTTACCTTTAAGGTGTTATTGCCATGTCTACATTCATTTTATGCTCAATTATCTTTTCGATCACGTGTTTGTACTGCAAAGACACAATCTTACAAAAGTGTGTTTGTCTAGTTTTTATTGCAAATATAAAAGTACACTTGAAATAAGACAAAACTAACTTACAAGGAACTTTTCAGCAAGATATAGTAAGTTCTTATGAATAAATAATTGCTTAATGTTGATGAAAAAGTGCAGATTTGTTTTATACATTATAAGTTAAATAATCTGCCAGTAGATTTAGAACTTTTTCTTCAATATTAAGGAATTGTTGAGTTAAAACATGCTCCTTTATCTTGCTGAAAAGTTACTTGTTAGTTTTGTGTTATTTCAAGTAGTAAGATATTTGCACAAGAAACTAGACCAAAAATACTTAAGTTTTAAAGTAAGATTTAGATTTTTTGTAGTGTATTTGGGTTAAACTGTAGAAGTTAAAAAACAAATTGTATTTAAACTCTGTAAGGAAATGAAACCAACACATTTGACCAAAAGGTAAAGTCTTTGAACCTCAATGCGAGTTATTCTGTTGCTTTAAGACTAAGAACAACAAATGTTGAGTTACCAATGCTGTAAGATCCATTCTTGTTTCTCAAATGCTAAATTATGACAGTTTCTGGTTTATTATGCCATAAACTGACCTATAACGTCAGGTGGTGTTAAACTATATTTATGTAATTACATGTAATTTGATGTATTGACACTTCAGTCCCATGTCTGTACAGAAAGTGATCGCATTGATAAACCAGACAGAGTTCCCATTACTGTCGGTGTAACTGGTCAAAGGGCTTAAAAATGTAAAATTCTGGACAATATGAAACAAATGAATCACAATTGGCTTTTCCGTTTCTTTCAAAGTGAATACTAAATATTAAACCACACACTTTTAACAAATAGAGCTTTTTCAGCAGTAACCACAAAAACAACCATCCATAGATGGATGATGGTTTACTGTATGTAATGGCACCTTTTATGTCAAATGAATGCAGTAAAGAAAAATTATTTCACATTTTCAAAAAAAGATTGAATATGCAAAACAGCTAAACTAAAACAGTCTCTCCACTGGAAAAGCCTTTAACCCAGGAATAAGAAACAATTTAACTCTTTAATATAAAGGGAAAGTTTCAATACTTTCCTTTAGCAAATAGCAGCATATTATTTTCTATTTCTGAGCCAAATTAGCCAAATGAAGAATAGCTATGTAGCTATGTAGTGCAGCTAGTGAGTAAAATGCAAACCGATTATGCGACAATTGCAAAATTCTTTAATGCAAAACGTCCTGGAGAAACAGGAGCGCTGACACCTGTAGCAGTCAACGTGACACTGCTGGACAATTACCTGAATGTTGTCAGAATCTTCTTTCGTGTTTTAAAGTTTGTTGTAAATGTTTATTTTCTACTGTGGTGAGTTAAAAGCAGT
This sequence comes from Xiphophorus maculatus, assembly GCF_002775205.1. Taxonomy (NCBI): domain Eukaryota; kingdom Metazoa; phylum Chordata; class Actinopteri; order Cyprinodontiformes; family Poeciliidae; genus Xiphophorus; species Xiphophorus maculatus. Next base: position 9,577,367 of record NC_036452.1, on the reverse strand, counting down.
CGGAGCTTGCCAGAGTGCTTTTAAATCTCTGGATACGGTGCCGGTATATCACATCTCCAAGCTGCTGTACTCAGGCAACATTTCTCCTGACTTTACTCCTCTTTACTGGATAAATAACCACATACATTAATTTACATTAATATACATTAATATATGTCAATTTTATTAACAATTTCAAGCGGCAGACTTCACTATACCGTTGTCCTCGTAGCACCGGTGCTTTTCAGTAACTTTCATTTTGTCTTGAGCTAGCTTGGCGCATACGTCTCGAGTTTGAACATCGACTAACGTGAACTACAAGCCTGAACACAAACGAGAAACTCAGAAACTCTGCTTGAAAAACATTCTTGCGCTGTACGGAAAATTACCATCAGGAATTTGCAAGAAGTGATGAATTTTATCAGTCGTAGATGTCAAAGCAGAACATAACGTCCACATTGACTTGTTGCATTTGTACACCAACTGTATCAACTGCATGTAATGCATAAAAATTTTAAATCACAGTCTAACGCCTCCCTTTCCTACATTGGTCCATTTGTTTTCACTACAAAACAAATGGATGCGAATTTTGAGCAATCTGAAGCATCTTTACAAGCAATTTTTATGTTGTTGTGAGACATAAAAGTTAGCATAAGTGCTAGCCTCTATGTTTAATGTTCAGTTTTTTCTTATAAACTGAGCATAAATCTACATAATGGTAAAATGAACGGCCGTTTGTAGTTCTCTGCTTGTTTGCACCATCCAAAAGAAGTCCCCTAGGGAAGTAAGATAAAGCCACAGCTAGCACTGGTTGGTGGAAATAAATTGTCTGATTGCACAACTCATAGATTCATACCAGGGAAGAACATTTTTTTCCGGGTTAGTCAAGCTATTCCAGATTTACAAGCAATTCTTTCTGGAAACAAGAACTGCCAGTATATGTTAGAATAACTTTAATTCACACAGATTCTAAAATTTTGATAATATTCCCATGACAAGTTGCAGAATGTTTTGTACACTGAAACACAAATGTTACCAAATATTTTTGGTCTAGCTTCTAGTGCAAATATCTTCGCACACTTGAAATAAGATAAAGCTAACCTGCAGCTCCTATATCTTTCCTTATACGAGTGTTTTAAATCAATAATTCCTTATTATTGATGAAAAAGTACTAGTTCCATTGGCAAATTATTTCACTTATAACATTTTCCCATGTGTTCCAATGATGGTGCAATTATATTTCCACTGAAATTATCTTAAATGTATTTTATATAAATTTTCTTAAATTTCTAAAGAGATATAAAGCAAAAAACAAGTATATATTCTCGAGTTTAGATGAAAAACATTATTGTCTTGTGAACTTGATGGTAAAAACACTCATCCAATGTTTGCATGGGCAGTAAATAAGGGTGTATTTATTTTTCCAGAACAAATTGAGGTGTGTAGGTTGATGGTAAATTTGAAAAAAAAAAAGGCCTCTTTTCTATTTCTTTTTTTATGGTTATTTTAATTTCTTTTTACTATTTTAACTATAAATACAACTTAATTTAAATGTCTTGTAATCCAATTTTAACTACAAAAACAAGTGATCGTCCCCAGGAACAAACGACTTTCACAATGAGAAATCAAGGCGTGAAACAGGATGTATTTGAATACTAACACACTTCTTGGTTTGCCGTTTTATGGGATTTATTTACAGTAACAAAAATATAGGATATCACCACTTCTATCCTTTAAATGAGATGATGGGATTTGCACGTGAACAGTTAACAGCAGAGACCAGATTAAATTATTCGTTTATTTGGAACCCATCTCCAAATCACGTCGGCAACTTTTCTTTTTTTTTCCTCTTTTTTTTTAACTTCCCATTTCACAAAATATTTACAAAAAACGATACTTTCCCACCCCCCCACCCCCGCTATAATGTTAGCTGTTGTAACAACTCCTTTATAGGATGATGAATCATTGCTTACATCTCTCATCTTTGTTCTTTTAGAAAAAGTTCATGAAAAACTTCCTCCCGCTGTTTGTTTCTTTCATACAGTCATTTAAAACGGCATACAGTCCCCGCCTTCCCCATTGTTCTGCGTTTGAGTGCTTAAAAAAAACTGAAATTCTTCCTTGCATGCTTTCAGCTGCAAACAGGAAGCCAAGAGCTCATGTGCTTGTTTTTTTTTTGTTTTGTTTTTTTTTTTAGAGGAAGTGACATCTTTGCCCTGCAGGAAGTACAATTACAGCATCGTCAGATCGTCCAGATGCATGATTGGTTTGGTTTGTCCAGTTTCTGTCTCTACATGATTCCTACAGATGTACCAAATAACACAAAGCCATAGTAATCACAAAGAAAGGGGGAAAAAGTCTTCGTAGGTTTTTGTTTGCCCTCTTGTGGCAGCAGGAAGGGAGTTTAAGGAATTAGGGGGCTGCTGGTGCCCCAAAGACGCAGCTCTGTAGGCCCCTCCCCCCCCTCTCCAGTAGCAGGAAGGCGTCCACAAGTGCATTGTGGGTGTTCCATGGAAGAGCGTTTTGCGTTCAAGCTGTGCGACGCATCCCTGAACTTAGCAAATGAAAAGGAAGAAGAAGTGCAGAGTTGATAAAAATCAAAAAGAGACAGAGAGAGCGGGAAGAAGTGGCGGCCATCTTCTCCTCTTTTTAAAAAGGATCAAACAAAGTTGGCTTGTGGACAAAAATAATATATGAACATCATAAGGCAGCTGGGCCTCAGCATAACTGCAGGGGTGATTATATCAAGAGAAACACGAGCTGAAACCAGAAGCCTGTTATCTCCTTTTCCCTTTAGCCTCGGTGAAGAATTGTGTAGAAGAATGAAAACATTATTTCTAATAACAGTTCATTTTCTATCAATTTGATTCCTATTCTATAAATAAAAAGATTAACATCACCCTCTTGTCTCCAGATAAAGTTTTTTCTTTTTTTTTCCCTGTGTAGAAACGCAGAGCCGAGTTGTGCCAAAGTGAGCCGAGTTTGTGTTTTATCTACATGAAACACTGGTTAAAATTAAAGGAACATTAAAACAGATCAACCCTGCCCCCGAATGTGTGTGTGTGTGTGTGTCTTCTATATGTGTGTGCAGATGCAAACACAATTTCATTCACTGCAAAAACAAACTCTTACCAAATATTTTTGGTCTAGTTTCTATTAAAAATTTCTGATTTGTAGCAAACGTTTCGAAAGAATCCTTGTACTGAAAATAAATTTAATGTAGCGAGCCCAAAAAATTTAAAAATTTGAAACTAGATGCCTCTTAACACAGTAAGTGTGCAAAATTCTTTTTAATTTTTGAATCTAAAATGAATAACTTCCCTTTTTTATTAAAGAAATCCCCAATTTTTTTTCCTTTGGTTCATGTGGTAAAAAGTTAGGACACCCCTGTTTTTAAGTCAATAATTCCTTTAATATTGTTGAAAATGTACTTGGCATATTATTTCACTTATAACAAGACATTTTCTCCATGTAATAGTAGAAATAATCTATTGGTGGTATTACTAATTTTTCATTAATATTAAAGGAACAAACTTAAAACAAGTTCCTATATCTTCCTGAAAAGATATTTGCAAGTTAGTTTTGTTTTATTTCAACTTTACTAAAATATTTGCACTAGAAACCAGAGAAAAATACTTGGTCGGATTTTGTTTTTGCAGTGTTCGTGAGCTCAGCCACTATGTGTTGTTTTCAGATTTATAAATCTGTAAAGGTGTGTGCTATTTTGGTGCCTGTCTCTATTTTAAGAGCATAACCGCTGCGTTAACTGGTGACGTAGTGCTTGGTGGACGGTTGCCCGTACAGCCCGTAGAAATCAGCATGTCTGTGCGTCTGTGAGGCGTCTATCCAGTCCCTCACCGCCAGTCCCTGCATGGACGGCCCTCCAGAGGCCAGGCCGGGAGGGGGCGGGTAGTCTTGGGGGCTCACCCAGGGGAAGGAGCCCGAGCGCGGGTAGGGAGGGTGGCTGCGGTGGCCTGACACCGACGGCACTCCGGAGCAGTAGCAGTTATCCATGGTGCAGACCAGGATCTTCCTGCCGCCGTACTGCGGCAGCACGGCCTGCTGGGAGGAGTGGGAGGAGCCGCTGCCCCCCGGCGGGAAGTGGGAGGAGCCGAACACGGAGCCGGAGTGATGGTTGGTCAGGGAGCCGCTACCGCTTCCGGCGCCGCCGCCCTCACCGATGTGGGGTGGCGCACAGGGGCCCAGAGTCTGCTGGTTGGCGGACTGGCCCTCTCCGGAGGCGGAGCCGGACCCCAGGTAGGGCTGCTTGGCTAACGACGAAGAGGAAGAAGAGGAGGAAGATGAGGATGAGTCTTTGAAACCCGGAGTGGCGTTTTTCCCCGTGCTGCCGTTTCCCTCCGGGAAGGCGGTGGAATGTTTCCGTTTCTCCGCCCCGGAGCCGGAGCTCTGGCCACTGGGGAAAGCGGCGACTGTCTGCAGGAATGCCGACGGCGGGGTGAGAGGAACTGAGACAAAACATACAAATTAAAAAGATTAAAAACTTAATCACAGCGATCAGGTTGATTCTCCACGTGCCAATGTTACGCTGCCTACCCTCAAGCGTTCGCTTCAAGCTCTTCTCTCGCTTTGAGATCTCAGAAAGAAACAGCTTAGAGTTCAGATTCCCCACTTTGTAAGGAGGGAGGCTGCTTCCCACGCAGGCCTGAGACCTGCAACAAGGTGACAACAGCAAGAAATCATGATGAAGCATCGCAATAAAGTAGAACATAATCAAAATGTTTGTTTCTGTAATTCACTTCAGAAAGCTAAACTCATTTGTTAAAATTGATTTATGACACACAAAGTGATATCCTTCAAACACTTTTTTCCTGTTAAGGAATTTAGTTACAAAGAAAACTTAAATACTGAATAAGATTATTAAAAAAAATTTTAATACGGAAATGCCGAGTTATTGCCGCATCATCACTGACAAAAAGCTAATTTCTAAAGAAGCTGGCAATTCACAAAGTACTGCATCCAAGAACATTAATGGAAAGTTTAGTAGAAGAAAAAACTAAGATAAATACAATAAAAAAGTGAAGTGCCAGAAAATCCAAATTGCTTAAAGTCCAGTGTGAAATTTTCCACAGAAAGTGATTTGTTTGTGTTTCATTCATGTCCAAAGACAGAGCAGCCAATCAGCCAAACCCTGATTTAATGACTGACTTCACTGCACTTTATTGGGCTACAAACTTTGCCTGTGGCAGAATTGATCAGTATTTTTCATTTTTTTCAAGGAGAAATGATCAAATATGATTTAAAAGCCCAAGCAATAAAAAAACACAACAAAAACAGTGGAATCATCTTTCTACTTTAGCTCAGAAGCTAAAGGTTCAAATCCGATTCTAATTTCAGCAAAATTAGCCATCAATTGTTCTGACTAATCACCCTCACATATTAGGGTGATGACCCTCACATGACACCTTCACATATTATGACGGCCGTCTGCGATCTGGAAGATAAAATCAAGTTCCCTCCTGTGAACTGAACCAGTTCAGGAACTCGTGTGTTCCTGTTTCCAGTAAATTGCTAAACGACACTGCTAAGACAAAATGTGCAATCACCACTGCTGATCTCCTCCATGTCACGCTGCATCGATGCAACAGTTCGCATATGAGCCATATGGCTTAAAAGTAACATTTTTACATTTTTTCATACCAGAATGATTTTTCCTCATTTTGTTTTCTAAAAAAGAAATTACAAATGACAGAAAACATTTCTGAAGGGCGTGCTGTGGTGGCGTAGGAGATAGCGCGACCCACGTTTGGAGGCCTCGAGTCCTCGACGCGGCCGTTGCGAGTTCAATTCCCGGACCCGGCAACATTTGCCGCATGTCTTCCTCCCTGTCCAGGCAAAAAATGAGATGATCTCCTCTAAACCAGATCCAGATGCTTCAGGTCTCTCACCTGTCTGTGAGGATTTTAACGGGTTTTGTGTTCTTCATGAAGCTCAGCTCCTCCGCCTTGCTGAAGGCCGTGTGGATGGAGCTCAGCAGCTTCTGGGCCTCGTGCCGCTGCTCCCCCAGGGCCAGAATCTGCGCCGCGTTCTCCTGGAAGAAGCGAGCCTGTGCCCGGTCCAGGGCCTCCAGCGTGCGGCCGAGGTCCTCCTCCAGGAGCTGATGCATGCGCTGGTACTGCAGGCGCACCTCCTCTTTCAGCTCACACACTCTGTCCTGTGGGCAGTTTAAGAGTGAATTAAAACTGCTGTATGGATATTTCTAGAAAAAAATATATGCTTTTTATTTTTTAAAAATTGTCTCCATTTTGTGAAAGCATAGTACGAGACAGATAACACTGGTCAACAGCCAAAAAAATGTCTGGGGGTTTTTCAACTGTTTTAGGATGATTTTGATGGGCTGAATCCAAAAATCACGTTGGTTTTGCTCAATTGGGTCAACTTTCTGGACTAAATGCATATTAGTTTGGGATGCAGTCATGACGGCTGATTTCTGTTAGACTGAAGAGAGACATTTCTGCTGCTCAGCATACGAGGCGTTTGAAGAAACAGAAGCTCATGCCCTGAATTTTGCACAGTAAAGACGCAATGTTTAATTTACATTTGCTTACCATTACCTGTGTTTATTACTCAACTTACAGAAAGTTTGTATCATTTAATTAATATACTTTGGTATAAAACATTTTTTTCCTCCTAAAACCTTTCTTGGATGAGAAATCTTAACAGAAATGAACTGATAATGTCACAAAAATGTCATCAATTTAGTCAGAAGATCAGATTTTTTCTAAACCAAATTAGAATAAAAACCAGACATGACTGAGAAAAATGGGTGTCAATTTTGGATTCAGTGGTGAAAAACAGTCTTAAATCAGTGGAAAAAACATAGAAAACCTCCAAAAAATATTTTTTAGTAGCCCAATGTTATCCCTGAGCTAATATTGCCGTCTACTGAAATGCACAGCTCCCGATCAAAAACAACCAATCAGAGCCAGGAGTCAGGTCTTAGCGCTGTCAATCAACCTAATGTACTCGCTGATAAAAATGCTATTGGCGGAGAAATAACTTACAGTTACAGGAAAACCAGTTATCTGCCGTTATTGGCTAGTTGGTCATGCTAACTAGCTTTAGCATTAAAACCTACCTTCTCGCTTTCATTGTGAGAAGGCAGAGGAGCTAGATTTTGTTCACAGATTATCTGTCTCATTCCATACTCAGGGTTTCCCTCAGTTTATTATTAGCCTGGCGGGCCACCAAGCTTGACTTGTGCCCCCACCAGGCTTAACATTGCTTATTTGTTTAAGTTTTTTTTTTTAAATGTTTGCATTTTGTAAGACTTTATAGTTGGTGTTCAGACATTAACCTTCCAGTCTTCCAAAAATGCATGACTATCAAGTGATATATTCAAATCTCCTGTCAACTTTAAACATTTTTTAACTCAAAAACATGGCTGCCGGCTGGATGATTGACCTAGTGTCCCGAGCTCCGGGACACTACCGCAAGTCTTATACTGTATGTCAAATTTGCAAAAATATATATTGTTTATAAATGTTGCATACTGCAGCTTTACAGCTAAAATGTGTGAATAAAGTCCTTCATACTTACCTCCACTGTACACTTGTCAGAGTCAAGTTTGCAGAGCTGCTCTTCTATCTCCTGCACTCGCTCCTCCACGCGCTCCTGCTGTCTCAGCAGGTTTTGCTGGAAAAAAACAAAAAAAAGCCAAGAAAAAAGGGAAGTTATAACCTCCAGTTAGCCACAAGCATTCGCTCACCATACCAGAGATACTGGAACTCCTGGAGCTGGCTAATTTAGTCTCCATCCAACATGCAATCCCTGCTAGGGAGGAAAGGAGGGGGGTGCTGCCATGGCAACCAGCAGCTATTTAGTGTTTGCATTAGAGAATGAGGACCGAAGTTGGGGGAGCTGGAGGCAGAGAGCAGAGATAGATAAATGGTCAGTAAAAAGCTCCGGCAGCTCTGCTCTCCCCTTGGTGCACCTCCGCCTCTTCCTCCTCCTACTCCTCCTCTTCCTCCCCCGTCCAGCACTTTCCTCCTAAAAGACATTAGATCACCAACTGGAAGCTGCTCCATGAGCCGTGGCAATGTTTTAGCAACAGCACCTGTTATTTCTGGGAGGAGGATGGCATGTGAGCAGCGGCAGACGGCTGCTCAGCCAAACTATCTCCCTGCACGGCAAAAACAAAAACATCTTTTCAAGTATTTCTGATCCAATTTCAAGTGCAAATATCTTAGCAAGTCTGAAATAACACAAAACTAACATACAGATAACTTTTTAAGCAAGATACAGGAGTTTTTTCTAAGCCAATAACTCCTTAATTTTGATTTTTTTAAAAGTACTAGTTTCACTGGCAGATTATTTCATTTATAACTAGTACTTTTTCAAAATTTTAAAAGTTACTTTTAAGTTAGTAAATTTGAAATAAGACAAAACTAAGATGTTGTGTTTTTGCAGTGTGTTCAGCTTTAGCTGCAAATACACTAGACATAGGTGCTTATTATTATTATTATTATTATTAGGACTGGACAGTCTGGCTTACAAATAAAATCTTTGATTTTATTAAAAGATAAAAATTTATTTATTGTCCAGCACTAAGTATTGTTTTATTTCAATAATTATTATTACTATTATTAATATCATCATTATTTATTTTTAATGATATGTGATGATGTGCAACATTAAATGGCAGGAAAAAAACTGATCTTTAAAGTAACTATTTGGACCTGTTCAACTCATGGTGTCCAAAGTGTGGGCTGGGGGCCATTTGTGGCCCTCAAGGTGATTTTTTTAAGCCCCTTATGCTACTCTTATAGGGTACTGAATTTAATCAATAAGTTAACTAAATGCTTTGTATCTTTAATATTTGTGGTAGCAAGTAAAACTTAATAAGCATGTGCACAGAGTCACCAATAACAGAACTTTTTATGGTTCATTATCATTAAAAATTACATGAATAACAAAGAGGAGTTTCCAAAAGAATAAATTAGGCATATAAGTCTTATTATTGTCTGAATCTTCTTGCATTAGAAATACTATTAGTATTACTGTTTTATTCGTTTAGCTTTATACTTTCATATCGGAGCAAGATTTAGCAACCCAGAACCAGAATCAAACATGGAGAACCAACATTTAGCTTTGTACTTTACAACTCTAGAACAAACTTAGACAGTACCATCTACTTAGCAACCCAGAACAACTGGAGCCAACATTTAGTTTTATAATCAAACATGGAGAACCAACCAAAATTTAGCTTTATACTTTTAATATTGGAGCAAGACACAGAGAAACTCGCGTTAGTTTACTTAGCAACCCAGAACAGGAATCAAACATGGAGAACCAACATTTAGCTTTATACAAATCTAGAACTTAACCCAAAACAACGTTTAGTTTTATATCCAGAACAAACTTAAGATCCAGAGAAACCTCTATTAGTTCATAAATTACGCACTACTTTTGTACTTTTCTCTTTTTTGCTGTTACCCTCATCTTTTGGTCTTTCTTTTGATTTTGTTGTTTTGTTTGTATTTCCTTGTAATTCGTGTAAAGCACTTTGAACTGCCTTGTTGCTGAAAATGTGCTACATAAATACAGTTACCTTACCTTATCATAACTTATGAAAATACTTCTCTTTATTCAAAACTGCTCATCTATAAACATTCTGCAATCCTTATCGATTTAGTATTGGGGATAATCTGCAAACTTAAATATCCTCACAAGTAAAACAGAAAACATGCATTAATTTCGCAGCTAAGCCTAAAGAGAGAGAGAGAGTGAATCCTAAATGATCAGCTGCTCCCTCCAGCTGAAGGTTTCTTCACATGCCATCATCATCCTCAGCACAGAGGCATTCCAGCACAAAGCAGCTGATTTCACCATTACTGATCAGCTGCTTTAGAGGCTGATAGAAAGGAAAAGCTGCACAGTGTCGGGTCTCGGCGGCACATGGTCGGGAATCGCTGCCCTACATAGCTCTGTTACATGCACAGTTGGTCGGATCCAGGACGGTGACCTGGTTGTGCTGACTGATTGAGTTAGGCTCTGAGCAGAAGTCAGCGCAGGACCAGGAGGAAGAAGAGGAGGAGGGGGAGGGGGCGTGTCTAGCTACATGTATGGGATACCTTTGGGGGAGGGAAGCAGAGGTTAAAAAACAGAGGAAGGGTGCTCTTCAGCTGTCATTTCACTACAGAGCCCCTTCCATCAGCGCAGGAGAGGAGGGCTAGGGGGAAGGTCGGGTCTGGCTTTGGGTGGCTGCTGGATGGCGAGAGGGAGGTGAAAGAGGTTTGGGGGCTGACAGAGGTGGAGAGCAGGGCGAGGGAGGGGCTGCAGGGCGGTGAGTGCACCACCACCATCATCATCATCAACATGAGGACAAAATGGCAAATATCTAAATATACGGATGAACTGTTCCTGGTCCTACAACGGCTGACTAAAGTCACATAATTATAAATTTCTGATAAATATTGAGTCATTAAATATTATTACTATTACTTTGTTCTTAGTTATGTATGCACGTTTGCTTTTTGTCCTACTGATTTCTTGTTTTCAAAAACATGTTTGAAATAAATAAATAAATAATTACTTTTAATGTAATATTTACATTATATTAAAATTAGGACCAGGACTTTAAAGTGTCAATTTCAATCAATTAATTACAAAGATTTTAGCGTGTTAAAAATTTTAACACAATCACATTTGTTTTTTTTCTGCACCTAAAAGTCTTGAGCTGGAACCTTTCTTGTGTGTTTCTAGTACGTCCATAAATGTGACGTACTAGCATCTGCAAACAAATTTATGGATGACAAAACTGCTTTACTTGGACCATTTTATTTGCTTCAAAAAATGTTATTGTTGTGTTCAAGTTGTGCTAAAAGGAATTAGCCAATCACCAAAGTCATTAAAGCCTAAAATACCATGCCAATGCTAAACATGTTGCTGCAGCAGAGACGCCCCAACACTGTCGTCAGCAGTGCAGTGCACAGCACTCTTAGTATAAAGACCATGACAGTCTGGATAGATTTTAAGGTTTAAAATTTCAGAAAGTTATTCTGTCATTATTTATTTCAAACAGACAAAAAGTAAAAACAATAAAAAATTTATTGAAACAAATTATCATGCCCAACTGGCAAGCAATTTTACATTATCTGTTCGAATTTAAATCTTCAAACGTCAGATAAACTTAAATTATTTCCACATTACATTACATGACACTTAAATCTCATATTCTCAACCTTAAATGTACAATTATTTATACATTTTGATCCTTGGGTCACCCATTCTATGCAACATATTTCCCAATGATGCATTAACAGTTTTTTAAGCTGGTTTATATTTGTACTTTTTCTGTACTGTCAGTTTTCTTATTTCTACAGCATTTCAGTGCAATACAGTGCAAATAACATCTCAATATCAGAGTGTGCAATATCTATATCACAAACTTGCCTTTTACATGCTAATGTAATATTTAACCAGGTGGACAAAGTTTTACAGCAGAAGATGCTCCAATTGGACAAAGAAAGAAAATAGCAACTGATATTGGCATTGCAATAATTACCAGTATTGTGCAGCAATATATAGATTTTTCAAAACATTAGTCTTGGTTAAAACATGAGCTGTAGCTCAAAAAAAGTCTTGATCTCTAAGGAATTTATCTGGGAAACAAGAACAACACCTACATAACATTATTAGAGATGGAAAGCCACTATATATTAATCTCTGCAACAGCACCAATAACCTGATTATTTTTTTATGTGCAACCAAATATAAAATTGCTTGTCAGACCTGTTTTAACCATCTGGTATAAATTGTATAACCTGGATCAATTCAGCACAAGTTAGAATATTTAAAACTTAATCAGGGCCATTCGTGCTCAGTGTTATGTCTGCATTTATCTGAAAACATAAGAATGGAAACATGCAGGTTTTTTCCTGGTTTAGCACCTTTTAGTTGTTTTCCCTGTAAGTTTTAACTGCCTTTTAACACTAGAAATCAAAATCAAGATGTTAGTTTTAAAAGTTTATTGGGAAAAAAAAGGTTGATGGGGTTTTATATAGCAGGTATTTTAGACAAATAAATGTAGGGCATTTCAGAAATGGCAATAAAAAAGTAAAAGCAACACCACATTTAAACAACAAATGGCTTCCTAACCAAGGTTTATATTTAAAAACTAATCCATTAATCTCTTGGATTTGGAAGGCTGAGAACTTTGCTGAAGTTTGTTTTTACAAATGTTTTATTACTCACAATTCAAACCGCATGAAAAACACCAGATTGCAAACATAAACAAAAAAGTGATGGGTAGGGATCCACCGATCACAAATTGGTGGCCAAATTCTGTAAAGCCGTAACCTGCTGATACTAATTTTCCTTTTTAAAAGCTATAACAGCAGCTTTGAAAATATATTTGTTCCAGTCTTTCTAGCAGTAATTATTTATATTGGGAGCAGAGATTATATGTTAAAACAAGGAAAATGATAAAAGTGTAGATTTTAAGCCAATAACATTTAAGATGTTAATGCTGTTAGGGGTTAGAATTGTTAACATTATTAAAAACAGACCAACAAAGCTTTAGTTTAACAAAAGCTGTCAATATTTCCAAGTTCAGAGTATTCAATGCAGAAAGTTGAAAAAGATAAAACATAACACCTTTGCTGTTTCGCCTTCCCTCAGGAGCAACTTCCACACCGAAGTGTGTTGTTTCTATTAGCCCGACCTGGTAGCCTATAAGGGTTGTGCAATCATTGAACATAAAAAATATACCCTCAAAATTTCCATTTTTAAAATTATTTTTTAATAAATATCCAAAGGTAGAAAACACCAAAAGTAGTAGGGTTGAAACGATTAATTGTGATGAATCAATTATTGATATATACTGTCAACTAATTTAGTAATTGGTTAATTGTGGTTAACTGAAGTATAAAGATTCAAAAAAGTCCAATTACTGAAAGAACACAAAGCCAAAACTATTAAAAATACCCCAAAACATACATTTTCCACTTACGACACAAAATTATCTTGGTTTTGGCTTCACCTGGTTCAAATTCTGTAAAACAAAATGTATGCACCTTTTGCTGTCCATGTATCAGTTAATCAAAAACAATAAACAGATCAATGCTACACTAAGTTTTTTTATGCGTTGATGTTAGAAGTTTTTTTTTTTGCTTTGCTACAAATGTTTAAGTGTTCACTAAAAAAAATGTTTGTTAGGCAATAAAATCTTCATTTTCTAATTTTAAAAAAGGAATTGATTTGTTTATTTGCATCTTTTAATGTTTTTCTAATATTGTATAAAGAAAGCTTGAATAAAAAATCTGTAGATTGTGCTCTTCTTTTTCTTATCCAATAGATAGATTCATTGATAATTACAATAACCAGCAGTTACAGCTCTAAAAAGTAGTTTCTATACATTTCTTGTTTCTTGGGGTAAAACTGTAATATTGCGTGTTAGTAAAAGTAGAAGATTCTGTTCAGTTTTTAATAGTTCCACCCGACGGCCATGTCACGGACCCTCAGAGGATATTTAACTGTACATACAGCTGAGTCATAGCATTACCAACAGGAAAGGCAGCCTTGTATGTCATGGTTGACACCTAAAAATGTTTGGTGAACTATATGAGTCAGCGAGCAGTGACGCCTTCGTGTTTCTCCTCTCGGCCAAACTGTATTGTCACACCTTATTTAAACGTTTTTAAAACCGGCGAGAGCAACCGGTGTGACCCCTGCGCGAACCAGAGGTGGTGAGCACACCAGACCCCTCCCCCAGAAACCGAATAGGTTGAAAACAACAACAAAAAAGAGAAAAGTCCGCAGAGGCAAGTGATGAATCACTTTAATCCCTCTTTCCTTCGACTTCTCTCCAACTGCCCCCCCCTCGTCTCGACAACTGGTGATCCCTGTGCTCGGATGCACCTGTGCTGGGGAGATAAGGCCCTCTGAGGGGCCCTCATTGTTCCTCCCTCCACCGCATTGTTTGCCATTCCAACAGATGAGAATGGAGGCTTGGAAAGGGCCGCAACTGAAAACATGCCGGATAAGAGTGGAAGCACTCAAAATGCACGCATTTCATAAAAACATGAACATCTTATTTTGATTTTTTTTTTTTTCCCCCCCCCATCAGATTTTCATCCCAAATTTCTCCAGTCAAGTAATTTTAAACGACAGCGAGAGATCACATGTTGATGTTAAGAATATAAGGTAGATGTAAAGGACACTCTTTTGGTTAGTGAAGCGGCATTATCAAAACACTTGAACTTTCCTTTTTGATAACCGATAATCTGACAAACTCCAACAAGTCAGATCTGGAAAATTTACAAGTGGATGCCAGTTTGAATTTTTGGTCGTTTCTGGATTTAACTGGATATGAAAAGGAGTCGATTGCCACAGAATATTTTAGGGATGTTTCATAGGTGCTATGGCAAGTGATGATTTAAGGTTTTTTTATGATCTAATCAGTTAGCTGTCAGGAAGTGGTGTCATTTGGCTCCAATGCCTAAAATTGACTCCCAGGAGGTTGCTTGTGTTTATTTTTGGCCTGATTAGGGTCATATTTGTCATATTTTGCAAGAGCTAACTCGCCCAAATGGGCGTTAAAGCCATAAATAATGGAAATTGGGTGTAATATATGTCTTTCAGACAAACACATGAGATCAAATTTAAAAACAAAAGAGATTTGACTTTTGATCATTTGTTTAGAATTCAAAAGAAAACTTGAAAAACAAAAAAAATTAAATTCTAGATAATTATTTAGTGAGTAGGAGGTAGAGGTGTGAATTAGGGAAAAGAGAAACCGACCAATAGTCTGTTTAACTGCTTATAGCGGTGCAATGATTGGCTGATACCGATTTCTGTTTTTGTTTTTTTAGTGCTGACTGGCCAGCTCACAGTTTTTCTCCCATAAGGATTATAAACTGTTTTCTAGTCCAAAATGTGCTGCAGGCTCTTTGATGCAGCCATTTTTAATCCAACAAAAAATACAGAGATTCAATGGTCATTCCCATCGTTACACAAATAATTAAAAAATGCTTGAAACATATTTCAGAACCTAAGTGCAGTTCTGACCACAATTTTTAGAATTTGAGTTAAATTCAATATTTATTTTTAAGCTACATAATCAATCATCCTTGCAACATGTCACCCTCATTTGACTCTTATTATACGACTTCTTGTGTGTTATCTTGCAGCATTTGGTGAAAATGAATCCATTTTGACAAGGGCTGAAATGACTAACCAGATTAATCCTGATGAACTGACTACTGAAATATTTGTAAACTAATTTAGTAATCGATTAATTGCAGAAGTATCAACAGCCTGAGAGCAGTTAATTATACAAAACTGGGCAAAAATATACGCATTTTTTATTTAAGACAGGAAAACTTTGAAAATATGTTCTACACAAAACTCCGCAAGTGGCAGTTTTATCTTATCCCGGTTCAAATTGTGTAAAAACATAAGCACCTTTCGCTATACATTTATTAAACAACTAGCTGATGTATTGATGCCAAGTCAAGCACAAAGGTTAGAGCTTTTCATTTGTTGATGTTAGAACTTTTTTTAGATGCTACAAATGATCAAGTGTAAAGGAATGTAGTGTTATTGCATCTTAGGCAATAAAGTGTTTATTTCTTATGAAAACAAGAAAATTAACTATTGGTTTATATGTATAAAATGCTTAAATGAAATAAGCCGATTTAATGAATTGTTCGGTCGTTTAGTTGCAGCCCTACTTTTGACAGAATGTTTCTCTGTTGGAAGGGAGTGATTCCCTTCGACTGTCGCCACATGCTTGCTCAGAAGGAGCGACTGCAACTCGTTCAATGACTCAATGAAACTGGCTGGGCTTCCTGAGATAGAGACTCTTTAACCACCCGGCTTTAAAAAGTGAATCTGACTGGATTTAACTGGAATGTATGCAATTGATTTTGACTCAGTTATTAGATTCAATTCATTACATATTTTTGATCAGAAATTTGAGAGCTGATTAAGCCTGTTGCAATTAATCGTGTGATAAATTTGAATGAGTTTAATCATTTCCATTCTGATTACTAACATTTTTTGAAGGGAAATTTTGTTTACAAAGACTTTATAATTAATTTTGTTTATGGTTTCCGTTGTGAGTTGTCTTTATTTCAGTTTGGATGTGTCTTATTTTGGATATTTAAAATGTCTTCCACTTCTAGTTTGAAGAGTTCTTTACAAAAGTATGTTCGCTGTTTCAAAAACAACAATAATGAGGCAATTTATCTTCCAGGCCTGGAGAGAATAGAGTTTGTCTTTATAGATTAACTAAACATTAAATTGAAAGCATTGATGTGTGATTGATTAGTGCGTCTTACTCTGATGTCGTTGCGCCGCAGCTCCACGTCGGTGACGGCGTGGCCGTGGCTGGGGTGGCACCGGGCGAAGCAGCAGTACTGGCACACCGCCGTCTGCTCGGCCTCGCAGTGGTACAGCCGGTATTCGTCGTGCTGCGGGCAGGTCCAGGCCTTGATGGCCTCCGCCTCCACCAGCAGGTGCCCCAGGGCCGAGCACGGCTGCTGCAGGTGCGTCTGGATGTGGGACTGGCAGCACGGGGCATTGCAGCGCAGGCACACCTTGACCGCAGGGAGCGGCGGGCCTCGGCGGCACAGGATGCACTGCAGCGTCGGCGTGCTGGCCTTCTCCACGCTCAGGGCGTTGTACTTCTCCACTATGTTGGACAGTTTGTGGTTCTTCTCCAGACTGGGCTTCTGCGTGTAGGCATGATTGCACTCGGGGCAGCGAGCCAGCGAGGAGTCTTTGGCCCAGGCCTCGCTGATGCAGCCCCGGCAGAAGTTGTGCTTGCAGGGCAGCTGGATGGGATCAGAGAACACGTGCAGGCAGATAGGGCAGATGAGCTCCTCCTCAAAACAGTTCCTCCACGTCTCAGCCATGTCAGAGGCCATGGTGGTGCAGGCAGGCATACAAATCAGACCTTTTTTAGGCCGCTTTGTGCGTCTCTCTCTCAAAGGAAACCCGACACTCTCAAAAACCGAGTCCAGAAAGATCAATATTTGTATGCACACCCTCCCTGACAGATGACGAGTATTGCTTAGTAATGCAGCATGAAGGCAAATTCCCGGAAAACTGAGCTAAAGGAGGCTTCAGGCGAAATACCTAGGTGGATTTCAACACATAAAACAGACAGGGTGACGCTGTTCAGATTACAGGAAGCAGTGCTTTCCTTTCCTCCAAGTCACACTCGGAACCACCAGACCTGCCTTCAGTGATTCAGTGTGTGCTCACAGAACAGAACCAAACCCCGTCCGCTACAGGTAAAACCAAGGCACAGGGAACAGCGTACCATCACCCAGAGGCATGCATCTCCATGTGACACATGACAGGGATCTTGATCTTTCTTCCTGCTGCCACTCCAGGCCTTCCCCCTAACCTAACGACGGATTATGGACGACTATAGCAACCAATTCAGAATGAAAAAAGGGCTGTTCAGGTCCACACCCTGGTTCCTATTCTCTATTCACACAGAGAAACGCCTCTGAAAAATGTGACTGTATTCCATAGGAGCCTCAAGGACGCCTGATTCCCTCAATAATGAGTACGCAGCGCAATGCTTTTGTCCGCTGAATTATAAATAAGCATCCAGCAGCAATCTAATCACACACAACCTGCGATCGTTTGGCCGCAGGCTGAGAAAAACCCGTCGTATTGCTGAGATGAGAGGGGGGGAAAAAACCCAAGCACAACCTCCTGTCTTTTTAATCATACACACACACACACACACACACACACAAAGCAATATTTCTGTTTTGATGAATATATATGTACACAAGGCCTCTGCTTTCTGCCTTATCCAATTTTCTCTCTCACAACAAAAGGCCTTATAATCCAACTCTTCTGAAAATTACACCCAGGCCATCATGTCGAGGCTGTTTACTGCATAGTTAATCGTTTTAATGGTCCAGTCCAGCTCCTGCGCACAAAACAAAGGCTTTTAGGATCCGCAGGAATGTTGGCTGTCGTTGCAGAGCCGTTTGCTTCCCCCCTCCTCTCCTCTCTCTCTCTCGCTTTGACACATCTATCAAATGTCTCCTTTAAACAATGATTATTACCACCATTCCCTCCCCCAAATGTACCGTTTGTTTTGTACTTTGGTCTCAAATCTTATTAGCCTATCGATGCCTCAGCCTTTAGCTAACAACATATTCGTCCCACTTCCTTATCTCGATTAAATCGCCTAAATTACCTCAGACGTCACCTCACCATTTTCTACCGTAGCACAGGTACACACAAACACCGGATAGACTCCTTTCAGTAGAGCTACACTCATAGCTTTTTTGAGGCAGCCATATTTTTTTTTTATATTTAGCTAATAAAAATACAAAAATATACCCTCCTGTTCTTAAAGGGGACGTCGCGGTTTTCTGTCCTTGTTGGGGCTAGCTGTCATCAGCCATCTTGCAAATCCTCATTTAAAAAAAAAAAAAAAAACGAAAAGGAAAAAAAAAAGAAGAGAGAAAATATCCGCCGAGAAAAGGTTGTAGGCTGTCTCAACGAAGCTGCGTTTCGATAGCTGAGCTACGCACAAATACACGAAGGAAAGGTCCCGTCACTAAAAAATACAAATCTATGTCTTTCTTTCTGTTTTGTAGTCCTGAAGGAGCCGTCTGAACCGGAGGGGGGGGTTATGCTTATGCTTCGTGGCCTGATGTATCCGGTATGAGTCGATTCCGTGCTTCATAAAATCCTATACGGTTGTGAATAATAATGTGTGTTTTCTTCCCCCCCTCCTCTTCCTCTTCTCTCTTTTCTTTCTGTCTCTATCGGCCAGGCTGTGGGGAGAGAAAAGGAATGCAGACAAGCTGACTTAACCTGAGTCAAGACCGACAGCGTTAGCACACTACTTCCGGAAGGGCTTTTCAAAATAAAGTTCTGAGTTCTAAAGGTTTTCTCTTACTTTTTTTTTTTTTTTTCCCTACAACACACCTAAAAATAAACAGAAGCGGAGTTAAAACGTAACTAATATTTGAAAAAAAAAATTGACAGAAAGATTTATTAGAACATTACCTTATGAATGGTAATACTGAAGGATATGGAAGCAGATTAGAACAAAAATAAAAATAAATTTAACTTTAAACTCTAAACTATACAGAAGCACTTACCTGCCAGAGTAAAGGAACAAACTCTGAAACAATACCTCATTATAACATGATACAAAAATCCTTACAACTGAATAAAAGATAAACTTTCTCATTTTAATGAGATACTTTGTCAATGTAATAAAATATAGAACACATTATATGACAAGATTTATATAATAAAAACCAGAATATGTTCTCGTTGAAATGAGAATGTCATAAAAGTGAAACAGCAACACCTTTTTGAGTGCTGGCTGGAAGAACAGAGTGAATAAATGGAGACTCAGATTGGTCCCCTTTATGCACTTTTAGGAAGTCGTTACCTGTCAGATTTATATCTCGTTAAAGTGAGATATGAAAATATGTTCCTTAATGCCATTAAACTTGTTAAAACGAGAAACATTCTTGTTATAACTAGATAGTGCTTCTGAATTTATTTCCTATTTCTGGCAGTCAAAACCTTCCGTAGAATTACATTTTTAGCTCAGATATGTGACACAATTCCAGGTTATATAGATATGCTGCACATTTTACAAGCATATTTGCAGATGTAAGCAAGCCACATGCAATATTTTAACGAAACAAAGAAAAAATAAATCGTTGAAAGCCTTTAAACGATCTCAGACATATTTGCCTTGACAAATGAAAGGTGAAATTTTGAACTAAGGTTTTTAAGCTCATAGCAAATTAGCTTCCTAGCTAGCTAGTTAAAAATAAATAAATTTCTTTAATTTATGGCAAAACTGTAGCATTACAGTACACATATTTTCAAACAAAATACAATCAAAGATGATTTGCAATTGATTTGAATAAGCCATATTTTTAATTCAACATTTTTTGTACTTTTGCGGTTATTTTTTACAGTGGAGCTACGCATGCAGTTAGCTGCTGATTGGGGGGAGCTAGATCTTATAGATTAAAAAAATGTTCAAAAGACAAAAAAAAAATTATGCTGCATTTGTTTTTTTTGTTTTTTTAGATTTTTATGTGTAAAGAAAAAGAAAACCAAGCAATGCATACTTTTCTATTCACTTCACAAATATATTGGTGTTTTTTTATTTTTATTTTATGTAATGTGACAAAATGTAAAACAGTTAAAGGGGAAGAAATATTTTTATAACACAATGTCAGAAGTTACTCAAATTAGATGATTTAAAAAAAAAAAAAAAAAAAAAAAAACAAGGTCAAAAAGCATAGCCAGTCGTTCCTGAGCTTTATTTTGAAACCTAATGGCCGAGCTTCCTGTTTGATTTAGCGACTCTTTGGTTGACCTGATGCAGTTTCTCTTCAACATGAACCATATGAGCCGCCCCCTCTTTCCTTCTTCTACCTTCCTACCAGCTTCACTGTCACGTGATTTGGATAAACCACGGAGGAAAGGCCAGAATTACGCTTAATGGGGTTACTGTATGTGTCAAGAGACCGGGACCCTCACCAAGCAGTTTTTTTTGGAAAACGGTCCGGTACAGGTCGGTGTGTTAATGGTGAGGGAAATAGATTTGGGTATGCAATAAAATCATACCCAAATATCAGCTACCAGCAAGTTGGACCTAAAAAGATGAAGTTTAAGTGTCCATTTTGTAAAATAGAAGTAGAATTGATCAGTTATTTATTCTAACAACTGCTTACACCTTTTTTTTATTTGCTGCTATGGTTGGGTTTCACTGATTATAAATTCAAGTACAGTGGCGCGTTTACACACACTCATCATGAACATGGATTTTGAAGAATAAAAAACAAGATTGAATGAAAAAGTTTACTTTTTTTTTTTTTTTTTTTTAGTTTTCTATGCTCCAGACATAGTCACAATTACATATATAATCTAAAATAATAAAAATTTGGTCCAAAATCCTTTAATACTTTGATCAGAATTACTTTTAACTTGATAAGACTGAGGCCTATTAATTTCTGATAAATGATTGTGATTGATTAGAGCTTATAGTTTCTCTTTGACAGCATAAAAATGAGTTGTTTCACACCACTTACTGGATTGAGCAACAATAAGAACGACGGGAAACCAATAACAAGAAGATTATGTGAAGCTTTTAAATCCTAAATGTACTGTAATAACCTCTAAGCATGGTGGTGGTAGTGTTATGCTTGGAGGCTTCTGCCTGTTGGAGTCTGTGTTTTGATTCAAGAAAACCCCCCCACAAAAGTTAAACTTTCAATTGAAGATATAAGAAGGGAAAGTGAAAATATTGCGAATATTTAAATGCAGAATACTTTTTACAGAAAAGGGAAACAAGATTAAATCACTTCAAAATATGCATTGCATCTCTTGTATGCTGTGTCCAGAATGTGTGGGATCTGCAGACATTTTAGCCATATTCCATAAATATCCACCAGAAATTAATTCACTGAAAATGATTTAATGATAAATTCAATATAATGTAACGCAGAGGTTGTCGCTGGGTAAAAAGGCATAAAGTTTAAGAAATGTCTAATTTCCATTGCTTAAACATCTTTATTAAATAAAACAAAAAAAGAATTAAAAATGAAAGAAGCCCTTCATGTTTCATTTTAGAGCAGCCTGTGCCGTAACTGTGTTCACAACAACTAATTATAACAAGAAATAATGGATTGCTGCTATGTATTTGAGACTGTGAGAAAAGAATTTAATGAAATAAATAAATTACAAAGAAACCAAAGTGACAATAAAATAAATAAAAATCCACAATAATTCTGTATTTCAGAAACAGAAATAATTTTGATAATCTCACTGACCTAAAACAGGGGAAATTTAGTCTGATTTAACAACAAATTGCGACAAAACAATTTCGCATGCGTCTTTTTATAGTGTATCTTAATATTTTCTTCAACTTTATGTGAAAAGGTAACAAAAATTAAAGAATCCAACATCGTAAACAATTTCAATTTAAAACTAAGTTTTATTTTAAAAATCTGCATTTGTTTATAAATTATGATGTAATATAATTATTATGGTTGATCACATGTAATTACTCAGTTATAGTGAAATTATGTACGTAATTATGAGATTAAATTAAACACTTCCAGTTTTCATTGTCTGATTATGAAATAAGGATTTATACAATAAGCTTTATTTACCTGCTCAACCGAAACCTCGCGATACTTACAGTGAGAGCCCATGTATTACTCATAGATATATCTATAATATTATCTACGTGTAAGTAGATGGAGTTTATATATAACAGTGATAAGAAGCCCTACTTTCGCAGGGCGCTCAAAAATTGAGACAAACTCTTATTGTTCCTCTCCACGGAAATCTTTAGTAAAAGGCGAAAGATTTATACGATCTGAAGAGAAACAAGAGTGTACTGTTGTCATACAGCAGAGTCAGCCCTTATATTCAGGGATAAGTAGCTTTCAGTGACGGTCTCAGAAAGAAAAAAAAGAGGAGATGCATAAAGCAACGTACATTATATGAACACATCATAGAATATGTTTTCACTTCATTTTAATGAAAATAATTTGACTTTATTTGTCTTAGGAAGCCTTTTTTTTTTTTTAAAGATTTTGACGCAATGCATGATGGGATTTAACTGACTTCCCCGTCCACAATCGTTTTAGTTGAGCGGGTAAGGCATAACAGACTAACAAAAAGCTGTGTTTATTGACTCAAATTTAGAATATAATACAAAATTAATGCCCATAATCGAAAGAAGAATATTTGTTGTTGATTTTGTAATTAACATTCCAGATTTTCAGTGAGTTTCGGAAAGACACCTTGAAAAGCATTGCTAGTAGGGACTCAATTCATCCATCAGATGGTGCTATTTCTTTTACTTTTTAAGAAATCACATTTCTCTTGCCATTCAGTCCACTATATTCACTCCACTAGACATTCAATCAATTTATCATGTGGAAGAACTTGCAGAAAATGATAAATAAATTTGCAAATGAAAGAAAAAAGTAAAAGAGAACAATCTCTGTCTAAAATGTTTTTTATCTTCTCATTATGATCACAAATAACCTTATAAATTATTATGATACTCAAAAAACACCTCACCCCAAAGTGAATGTCTGTGGGTCCCTATGCAACAAAATTTGTAAAAAAAAACTCCAAAAAAAGCAAACAACAACAAACAAACAAACAAAAAACACACTTGTTTCTCGCTCTCTGTATCGACCAAGCCACAAACAGACTCGTTGCCATAGCAACTGACAACAACGTCACTTTAAGTTTCAGGATTCAATACCAAAAAACCAGTCAAATATTTCCCACACAAAACATTCAGTCTGTTGCAGTGGTGTGTTTTTAGGCTTAGAGTTTATTTTGCGATTATTAATAAGTGATCTCTGTGTCAGAAGCAAACCTTTCAGCTCCTGTGTTGGTCTTCCTTCAGTTATTATTCCCTGCTTCGATTGAAAATCCACTTCAGAAAACTGTTTTGAGTGTAAAAATGTAGTCATCCATGTTGACGTCGGAAGAGAGGCAAAAACAATAAATATATCGCTGCACTTATTGACTTATTTACTGTATCGCTAGCGCGCGCTGTCTCTTACTCTGCAGTCATGGAGTCACAAAACCAATGTCTGGGATCACGAGCGCCCCCTGCCATGAGGCAAGAAAACTGCCTGCTTCACATCGAATCTGTTCTCTGGCGTTTCTGATCGCTCCTCCGCACACGAAACTCGTTACACACACAGTTGGTGACAACAAACACTGTACATTATATACATAAGCTCAATTATGGAAAATCAGCTCATATGTTAAATGTTTTTAACCATTTTACTGTCGACGTACAGACAGGAGGAACATCATGCTCTCATCGAAAGGCAGCCAGAAAGTTAGTTGCACCTCACTGATCTATGGACTGAACGTTTTGCACATTCTTCTTAGCTAAATACCTCAAATTCAGTCAAATTGGATAAAAATTCTCAATTAGATTAATTCCTGGCCTTTAAATAGTTCATTTCAAACATAAATATGGTTTAATCTAGACCACGCATTTGTACCTATGCCTGCGTTTTACATATTCTCTGAACATTTTATGTAACACTGCTCAGAGCATGATGCTGCCACCGTCATGTGTCATCATTCAAAATTCAAAATTTAAATGGATTGTTTAGTTAAAATGTAACTTTAAGCACGTAACTGTAATTACCCTAAAAATACAACAGGTGGTGCTGTCAGTTTGGTCTTTCTGCAGAGAAATACACATTATGTCAGATGGTTGCTACTAACCTTTACTGGCTTCAAAAGAGTGGCAATTAACAATGGTGATAAGGCAAGTAAATAAATAAGTAAGGAAGTAATTAGTTATGAAAAAATAGAATTCTAATCACTTTGTTTTTCAGATAAAAGTTACACATCTACACAACAGAACATGCAGAATGAACTACCAGGCATTTAGAAGCGGTAATTTAAAACAATTATAAGCCAATCTTTATTTACAATACAAAGACAGAACCTTACAAGGAAGAATTCAAAGACATTTCTGATATATTTACTGTTTTGTTTTCTCTAAAATAACATCAAGAAAGCCCCAATTCAAACAGTTTTTATTCTGTTTCAATGTATCACCATGCAAACATGTTAAACATGAAGGAATTTACAAATATTTTTGACACAACCCCCCTCGCCCCCAGATGTTTCCTCTGTTAACCTTTAGGGAACAGCTGCATATTAAATTTGTTATTTTGGCGTTGCCACCTAAAGGGAAATTTACACATTTATGGGGTAGAGACAATAATAGAAAACCTCTCTGGGCTGCAAATGGCAGTTAATTTTTTACTTGCCCCACCCAAAAATAACACCGCTGAAAGTGGAGAGGAGAAGTTATTGTTTGAAATGGAGGAGGGCTGACCCGAGTTATGTACCAAAGGAGCAGAAACAGGATAATTAGTGAGCAACCAACAGGACACAATCAGATCTGCAGCTGTTTCTGTAATACCACATGTATCCCAGTCGCATTTGTTTTTGACTCAAAACCCCCTATGATCTTAGTTATGTAGTTAATAAGTTGCCATTTGAGAGAAGTAGAGAATAAAATAATATTTAAAGACATAAACGACAATGATTTCAGCTCTACTTGAATCAAACGCAGCTCACACACATTTAACACATACAAAGCAATCAGTTGTCATTCTGTACCACCCTAGAGGTTGTTGCACGTTTAAAATGGGTCATTTCACATTTAAAAGAAGTTACTAACAGCCTAAAAACAATGGAAACATTTAACACGCCAAAGGGAGAAGTAACTCCTCCTGACTACAACCTTTTGGTCAATAAAATCCCAATTTGTAACAATTTTGATTCAGGAGATTTCCAACAGAAGGCTGACCGTAAACTTGCTGCACAGCTCTCAGTTTTTCCTCAATAAAAGAAGATTAAAACTAAATTTTTGGTTGTAAAACTATATCTAACTAAAAGGCTGTGTCAAAGGAAATGTCTCCAACTGAGTCTGGCCATGATGTAAGGCTATGAATGTGTAAATCAGGGTCTTAAAACTGATGCTTAGCTTCACAGATAACCAAACAGGCATCATATGGGCCCTCTTTTGAGCTTCAGTTAAATCCTTGCAGTGGCGTTTTGAGCCACTAGGAGGCAGTCAAGCGCCTTCCTATTAAAATAAGTAACGACTGCAGCAATAATCAAGTCCTGAGGACATAAAATCTTGGCTGATAATCTAAAATTCAATACTTGTAATGAGGATTTTCAGGTTTGAAACGTTTAAGAGATAAAGTATAACAATCAGGGTTTATGTTTGATCAGAGTACACTTGTAAATAGTTATTTAATGAATGGTTGGAGGCAAATGAGCAGCTGGTTAAGGGAGAAATTTTTGACATTAAAGCTGAATATCATCCGTATATATATAAGAGGACACACCATCATGTTTGTTAATAGTCTGACCTAAGAGGAAAGATATAAAAAAAATTATAATAGCAGCTTTTGACATAACCTTATTTATGAAAACACTAAAAGTGTAATCAGGCAGTTATTGTATGAAATAAACTTTATAGAACCAACCCTGATATTCTACTTCCTATAAACCAGAGTGCTTCAAACTGTTGTGAACCCGAGCAGAAGTGAACACTACACCTTAATATTTTGCGTTTTAGCTTTAAGTGGAAGGCAAACAATGCTGCCTGACTAGAAATGACGTACAATAGAGAATGTGTACATAATGGAGCTCTCGTCAAAAATATGCTAGCTTGACATATTGTGCTGGGGAAACAACTGTATTCATATTTTGGAATGTGGAGATATAGTTCTGTTTCATACTTTTCTAAAATCACCGTTGCTGTGTGGTACAGATAAATTTATTGAGGATGTAATACAGGATATACATGGTCATTATTCCTAGTGCCAAAGTCAACGATTACACCATAAATATTTATATTTCGCATCTATATTGAACTTTATTAGCAAAAATCCAGTCAGCTCAAACTTTTTAATGAAGATAATGTGTTTTAAACAGTTAAACAAATTTGCCTCTAATACTAAAACTACCCTCTATCAGACAGAGGCAAGATTTAAGCAAATGAACAAAACAGAACAAATCAAAACAGAAACACAAATGAAACTAAACACACAGAGCCTAAACACACAAGCATACACCCCGTCTTGAAGACTTAAACTGGATGGCTTAAAACCTTTTGATTTTAAACTCCAAAGGTTTAAGGTCTTTAAACAATGTCTGAAAAAACTAGTTCAGAAGTTGTCTTTGAACGAGAGTCAAAAAGAAACGTAGTCAGCCTGGATGGGATTAAATTGGTCTCCGGTTGCAATGTAAAGAATCTCCGTGTTTTTCTTGTTTGTTGGTTTTAATCATCACTTGTCATGTAAAAATAATTTAACAAAAATTCTTTTGTCTCAACATGTGATTGTAGTAAAGACTTGACATATCAATACCATTTGTATATCATTTGTTTGTTTTGTTTTTTAGAGCTATGGTGTATAATAAGGGAAGAGAAACAACAAGGAGGCACACATTGTAAAACATTAGAAGGTGGTTTAGCTTGAAAATGAAACTAAACCTGCTGCCTTGAAAACACAACTTAAGTCAACAAGAAAATTGTTGTGGGTTTAGAAATTAAAGTTCATAAAGTTGATTTAATAACAAGAGACAAGTTGTCTAAACATTATTTTTTAAGTTCATTAATCTTGAATTGTGAGTTTTAACTTAATGCTGCAATTTAAACCAAACAACTATTTCACAATATGCAAGAAAAAAAAAACTGCCCTCACCTCGTTAAAGAGCCACATTTCTCTATTATTTTCAGAGAAATATTATAATTATGTTCACACTAAACACATTTAGTGTGAACAGAACATTAAAATAAACATTTACCTTAATAATGCAGTCAGATCAATGTAACGCACTTCCATCTCAGGATACAAAAACATGTCGCTAAGCATTATGGGAAATAGGTCCCTCTCCTGTCTTTTTCTTTGTCCAGGTTGTATTTAAATGTGAACCTAAAAACTCTAGTTTATTCAATTCTTTTAGGTTTGACAAAATGAATCAAAAGTTAACACAACTTACTGCTGTAAGTTTATCTTTCACAAACTCACACATTTAGGTTCAAAGTCTAAATCTTGATAAATGTGTTTGATTTAAAGAATAGAAGATATTAGACACAACTATGTGGCTTGTGGCACGCTTGTGTTTTATTAAGGTAAATGTTTATTTTAAGTTTGCAAAACTTAAATGTCCTGTTCACACTAAATGAGTAGTTATTTTAATTTGATATTGTGAGTAAAAGTAAAAGACAAATGTGTGCCCTTTAACTTGGTGATGACATTGTTTTCTATTAATTATATTAAATAATTATTTGGTTAAGTTAACACTCACAATTTAAGTTATTCAACTTAAAAAACAATCCTTAGGCAACTTGACTCGTATTAAATCAACTTTATGAACTTTCATTTCTGAGTTAAAACCAAAACAATGTTCTTGTTGACTTAAACCCGCTGCCATGACAATGCATTTTCAAGGGTGGACAGGTGGACTTTTATTTAAACCACCTTCAGATGTTTTACATCTAAAGGATTTGCAAGTGGATCTGTACAAAAAGCTTCCAAGAAAAGAAAATCTGAGCATCAAGCGCCATGAGCAGTCTGACCTCTTAAAAATAACAAACCTTAAAAAGCTGATGATTAATTGATGTACTTGCAGAAAGAATGTTTTGAAATCCTATTGTTCGACCAACCCAGCAAGCAAAACAGGTTTGGCCTCTTATTTTTGTTTTCCTTACCGGAAAACGTAGTCATGAGCATCAATTTCTGCTCCCACCTTGGAGCCGTTCAGGATGCCTGGAGTTCCCATCATGGCGCCGCGCACGCAGCCATCCGCAGCGCACGTAGCCATCCGCACCTGGTTTCGGGAGGAGCAGCAGTTCTTCTGGCTTTAAAATCATCTTCACTACAGACATAACATCTGCAAACAAAATGTGTGCCTTGATTTTGCAGATATAAAGGTGGAAGAAGGCTGTTTTTCACTGAAAGCAACTGCAAGGTTTTTCACATTGATGCTGGAAAACAAAAATAAACATCTATAGATATCAAGTTTTTGTGTTTTCTTTCGGAATAGAAAAATACACTCGTTTTACTCGATTCAGTGAAAGGAAGATACTAGATATCCAAGACTTATGCATTTTGTAGAAAATTAAATTAATCAAGCTTCAATGCTTTGATGACATTCAAAGCTGAATGTCATCAGTGTAGCAACAGCATTGGATATCAAATTTTCTGATAAGAGATACAAAGAAAGTACAAATGTATTTTTAAGTACAACTTTTGTATTATTTCTGCCTAGTGCAGAAATATAAGACCAGATGTTGTTTTGGTTTCTTTGTATAATATTTCCATTAATTGTGTTCCTGCTGATTTAACTCAGCAATCCTCAGCTGCAGTTTGAAATTACTTTATGAAAAAACACCTACAGTGATCAGTCTGTTCTTAGTTGCTGTTTATTTGTTTCATAGTCAACAGAGGAATTTTCTCAAAAGTGACCCGAAGGACTAGCCAAAGCAAACACGGTTTTCGAGGAAACAAACAAGGAAAAAAACTACAGCATACCCGAGTCATGCAACAGTTAGATCTGTTGTTGCTTACTATTAGACTAGTTGTTCATTTTTCATGGTTAGATTTAGTGTTTACTCCTTCTCTGCTCCTCCTGGGCCACTGCTCTCCCTCAGTCTGCCTACATGGTCCCCTCTCTCAGCTGCGTCCTGCTACTATTTGCCCCTCTGTATTTAAGATCCTCATTCTCTCCCACTTGTTGCTGGATTCTCCTGTTTGCTCAGTTCCCTGCCTGGTTACTTCCTGCGTGGCTTTTTGTTTCATCTCTGGTTCTTATCGAGATTCGTTTTTGTAAATTCATGTTTTCTCACATTCTTTAAATATTCAGCAACACGCCGCCTCAGTCTGGTTTGCTTACACCATGACAGTGTGTGTGTGCATGTGTGTGAAATAATGGTAATGTGCTATATTTAACATTTGCAGTCATCCAATTTTAACATCCATGAGGCCAAAGGAACTAGAAAGGAATTGTGGAAGAGCAATAAACAGTTTGCTGCCTAATAAACACAAGAATGTTACTTGCACCACTGGCTTTATTTGGAAATTGTATGCAGGGACTGTATAAACACACAGAAAAATGCCAAAGAATGTCTTTTATTAGCCTTTTTTTACTTGGAGATTTAAAAATCTGTAAAGTTTTGAAAGTAAACATTTGGCCACAAAACTTAAAGCAGTCCAGTTGAGTTTCAGATTAATGGGAGACCTATTCTGTCCTGTCATTTGAACTGTGGTTTTATAACCTTTTGATATACCATCACATTGAAATGAAAGACAATATTCCAGATAATCGCTCCCTGAAACACACCCTCCTTCTAGCTACTGGATTGTGTTACAAATGATTCACAATCAGGAATTTAACCAGACAACTTGGATGCCTTCTCTTCTTCTGAGCGTTTTAGTGCACCATAAAAACAAACAAAAAAAACAGACGGTGTCATTCTCAATAAACAGCTTTGTGACAAATTCAGTGGCCCTGAACACCAACATATTGTTAAGCTCATTCATTAATTTAAGTGTTTTAATTTTCACAAGTTTCACATTGAAAGGAGCCAGTGGAGATGGCTCGGATCTGGATTTAAAATTTGGCACTGAAAGCACATTCCACAATTTTCAAAGCTGTGTAGGAATTTTTAATACATACAAGGCATGTTCATAATATGCCTTGTATGTATTAGTCAGTACTTAGTCAGTACATTGCACTGACTAAGTGCATTGTACTGTAACCAGGAAATAAAACGAAACGATCCTTCCCGGTGAAGGAATTTTTTATCTCCTGAGTTATGTTTCTGGCACCGATGCGATGGGGTGCGGTTAGGGAAACGCTAAGATATCTGGTAACATTTACTCACATGATATACATCAGTCATCCCCAACCCCCGGGCCGCGGACCGATACCGGTCCGTGGACCAATTGGTACCACGCCGCACAAGAAATAATTAAATACAGTATTTCCGTTTTATGTATTATTTGAGTCTATAGGATCTTTTATTTTGAAAATTCTTTAACCGGATTCTCTTGGTTACGTCTGTCGCGCCAAAATTGAGCCCACAAGCAGCAAAATGAGTAAGAAACTACGGTGGCCGACAGGTGCAAATGCGCAGCAAAAGAGAAAACATGCAAACAAAAAAGAAGACACCCCCGAATGAAATGCAGCAAACAAAAAGAGAGACGCAAACACCCCCGAATGAAATGCAGCAAATAAAAAGAGAGACGCAAACACCCCCGAATGAAATGCAGCAAATAAAAAGAGAGACGCAAACACCCCCGAATGAAATGCAGCAAACAAAAAGAGAGACGCAAACACCCCCGAATGAAATGCAGCAAACAAAAAGTGTTGAAAACGGAAGTGCTCCAGACCACTAGGGGGAGTCAAAGAAAATAGTATTCATTTCTATGGGACCAGATGCAAGATTCAGAGAAAGAAATTTGAAAGAAAGTAAAGGTATCTCTCTGAATCTTGCATCTGGAAAGTGTGATTATTGTGAGAAGTCTGAAACAATAGAGCATGTTATTTTAGAGTGTTGTAAGTATGAAGAAGAGAGAAGATGCATGCTGAGAGAGTGTGTAGGTATTAAAGAAAGGTTTAATTTAATAGAATTTTTGAGGAGATTTCGGGAGTAGACATATTCAAATAATTATTCGGTATCTTAAAAAAACAAAGCTATTTCATAGGATATGAGTAGAGCAAGTTGGGTGTGAATGTGTAAAGAATATCAAAGAGGGGTATATAAAGCTATAAGCAAGTTGGATAATATAAGCAGGTGTGTATGTGTGGGGGTATGTTTAATCAGGAGTTAATGGAGGGAAAAGGTAGAAAGTGAAAGTTTATAGACCATCTCGAACCACACTCCATACTGGTAAGTGGCGGTAATGCTACTGTAAGTTTGTTGCCAACCACCAATAAATACCAAGAAGAAGAAGAAGAAGAATCTTGCATCTGGTCCCATAGAAATGAATACTATTTTCTTTGACTCCCCCTAGTGGTCTGGAGCACTTCCGTTTTCAACACTTTTTGTTTGCTGCATTTCATTCGGGGGTGTTTGCGTCTCTCTTTTTATTTGCTGCATTTCATTCGGGGGTGTTTGCGTCTCTCTTTTTATTTGCTGCATTTCATTCGGGGGTGTTTGCGTCTCTCGTTTTATTTGCTGCATTTCATTCGGGGGTGTTTGCGTCTCTCTTTTTGTTTGCTGCATTTCATTCGGGGGTGTTTGCGTCTCTCTTTTTATTTGCTGCATTTCATTCGGGGGTGTTTGCGTCTCTCTTTTTATTTGCTGCATTTCATTCGGGGGTGTCTTCTTTTTTGTTTGCATGTTTTCTCTTTTGCTGCGCATTTGCACCTGTCGGCCACCGTAAGAAACAGATCAGATGTCTTTGCGAAGTTTCTTTGCGAAGGGGAAAAGGAGAATGGATTTATCCCGGCAGGTGATTCCCACATTCCAAGCTCTGCATGATATGGTGACCGGCTCGTTAATGAGGCAATGATGCTTTGCCACTAGAGACCAAGAACCCTGAGCATAAGCAGCACTTCCGGCGTCATTGTCTCTCATCACTCCCAGATGGGACCGTCTCGTTGCAGAGAAACAAGCTCAGGGCTCCCATTAGTCGTTATCTTGAGTTACAATTTTCACAAAAGTAAAATGTTTGTTTTTGTTGCGCATTTGTATCTTATTTTGAAGGGATATATAAACGTTACCATAGCGACCAGAGTCAGAGACCGTTAGGGCAGCGATGGAGACGAGAGGAGAGGAGTTGAGCTGTAGAGGTTGTGAGTTTTAGGTCTGGTTCACACGGCACGATGTAAGGATTGTCGGCCGATTTTCCAAACAAGCAGCAGTGATAGTCTGTGGACTCATTTTAAGCGATAAAAGACGTAACAAAAAGAAGAGGCGTTTGATAAAAGACGGCGGTGCTGCACTATGATTTGGAGGTGAGTTATTTTTTTTGTAGTTAACATTTTTAACTGAATAAACATCCATGTTTATTGAGCACATGGTAGTTTCCACATATCATCTCCGATGTCCACCGGACTCTCAGTTGCGCCATGTTATCTGTTTGGGATTCCCCTCCGTTCTTACGTCACCGCGTTTTCTGATTGGCCACCTGTCATATTCAACATTCAACAGGTTGCGTTTTCGCTCCCAGTTAGGGAAACCAGGGCAAAAAATGTAAAACTGTGCCATGTGAACTAGGCTTTAGCTTACACACCAACATGCAGAAGCCTTATCTGACGATAATAAACTCTCAATAAATCAATAAACAGCTTTGTGACAAATTCAGTGGCCCTGAACACCAACATATTGTTAAGCTCATTCATTAATTTAAGTGTTTTAGTTTTCATAAGTTTCACATTGAAAGAAGCCAGTGGAGATGGCTCGGATCTGGATTTGAAATTTGGCACTGAAAGCACATTCCACCCTTTTCAAAGCTCTGTAGGAAGTTTGAATACATAAAAGCTATGTACGTAATAGGGCTGACTAAGTGCATTGTACTGTAACCAGGAAATAAAACAAAACGATCCTCCCCGGTGAAGGAACATTTTTATTTCTTTAATTATGTTTCTGGCACTGATGCGATGTGGTGCGGTTAGGGAAATGCGAAGATGTTTTGACGATATGGTTATAATATACACATCACTTACGCACACATTGTCTTGCAAACAATGCTGGGTGGTTGATGTTGAGGTGAACAGATTTATTTTATGACTAAAATATGTAGTTTCTGAGTTTTAAGGTGCAGCGCTAAGCTAAAAATTAGCTTTGTCATTAGCACATTAGCGAAGTATGTGCACTGCTTTATGGTGATTAAATATTGACCTTGGGTTGCTGGGTGGCTCAGTTTATGGAGCTGAAGCAACATTTCAGAGGCTATAAACCTCGATGCAGTTGTTGATTCCTGGTGGCTGTAATTTGCTGCAAGTCTTCCCCTTCTCCACATTGTTTATATTATCCAATAAAGTCCACAAAGTGCCAAAAAATCTGCAAAAATAATACTGACCTGATCAGTACATATCACAGAAAGTCCTAAAGAAGAAAATAGAACCCGGTCTCATTGTTCTGCAGTAAAGAATAAGTTCTGGGACATTGTTTTGCACAAATCTTATAAATCTAAATTTGCCACATATTTTCTGGGAATTTGCAGATTAGACACTGAAATTAAATCTTAATTTCCTTCAGTCACACAATGTTTATTACATTTCTTAACATCAAATGCAACATTTATACCAAAAATCTTCACTGGTCTATACATTTCACATTTATTTAAGCCATCGCAAAAGCATGACACAAACCAGAGTAACTACACTCTCCGTATATTTTGTTTTTAAAATCATCCTCAGAGTTTCAGAACTGTTTGTTGATCCCATCTTGTGATCAAGTTCTTTGGTAAAGCTTCATTATCTTTTTGTCGTGAAGCCTCTTCCATAAATTCTTCTCCATGATGTAGTCGTGGTTGCTGTAGAAAATCACGTTGGTTTTCAGGTGCCTCTCAGCGTAGTAACAGGAGTATTTTTTGTAGTCTTCTGTGATGAATCCGTAGGCACTCACCTGAAAAAGAACGTGGAGGAAAGGGGAAGAGTAACGAATTAAACAAAAGCAACAAAATGGCACTAAGTAAAAGCTGTATTCATAAATAAAGTGCAGTTTGATGTACTTACAGTGTCACAAGCGTGCAGAGCTGTAAAGACAGTGAATGCCCCGTTGGTTGGACGAACGATTGCCCAGTATCCTCGATTAAGATTGTTTGATTTTAAAAACCTGTGAGTTAAGGAAAAAGTTGTTTTTAAAGGTATGTCCAAAGGCTTTTTAAAAATATTTTATTAATATATATGCATCAATCAGAACATTATGACTGATTTCTAATCTCCATTTTTGTGTAAGTTCGACCTTATTATACCAATGTTTGACGCGCTACTGGAAACTTATACAGTAAGAAATTATAGGTGTAACATGGTTTTATTTTAACAACATTATTGATGTGAGGTTTGTCAAAACTGGATTATTTATTCATCAGATTTATTTTATTTAGTCAAAAAGTTATTTCTCCTGACACATTGATATGCAAGTTATGTTATTTAAGATGTTTTATGCATTATTTACTAAAAGTAGAACTGAATATTTTTAATCTTGCATATAGTTTTATAATTTTGTTTTAGATGTTAACTTTCATTCTGATGAAAAAGTTGTGTGCTCACTTCTCTGGACACTCAGGAAACTATTTTACATGTTTCCATTAAAGCTAAACAAACAACTAAAAAGACATAAATCTACTCAGAAATGACATTTGAAATAGTTGTCACTTTGCATAAACCAGCTGTAGCCTAAACCGTAGGCATTTGAATAGGATTATGATCAGAGACTGACCTGTTTCGTACGTATCGCAGGAAATCCTGGTGCAGAACATAAAACCGGCTCTCATTGTACTGGCCTGAATAGTAAGTTCTGGGGCTGCTGGGTAAAAACACAAAGGAAACATCACGAAAAAAGAAACGGTGAATAGAAAGCAGCTCGTGCTTTCTATTGACAATGTGAGAAACTGTTTTTGTAAATCAGGTTGAAAGTAGAAAACCTTGTTCAGTAACTTTGGTACCTTTGTGTTTATTTAGAACATGAACTGGTCTGACTTAAACTTAGTAGAACATTTCTGGAGTTTTTTCAACAGGAAGATAAAAAGACACTAGAACTAGCAACAGAGACAATTTGGACAGATTTCCTCAAAGAAACGAAACCTTTCTGCATCAATTCAAGCTAACGAAGCCTCCACTAAATGTTGAGTAAATATACCGTACAGATTTTTTTTAATAACCAGATTTAGCAGATCATTTGAAGCTTTTTCATCTGTTATTACTTGCTTAGTGCGGAGTATTTCGAGGTTTATCTGCATCCTCTACAGATAGAGAATAAATAAATGAAACAAGATGATAGTCACTTCTTTCCAGACTCCTTGTCTTCTCTGATCAGAGCCTTGAGCCACTTGTAATCCCTCATCCCCTCAGGAATCATGACGTACTTTATACCCTGTAAAAAAGAGCAGAATATCAGCTGGGATCTTAATGTTTCATGAACACAATAACCAACACTTTGTGCTGATGTTGTAGCTTCTGTACCTCATCATGTGGAGCCGATTTGTATCCGTACTTTTTGAATATATAAAGGGACGAAGAGATGGAGAAAGATGTGTGAACATACACCGATGTTCTGTTCCCCACGTCTTCCTCGTAGCCTTCGATCACCGCGCCGTTCATCCTGTCACAAAAACAGCTGTGATTTGATTTTAAAATATATTGTTTAGTCAAAATGGGAAGTTGGCAGAGTTAAATCAACTCTTAAAGAGTTATTTCAACAAGAGATTGAGCATTTCAAATGTTAAAATTACTCAACAGCTGAATGAGTTAAATTAACACCAATTCTGAAAAGGAAAATGCTATTAAAATTAGATGCATTTTACCCAAGTCAGAGCTAATGTGTTGTTCTGTGGTATTCAACTCTTTAATTTAATGCCAACTAATTCAATATTTAATAATAGTAAAAATTCAAAGGACAGATAAAACAATATTTTAGTGCACTGCAAGTAATGTAAGCTCAGAGTTAATTATGTATTTAACCTAAAATGACCTGCATTCTGCCATATTTTTCTTTTTTGGTTTTATTTAATTTCTAAAAACGTGTTTTATTGGTGTAATGAAGTGACATGTGGAGGAATCATTTCTTAATAGCCACGGATTCAGAAACATTCATCTGCCTCGTTTGAGTTCAAATGAACTCAAACGAGTTCATTGTCATTGAAGAAGAAATATTGTGCCAGACCTCCAGTGGAAATACTTGTTTAAATAAGTAAACCACAATGCTACCGCATTCCTTTTTGTCAAGAGGTATTATCTCAGCAACCTTTCAAAAGCCAGTCACTCTTGTTCATATAATTATCCTGTCACAAAGTTCAAGCCTTATTTGGCTAGAAGAATCACATAAAGCCTGGAGTGGAGCTCTTTCAGCTTCGGTGAGCGATCTGACGGAGGTGAAGTTGGTGGGCAGATGTCTTAAAATAATCTAACGCATGAATTCAATTTTGTTCTGAAAAATGATAAACGTTTTGAATTTTTTTGGCCTAATAACCATTCCCACTTTGTTGAAGTCAATGCTGATATTTTTGTGCCAAAGCTCCTGCTTTTTATAGAACGACTGGTTCTTTTCACATTTTTTATTTACTTTTTTGGGACATACATTAAGTGGAACGAATACTCTGCGTTTTAGATTTTACCTAAAGTAAGTTGAGATGTTAGGTTACATAAAAAATTGTTTTACAAATACAAAACAGTAACAATTAAGACACAAACGACACATTCTTGTGTTGTTTAAGTTTTGGTTTTCATTTGTGTTTGTTCTTCAATCATTTCCTTGTTCTTTATATTTGTGTTCCTCATCTGTAGCTGTATTTACAAGCGCACATTTGAAATGCATTCAAATAAAATAATCCATATGTATAAATTTATTCAGAATAGAAGCACCGACACAGTTTTTATGTTCAGTCTGCGCTGAACATAAAAACATCTCAAACAGCAGTCTGTTTTGAGATGTTACTGTACTCTGTCATTAACCCTTTCATGCATGAATTATGATCCTTTGTGTCAGAATTTTCTTTCCATTTTTAAAATTTTTTTCTTAAGGTATAAAAAAGGTAGGAAATTTTTTTTGTAAAAATAATTTTTTTTTATTTTTATGTGATCAATTGTAATTTTGTCCAAATACAAAGTTGTTATTTGAAAAATACATCAGTAGTATTGTTCCTTAGGGGTTATCTGATGTCACAATATTTTTTTTACTTGCAAGAGTCGTCTACAGTAGAAGGAGGGACCGGGTCGGTTCTCATGCTTTTTTGTCTGTCGGCCATATTGTATTTAACAAAAATAATTTCTTGCATTTGCAGCTGATGGCCAGTAGTTGATGGTATATTTTATGATGCATTAGTGTCCACTTCAGTGGTCTGTGTGCATTTATAACATAAAAATCCACAGGAAGCACAAGAAAATGGCTTTTAGATAGCTGTCCACTGTAGTGACCACTATGCATGAAAGGGTTAAGCTGCAGGCAGGGCAGGTGTGAAGCTGCTGGTTTTCCTGAATGAGAGATTAACAGCTTTCTTTGGATTCCCTGCCATATTTTCTTGCCACTGAAGTTGTAAATGTCATTCTGACAAAAGACACACATTCTTGGTCAGCTCAGTTTGCCAGAGACACAATGATGCCATCACATAATCAGAACAAGTATTTACATGCGCACCGTTTGGATCATTAATCGGCATAAACCATCCCTCTCATTACGACTATAGATGTATTCCAGTTGAGGTGTTTAAATTACACATTTCTATTCTGATCGTATTTATTCCAATTACATTTGTCCATATAAACGCGTCTATTGCTCAACATGCCCTGCCATATTTAGTTTCAGTATAATTTATTCCAGTCTTTTTTTCCTTTTCTTATTATCATCCTTTTAAGGACGATAGTCCACTTTTAGGATGATAATCTGATGCCACACCTTGAATTGATCAAAACCATTTAACCTTTTTTACAAAACGCTGAGTTAAGATCAACTTTATTGTCCTCAGCGGTCATTTTGTTCGGCAGCCAGCAAAGAACAATTGCAAATAAAAGTACAAACACAATGGAATAATAACAATAACCACAACATCACTGATGCATTGCACACGATACAATTATAGACTACCACAGTCTCTATTTGGGTTTATTATCATCTAAAATTATTGATGAGAAAGACACATTTTAGGATAAATGAGCATTTGCAACTTTTAGAGTTGCATTTTATCACCATAAATTGTAATGACAGTAATAAAGGGGATTTGGGTCCACAAGAATAGCTTTAGCTGTTCTGATTCTGCAGAACTGGGGAGGCTCTGCCAAGCTTTTGCTGCACATCCTTTCAATGATGAGCTTATTTTTCAGGGCGAGCGACTCCAATAAATATCTCAAAATCAGTAAATAAAATGTTTAAAATACCTAGTGCACAATTATCTAAAGCAGCCAGTTTGCTCTGCTCTTTTCTTACCTAAAGACGTAGTCATGAGCATCAATCTCAGCGCCCATCTTGGAGCCGTTCAGGATGCCTGCTGTTCCCACCACAGCACAGTGAATGCAGCCGTCCCCGCCTGGTTTTGGGCGGAGCAGCGGTTCTTTGGGCTTTGAGATCAGCTTCAACACTGGCATTACATCTGCAGACAAAAGCATAATAACATAACTCAGTTCCTTTGGTGGTGATTTTTAAAGATACACTCAGTGGCAGCATGTGGGGGTGATGTGCCAATAGATTTCCTTTACTATTCCAGTACAAAACGTCAAATGAAAGATTAAATTCTGCAATAAAAGAACATACTTCACCCAGCAAAATAAAGGCTTAGATTAGCTAAAAGTATGTTCAAACTTATTCCAATAGTCTTTGCAAAATTACTTCATATTTTTATACAATTCAAACTATATGACAAACACAAAGTTCATCGTCTTTCATCTTCTTGGAAAATCTGTTTTAAGTGATTGCAACGAGTAAACTAGCCACATAAAAAGTCACTGCAGAGAAAGGAATCGACTTGTCGATTAGTTGGTGCAACCCCTTTAACTAAAACCTTAAAATCAAGAGGTATTGTAAGAAAATGTTTCTCTTACAATCTAAGCAAACCCTTACCTTCATACGCCATATCCATAAAGCCAAAGGGATTGTTGAAATGTGAGAGCCGGTTCCACTCTCTCATGTTGATGTTATCTTTATGCAGAAACATGCGAATGTTGGGAAGGAAAGCTTTCTGAAAGTCCTCGTCCTTGGAGTTGCGCAGAGACTGGGCACATTTCTGAAGGGGAGACAGTAGTCATATTTTTATTTATCAATGAGAAAATGCTAAAAAAAAATGTCTTATTTATTTTTTGTAATCTTAGGGAGCATTCATATAAATTCTTTTTAGTCAACTTGAATAAAACTCTAGTTCATTTGCCTACAAAGTCCGGTTTGTTTGGGGAGGTGTGAATGTGAAATCAAACTCTGATGTGGACCGAAAAGCAAAGTTTGGTCCGCCTAAAAACCTACATCTCAGTTCAAGTGAACTCTAGTGCGGTTTAAATGAATATATGAATGCAGTTTCTGAACTGCATTCGTGGAACCGGCTCTCACATTTCAACAATCCCTTTGGCTTTATGGATATGCATTATTTACCCAGAATGCACTGAACTGTAGCAAACTAAGGTTCAGGGCATTCTGGGTAAATAAAACCAAAACAAACACAAGACTCTAACATTAGAGGGAGAAATAGCTTGTGGTCTGTTGCCAAATACAAAAGATTTTTCCATTCCATTTTCCATTTTCCATTTTCATTTACATTTTGTGAAGAAGGAAGTTGAGTTCATGTCTTCTGAGGTTTTTTTGCCGTTTCCTTCAATAGTTCTTGGAGCAGCGCCACCACAGGCGAGGAGGAGAACAGTTTATTCAATTAGTTTGGATGGTTGACTGCAGTAAAGTGAACAGCACCAGGTGAAAATGTAACATTTTAATTTTGATCCCCAATCAAAATGAGTCTACCGGACTATCAGGTGTGAAAACAGCCTGTCAAACGTTTGTTTTGGTTAGAACCACAGAGGCACACAAAGGCAGGTAAAAACAAAGTATATGAGGAGGAAAGTCAACAGGGCCACACCAAAAGCTAATAAGTAAACGAAAGACTTACCAGACCTGGGAAGCCCTATTATAATTCTACACTTTAATTTTTTTTTTCCCCTTTTGTGTCTCACCAGACTTACCGTAGATCTTGGAGGAGCATCCAAGTTATAAATATCCTCAAAAGTCCACTGAGGAAGCTTCTTGAAGTATCTTTTGTATATTATTGGAATGGGATATTCAAAACGAGATTTATTCATTTGATCCATCTCTAACATTGTCAGTGAATCTCTCGTAGCATTCAATAAGGTCACATTTCCTTCATTTTGCCACAATCTTTCATTTTTATAAAAACTGTCCAGTCGTTTGAAATGTTTTACTGCCGACATGGCTATCCATCTATATCTGGGTTTGGATAAAATAACAACAAAAACAAAAAATGGTGATCACACAGCACAACACAAAACATATTAATATATATATACATTAAGTAAGAAATCATAAAAGCACTTACCTGATGTTACTTGGTAAATGTCCCTGAGACATTATGAAAAGAACAATACTGAATAAAATCACCAACACAAAAAAAAACAGCTTGACTGCTTGACGTGCCATTCCTGAGGAATATAGGCGTGAAAAAGGTGGATAAGGATGTGCCTGATGAGTAAATGTTTTGTGAAGGAGGTCTCACACTTCCTTAAACAGGTCAGAAACAAAAACACGCCTTGTAGACACATCAGAGGAGTACTGCCTGTAAGATCAGGTGAGGAATTTGCTCCAAGATAGTGAAGTCACACACAGAAGTAACTGGGTAGGACTGAAATACTTGAATTTGAATTTACTGCACAGCAGCATTAAGACAAAACTGAAACCTCTAGTTTTTTTTTATTAACATTTGGTATTTTAAGTCTCAACAGAGACAATACTCCACTGTCTTTTAATGGCTTAATGGTGCAGAATAACCGGATTCATTCAAGTGTGCATGGATGACATATGAATGTTGGATTTAAAGGAATAGTAACCTGTTGCTGTGAGTGCGAGGATGGTAAAATGTAGTTTTGTAATAGGACAACTTAGTACAATTCAGTTTTACTTAGATTGCACTTTTAATGTAACCTAAAGTGCTCAGCAAAAAATAAAAATGATCAGATGGTAAACCTGATTGTCAATTTGGTAAAATAGATTTGTTTTTGGATAAGTCAAGTTTAGTTGTACAGCACATTTCAGCAACAAGGAAGTTCAAAGTCCTTTACACCATAAAAACATGAAGCAAGCAATAAACATTATGTTTTGTCACACGACATCCCCCGAATCATCCAATATACATCCGATGTACAGATCAATGTTCTGGTTATTATTAATCAAAGGCAACTCTAAACAGATGGGGTTTTAGCTTTGCTTTAAAGGAACTCGGTGTTTCAGCAGTTTTGCCGTTTTCTGGAAGTTTGTTCCAGATTTGTGGTGCAGAGAAGCTGAATGCTGCTTCTCCTCGTTTGGTTCTGGGGATGCAATGCAGACCAGAACCAGAAGACCTGAGGGGTCTGGAAGGTTGATAGAACAGCAGCAAATCTTTAATGTATTTTGGTGCTAAACTGTTCAGTGATTTCTAAACTATCAACAATATTTTAAAGTCT
This sequence comes from Xiphophorus maculatus, assembly GCF_002775205.1. Lineage (NCBI taxonomy): Eukaryota > Metazoa > Chordata > Actinopteri > Cyprinodontiformes > Poeciliidae > Xiphophorus > Xiphophorus maculatus. Next base: position 9,535,514 of record NC_036452.1, on the reverse strand, counting down.
ATTCACTGAGCTACAGGAAGCCAATGTAGGGACTTTAGAACTGGGGTGATGTGCTCTATCCACCTGGTTTTAGTCAGAACACCAGCAGCAGCGTTCTGGATCATCTGCAGTTGTCTGATTGACCTAGAGTCTAGACGCTGTTGCAGTAATGTAACTAAAGAAAAACGCATGGATAACTTTCTCTAGATCTTGCTGAAATCTTAGTCCTTTAATCCTAAAAATTTTCTTCAGGTGATAGAAGGTCGACTTTGCAACTGTCTTCATGTGTCTCCAAAGGTTCAAGTCTGAGTCCATCACTACTCTGGGTCTGATCACCGTTTCTGTCTGCAATAACTAAAGTTTCGTGTTTACATAATCCTACTCAAACATTTACAGTTTCAGGTAGAAATTAAAAGCATAAAGAGCATTTTCATTCCAGTCCCAGGAAGGGAGCTGATGTTTACATACTGTGAGAGAACGGTTTGATACAGATGGACTAAGTTGTTTTTGTGCAAAGCAGGGCAAGGCCATTGAGGGTTTTGTAAATGGGAAGTCAAACAATGGCCCTGCCCTGCTTATTCTAGTCTAAATAGATGACTGACAGCTTACCCTGTTGACTAAAGGAAGAAAGTAAAATACACATGTTGATTATGCTGCAACAAGTACAGCGTACTGCACAGAGGAATGCACACCAGCTAAACACTGCTCTGCTCCTATCGATCAATCCAAGAAGATTTGCACAAAATGGAGCTGGAAGATTCCCAGCAAATGCTAAAAATGAGAGAAGTTACTCTACAAACCCAAACGGTGGTCTGAAAACAAAAGCAGTGAAGTCTAAACTTTGTGGCCAATTATACAAGTATAGATCAATCACTTGGCAAAACATTTTAAATAAAGGGGCAAAGTTCATGATGCAGGAGAATGAATTACCCTATTAATTTGTTCACATGCAATTAACTGGAACCAAAGTAAAATATGTTCAAAGATAAATTATTAATGAGTCAAATCAAAGCAGAGCACATTAAAAATGACATTCAACTACTCAAAATAAAACCATTCTCAGCTAAATTTGAGTCAGATGTATTCTTTGAAACAGAAGGCTGTTAAAAAAAACCCCAATAAAAACAAGTGCAAATGTTTTCATTCTGATTGAACCTTATTAATCATTGAAGTCTTTGAAAGTTAATCCTTTAATTTTGTGTGTGATATATTTTGGTATTGATTACATAACCAGTAAATGATGGGCCAGTACCAATGCCGATACTTTTTATTATTTAAGTTTGATATATCATCAAACTTCTGACCTTTAGGAAATTTGTGTTTTTCCAATCCTTTCAAGATTTTCGACAAGTTTATGAATCTTTTTTTTATTAAGAATAATAAACAGAAACAATAAAAAACAAATGTGTGTACATTTTGTCCTTAATAAACTAAGTGCAAAATATTACTATTTCAGAGCAAAACAAAATCTTTTTGTTGAGCCAAGAAACTCCAAGACAAAAAATAAAACAAAATTTTAAGAGGGAATCTGAAACTGAAGTATTGATCTGGTATTGATCAAATTCTGTTGCAACTTGGTGTAAATCTGATTTACATCAAGTTGGTAAATTGCCATTGTGCACAACCACTTCTTGACTTCTTCATATTTAACTTTAAACAACTTAGATTATAATTAAAAGCCACTATTATCAAAAGTTGTAAACAGACCGTATTTATTTAGACATCAAAGTATTAAAAAAATCCAAAAATTACATCCATTTTTCTCAATCAGATTGGGTTTTTATTCTAATTTGATTCAGAGAAATCCAATCTTCTGATTAAATTGATACAATTTTTGAGACATTACCAGTTCATTTCCATGAATATTTCTCATCCCGAAAGGTTTTAGGAGAAAAAAAAATCATTTTCTAACAGAGTGTATTAATTAAATGTTACAAACTTGGATTTCTGTAAATTGAATAATAAACACTGATCCTCGTGTTGCACCTTTAGTTCAGAAAGTTGACCTGATTGAGCAAAACCAATGTGAGTTTTGAATTCAGCGCATCAAAATTACCCTAAAACCGTTGAAAAAACCCCAGACAATTTTTTGGCTGTTGACCAGTGTTATCGAAGCAATAAAAGACATCAAAGCTTAAAAAAAATAATAAATTCAATAAATGGCTATAAAATTGAGAACATTTGATTCCCTGAAAGTTTTAACCTGATGCATACAAAAACATTTTTCATTTAATTGCACAGTGTGTGTTCCTTTATTGCAAGTCTTCTCTGTCTGTACTCACATTTATCTTAAATATAAGACTATGACTCCTTAAGTGAGGCAGGATAAGTAACTAAAACGTTCTTAAAGTGCTCATTCTGCAGCAGAATTAACTGTTTTTAATATTGCTGATCAGGATGGTAAATGGTTTGACTCGTTTTCAGCGTGTCATGGCGGTGGAGGCTTTTCTGTCTTTTCCTGTGGTTTAGTCTTTTGAAACAGCTTCATTATTTTTTTTTCATGGAAGCTCTTCCACAAATTCTTCTCCATAATGTAGTCATGGTTGGCGAAGAAAATTACGTTGGTTTTCAGGTACTTTTGAAAGTAGTAGTTGGAGTATTTACTGTAGTCATCAGTCATGAATCCATACGCACTCACCTGGGGATGACAGAACAGGGAGAAAACAAATAAAAAATAAACTACTTAATGTATTAATACTGCAAAATAACCTTATCAAAATAATTTATTGTGATGATAAAAAGGGTGCATATTTGGTGTTTTGCAAAATGTTACGTTGGTTTTCAGGTACTTTTCCTGGTTTTCAGGTACTTTTCCTTGTCAGGTTCACCCTGACAAGGTCAAAGTGAACAGGTGAGAGCAACAGTTTCTCAGAAGTACACACCTATATTGTGTGTACAATATAGGTGCAGAAGACTGCACGTTTTTTTCCATATACCGGTACAATGTATATTATGATAAAAATAAACCTACTGTGTCACAAACATGCAGAGCTGTAAAAATAGCAAATGCCCCATTAGTTGGTCGGACGATGGCCCAGTAACCTCTATTCAGATTGCCTGATTTTAAAAACCTGTGGGCAAAGAAAAAGGGTTGAGAAACAACATGTCAGGTTCATCTACGTAAGCATTCTCAAACTGAAAAAGAAGAGAGAGACAAGTGAATTTTAGATTTACTTGCAAGGAGAACGGACAGGAGCGTGCTTCAGTTACAACCTCCTACCCGCTCTGAAGCAGCTCCTCCTGCACCCTTTTTTAAAAAATTTCCTTAGGGTGGTCCTAGTTACATAGCCTATTTAATTATCTTGAGTTAATCACATAGCATAGCATAGCATAGCATAGCATAGCATAGCATAGCATAGCGTTCTTGTGTTCTCTTGAGTCGCAGGTGTGTTACACCTATGGGCTGCCGTAATGTAGAGTGCAAAGTTCAGAGTTCTTGTTTCCTTCCTTCCTAGAAACAACACAGGAACTGATGAACCCACAGAACAATGAGGTGTCCTGTGTATCCGTGGCCTCATGTACAGTTCGTCTGTCTCTGGTTCATAAACTTCGACTCTTAATCATCCATTGTTTATTCTGCCACGTCAGTTATCACTCTTGCTGCAGACCATCTGGTATCAGCTCCCAATTTGACACGCTTAAATGTCTTCCTGCATGCATCTCTCACAAGGCACACATTCCAGAAGCAAACAGACATAGAGTATTTAGATTTGTAATTAATTTAAACGTATCACAACACTATAAACTACATGCTAGGAATGATGACATCAAGTTGGATACATTTTGATTTAACGCAGCCAACACTGAACAAAATCTCTATATGTCGTTTGTTATGTTGAATATGGACTCCATGTCCAACAAAACAGTTCTAGTTCATCTTACTGAACCTTCAGGTGAGGAAAAGCTACAACTCATGTTTACTGTAGAAAAGAGAAGTTAATTTACTGGATGTTTGTTTGGAAACACTGACCTGTTTCGTACATATCGCAGAAAGTCCTGGTGCAGGACATAAAACCGGGTCTCATTGTACTGGCCTGAATAGTAGGTCCTGGCGCTGAAGAGCAAAACAATATAAAACAAAGATAAATATCTTCTTTTCAAACTTGTCTGGGTTGAAATGGTTTCTAAAGTGACAGGATTATGAAGAACTCCTTTTTGCTGCCTTTAATCCCCATGTATGGCATCACATTCCTGCCAAATACCCTGAGGAGTCCACAAAAAACATTCACAACAGTACATTTCTTTTTTCCACAGACTGAACGCAACATGTCATTCAGACACACTACCTCCACCCATCTATTCACTCCTGCCAGAAACTGGAGCTCTCTGTTTTATGGGTGTGTTTGTCAATGGGGGAAACACATATTTCATCCTACGTGTCATATAAAATGATTATCAGTCAACGTCACGCTACGTCAGCACCCGCTGGACTGTGGATGCCGCCTGCAGAAGGCAAGCAAGAATACATTCTTATAACTATTTAAACCATTTACAGTTGGGCTGATGAAGTAATTCATGACTCGCAGCCAGTGCAGATCACCTTTCTTCACACGAGGACGCAGCTCTGCGTCAGAGGTTTTACTTGTAGTACAGCATCTCTGTATCTCACACTGCCTCCTGTTCAAACCTGTCGCACTTTGAATTTCTGATGGCTTAGTTTACCAACTGCCTTAGTGGCTACAGCTACATGTTAATTTTTCCACTAAATGTGACCAAAATAGAAAGAAATGCTCATATTTCATTTGTCCTTTGTACAATAAAAATGAATTTGGTTTTTTTTTCTACGAAAATTTAAAGTTTTAGGAAAAACTCTCTCTCACCATGGATCGAGCTGATGATTGTACCGTGAATAAAATTGCTTTAATATTCCAAGTTAGTGATATCTGGCGGCCACTGAGGTTTTGGGCATTTTGTCATTTATCCACTCAGCTGCTTATGACTCGTTTGGGTCATTAAAACATCTCCCATTCACTAACGTCAATTTTGTAGCACAACTTATTTTATCATGCTGTGATAAACAGTTGTAGGAGCCGGCAACATGCAGGATAATGTTAAAACAGCAAGATAAATGTGAGTAACCATGGCAACTAGTAACAACCGGCTCTTTTTGCAGTCAACTTGAGCGCATCCGCTGTGTTTACAATCAAATAATACTTTTTGTGGTAATTTATGGTAAAGTCCCTGAATCCCTGAATTGTAGAGGGAAAAAAATTCTAAATGATAATATATCATGAACGTTGTAATTTAATTGTGTATTTTCCATTAAAAATATGATCCATCCATGATTGGGTCAATTGACCTATGACCCCTGATCCAACCACGGTTCTTGAAGCAGGAATTCACACTGCAGCCTGAAATGACCCAATTCCTATTTTTCGTCAAATGGGATTTTTTTTTGTCGTCCAAAACATATGCGACCTGTATGTGTTCTGCAGTGTGAACGGGCAAACGACCTGAAAGTGTCCCGCATGCGCAGTAGAGGGCGCAATAACGTCGGCGTGCTCAGTGTTTCGCTAACCACCATAAAGAAGAAGAAGTGCCCAGTGTTTGCGGAAGTAAACGTGGATGCTAACGGTGGAGCACAGCTTACACATTTGAAGTTGTTGTCCGACCGGAGCAGCATATTAACAACTTAATCCTCATAATAGTTCGCCATGGTTGTTGTTTTTCTTCCCGCTTGAGCGTATGAGGACGCAGAATAGTGACGTTGGTCGAGTATCAGTGACGTTCAGGCCGGATGAATGCCACCTGGACGTTCGGTCGCATTTCAATCGGATAGGTATCGGATACCCACGTTTTTCATTCCTATGCAAATATGCAGAAAATTTCCCTAATAATAATAATAATAATAATGTGTAAAATATGATGCTTACTTCCAGTTACGATACTGCCCTTCAGAGACTCTTTCTCCTTTGATGACGGCGTTGAGCCACTGAAAGTCCCTCAAGCCCTCAGGAATCAGGACGTATTTTATACCCTGTCAGACGAAAAAGCAAGACAAAGTCATTTTAATTTTTTTTAATACAATATAAACACAATATTACATAAATTGTTGGTTTAATACCTCATCATGCGGAGCAGCCTTGTATCCAAACTTGCGGTAAAAAATAGGGGATGCTGTAATGGAGTGAGCAGTGTGAACATAAACTGACGTTCTGTTTCCGACGTCTTCCTCATAACCGTCAACCACCGCGGCGTTCATCCTGTCACATAAATTATAATTTGAAATTAAATCTGGTCAGCAAAGTAAATTTAGAGCTGTCCACTGGGATACTGTCAGGTTGTCAAAGTCTGACAAATTCCCAGGTGTTACTGAAAAAAGCTGACGGATTGGTTTAAACCAGTCATTTTATTTGTTTATTTTGGTAAGTTGCACTTGAAAAATGTGAGATTTGTTCCTGTTTCATTTTGTGAACTAACACAATACAAGAAACAAGACTAAAGTATGTAATGGAAACTTTTCTGTCTTAGATAAATTTAAACAAAAAAGTCTGCTACTGCAGTGGTTTTTTTTTTTTGTTACAATGCAAGAAAGAAAAATAAAAAGACACATTGGTTTATAGTTGCAACAGCTAAACTTCAGTGTTTAGGTTTGTTCTGTTTAACCAGAACCAGAAGGACAAAACTCTTATTTCACTTTTTCATTCTCTGCAGTGAGCCAAAAACTCCGGAAACATTATGAGAACTATAAAACACCCACATGCGTGGGTAAGTTTACAATCACCGTTTTATTAATTTATGTTTGTGGTTTGCTCATAAACGAAGCAACGAAGCTTTTATGATGTGCTCACACTGAGCCAAAGACACTCCCTCTGAGTTTGAGAAAATAAAATGTGTGCAAATATTACTTGATATAAATGTGCCACCTTGCTGAAGGATAACTACCAGAGCAGCTGAGGAGGCGGCTGCTGGTTACATGCTTCGGTTTCAGATTTATTCCACAATCCAGATGTAAGAGTTCATGCTGCTTCATTGCAAAAGTGACTTTGTGTTACATGCTGCTATGCAATTGTTATATAACTGTAATAGATTCAGTAATTCTGTCTGCTTCAACAAATGTTAAATCTTTTTATGTATGTTTCAACTGTTGTCAAAGATTTTACCAAGTGCTTTGTTAAAGTATTCATAGCCTCTTAAATATTTAAGCATTTTGTGGCTTTAGATGATTTTAATTTAAACTGTTTGTTATAGATCAGAACATTATAGCTCATCATTGTGAAATGGCTGCAAAACGATACAAGGTTTACCACTTTTTCTTTACAAATAAAACTCTAAAAACATGTCGTATGAATTTACTTTCAATACCATTTTCTCCGATACCCTTAAATTAAATCATTAAATCAATAATTTCCACCTGAATTTTCATTTTGAATAGAGCTGAAACAATTAACCAGATTTATTGATGAATTGATTATGTGATGTGATGCACTTCAGTGACCAACAAATCAAATTATAATTTCATAATTATAATTTTCAGCCATCGTGTTTACGTCTGGATTTGCCGCCATTTCTCTCTCCCTCAGCCTGCCTCACTGGTCCTCTCTCTCAGCTGCACCCGGTTCCTAACCAGCCAACTGTTTCTGATCCAGTAAACAGATAAAAGTTACTAAACTTTATTAATTCCCTTCTCGATTCTTTTGTTGCTCTTTTGTTCCTGGTCCCTGTTCCCATTTTTTCCTTGACTTTTTTCGTTCATTTTTTGTTTTCCTTTTCATTTTTATCTTCATGTCTCATTTGCAAGTTGTTTCTTTATTTCATTAAATCAATTATTCCTCATATTTTGGCTGTCACTGCTTCACACATTGACAATACTGATATTAAGTTACACACAGGTGGACTTAATTTAATAATCATGAGGAAATGTCTTACCCTGAACCTTGTTTTGAAATGTCAGAGTAAAGGATGTGAAATCAAAATTCATGTCACATCTATCATTTTCCTTCAGCTGTATAATAATCTGTTTTTTTGATGTATCACATGTGAGCCATGGTGAGGTTTGTGGTTGTAAGTAAATCACAACATCTTGAAAATTTCAAAATACTTTTGCATATATTTGCTATACATTCCATGTTTTCTTTGCCTATGTTTGATAAAAAAAAATACTCTGTCACATCCATGGAGTTCTATTTTATATAGTTGATAATGGATTTAAATAATCTTTGTAAAACTAAAATTAATTCTGTATCCCATCCTAGAACTGAAACAGTGTTTTCATTTTGCAGATAAAAGGTCTTTGAGTTCACGCAGCAAGATGAGTGCAGAACAGCTTCCTTCTTAAAACTAACAGTGAAAAATAAATACTTTGCTAAATTACTATTTAATACCTGACCTGTTAATAAATAGGTCACATATTATTATTCATTAAATCTTTGAATGTGCAACAGACTGTGAAAACCTACACTGCCGTGTCGACCCAGTTTAACCAGCCTGCAGTTTGTTAGTCACTGAGCTGCTCAGCTGAATCAACCAACAGGTTTGGATTCCTACCGAAACACGTAGTCGTGAGCATCAATCTCGGCGCCCATCTTCGAGCCGTTCAGGATGCCGCCCGTTCCCACCACGGCGCAGTGGACGCAGCCGTCCCCCCCCGGCTTCGGGAGGAGCAGCGGCTCTTTGGGCTTTGAGATCAGGTTCACTACAGGCATTACATCTGCAAACAAAACATTTTTACGAATTTCAGTTACAACTCAAACAGTTACAAGCATACTTTTTTTTGCAAATATTAAAATATTTTAATAGATTGTGACTTAAGACCTTGAGTTTCTTAATATTTACACTTATTTTCAGTTTTTTTTTACACAAATATTGGTTTCTACATTGTAAAGATGTAATAATCTAATTGAAAGATGATGTGGGCGAAATACTAAAAACATCCATTTTTGATTAGTCTTTTCGGAGACACCAAATTTTGAGTTTTCTTTATCTGAAACCTTTATCATTAAAATTGCAAAACATAAAAACATGAAATATTATACTCATTATTTAACGAATCTCTATAAAATGACCACATATTGAACTTTTACGCAACATTCACATTTTTGAGATGTACTAACATCCTAGAAGAAAGATTATAAGTATCTTTCAGTTGCTATGTGTGAGAAAACACGTACCATCATGCTTCATTTGCATAAAACCAAACGGATTATTAAAATGTGAGAGTCGGTTCCACTCTCTGATGTTGAAGTTGTGTTTGTGCAGAAACATGCGTATGTTGGGAAGGAAAGCTTTCTGGAAGTCCTCGTCCTTGGAGTTACGCAGAGACTGCGGACACGTCTGAGCAGAAAAAACGTTGAGATAAAGCACAACTAAAACTGGAAATTCACACAGTTGTGATGATGTGTGAATGATGATGATGTGGCACAAGATTTCACAACATTTCAATGACATGTTTTGTTTGTCAAAGTGAAGTGTAGACAGGCAGTAGATGTTTTAAGTGATGGTCACCAAACGTTTTAAGCGTTGGAATTTGAAAAAGAGAGAGACAAAAATTCAAAAGAGGAACCTTTCCGCTGGAAAGTTTCCTGGCCGTAAATTCAAAGTAAGGTGTAACAATAGCAAAGTGACAGGCAAGTCAAAGCATGTAGATTTACACAAAAACAGAACTAACAATACCAAACTGTACAACAGGGTTAAATCAACAGCATGAGAAAATACCGTGCCGTTATTAAAAACAGCATCATTTGATTCAAAGAAATACACAAGTTAGTAGGTGAAAGAACTTTATTTTACTTTAAGTATGAAAAAAATTAAATAAAATATATTTTTTTTAAAGAAGGCTTTAATTGCTGTAATCGCAATAACGTTTTTTTTCATTGATTAATTATGAGTATAAATAGTTTTCGATTTAGCATTTTTTAAATGAAAATCTGAATTCATTAAAAATAATTCCTCAAATTGATATTCCTTTTATAGTACTTTATTACATTTTGAGAGACTCCTGTCTCATTTACAGTCAGAAGTAAATTTATTGATTTCATAAAACTTCCTTGAAATCTAAATCTGCCAGGGATATGAATATATTTGGGTTAAATCGTACATGTGATATTTGGACACTAAGTATTATTTTTTCATAAATATATTGACCCAATGATATGTTGAAAAATTACTTTGCCTTCAGTTTTCCACAGAAGACATGCAACCGCAATAAATCCAGTTCCTAGAAATCGTCTATTCAAGTGGTGGTGAAGTTTCCCAACCTTTTTACGGCTGTATTTGATCCTCTCTGCTGCAAAATAAAATAATCTTACACTGATCAGATCCAAGGTAAATAATCTGTCATTAACCTGAGATTTTCTAAAATAAGTTTTAGATTTACAACATTTTTGGTATATCCTAATAAATTCAAAAGGTTAAAGCGTTAAATGCACTAAAATAAGTCAAACCCCCCCAAAAATTACAATTTGCTTGAATCAATGAAAAGATTCTAAAAAAAAAATCATTTGTAAAACCTCAAATCTGTTTGTTACAAAACGCAAGGATTCTTCATTTTCATTTTAAAAAAATTGCTAGCAAAGCGAAAACCTGTCTAAAAGATTTATGACACAAGATTTATGCAGGATTCAGAAGATGACAGCTCAGCACACAAGGAAGATGTCAGACATGGTGATAAATCCACACCAAAGGCAAACAAGCAAAAACAAGCCCAAGCTGTTCTGCTGGCAACCACAAATGAACACTTATTCATGATTTTTACCTTAAAATGCTTACCATAGGTCTAGGAGGAGCATCCAAGTTGTAAATATCCTCAAAGCTCCACTGAGGAAGCTTCTTGAAAAAGGATTTCAAAATCATAGGAATAGGAGCTTCGGAAGAAGCGGTGGTAACTGGATTAGATGTCAGCGCTGTTGTATTCGTTGCAGTCAACTCTCCCTTCTTTTGCAATAAATCACCAGTGAGCAGCAGCTTGTCTTCTCCGCTCACTTTGTACGTTCTTGACATGGCCATCCAGCTGTAATTTAAACTTGGTGAAATTGAAAGAGATATTATCAAAACTGTGAGCTAATTAAGCATATGGCAGTTTTAATCTCCTGTTATAGAAACTTCAAAAGCACTTACCTTTTTTCTCTTGCTGAGTTTTCCAAGAACAGAATAAAAAAGATAATAGTGGCCGATATCACCAGCACCAAAGACCAAAGTTTAACTGATCGACCCTTCATCATTGCTGGAAAGTGGAGGATTTTTTTCGTTTTTTTGTATTTGCTGCTCAGCTAAACACCAAAGTCGACTGTTGGGAGGTGCTGTACAGAGTCCTTGTTGAAGCTGACATGATGCGCTCCAACTTATGACAGGAAAAAAAACTGAATCATAACTTTTAGCTATGCCAGACCAGTAGTGCAAGAAAAGTCACTCAGGCATACTTAGGCACCCAGAAGCATAAATTACACCGAGAGAGAGAGAGAGAGACGGGGGTGGGCGGGGCAGGGCTACAGCAGGGTGCAGTGACTAAAGGCCATTTGCAATAAAATCTATAAAAACACTGCCAGTAAAATGTTATAATTTCACAAAAATGAACCTGAAGGAAAAGAGCAAGTAATAAAAAAATCCTTCCTTCATGTTAGTTTTGAAAAGCCACCAAGCAAAACCTGCTTAGTGCAGGTGTGTGCGAGTATTAAAAACAAAATTCAAATGGGGTTTTTGAGAGAACCTAATGTAAATAGGCAAACATACCAATGGATTGGTCCTGTAGTCAATCAGCAATCTCTCTCTCTCTCTCTCTCTCTCTCTCCCTTCTGATCACCTGCTTCTGACCCTGCAGCCATGCGGTACATGTTGATGATATGGCAACACTTAGAATTTTGCAGTTTTATTTTTGCATTTGCAGGAGTGATTATTTATTTTTCCTTTTAAACAACAGGTGGCATAATTTCCAAAGTAGGCATCTACTAAAAGCTACTAATTACGGTTTAATGGGTGGGATACGGACAAATGAGGAATTAAACCAGCAACCCGTCCCACCCTTGGCAGCAAATGAAGCCATCCAATCACATGATAATTAGGAAGCAGTGTTATGCATGTAATGTATATATATATATATATATATATATATATATATATATATATATATATATATATATATATATATATATATATATATATAAATAAGAGCAATATAAATACATGTATAGTAAGTACCTACAGATAAAATTTAATTTAAACCTGAAAATCTGGGAGATTTTTAAATAAATAAATACAGACCATGTTCTTTTGTGTGTTTATGCACAGCTTCACAAAGGCATGAACAAACGGTTTGTTTGGATTTCTAACAGGCGGAGTGGCCGCCTGCTGTGTGGGTCCTGCTGTGGTGGCTGAGACTTAATCACCGACCTTTAGACTTTTGCTGCATGAGTTTCATTCTTTCTGTCTGTTTCCTGTCTTTCAGCTGTGAGAGACAAATAAATCTCAAAATGAAAATTAAAGTAGTGGATTTCCGTGTGGAAAAGTGAATCCTGATGACAGTGAATACCTGCAGACTCCTACTTTCTGAATTTCTTCCCAAATCTTTACAGATGTTAGCTCCATGATATCTGAATCTCATCTATACATATTATCGGGACTGTGCGCTTCAACCAAGAGAGCAGCCATATTGGTGGAGAGCAAGGATCTTACCCAGTTTAACCACAAGGTGGTGCTGTGTGTTTAACATCAACATATGCAGCGCGAAGCAGAAAATAAACTCAGGAAATGTTGGTAGTGTAGTTATTGCGTCTGATTTTCTGTACTTTTAACATAATTTAGTGATTTGCTTTTATTTTAAGTGGTACCACACGGAATTTTGTTGTGCAAAGTTGAATGACAACAAAATTCTGAGTCTTAATTTAAAAGATGAGCATCAACTTCCTGCTTGTCGCGGGTCTGAGGCGTTGAAAAGGCTTTCATTATCTGTCGTGCAGAGTTCTTCAACCTGGGATAGGTGGCGTGAGATTTCTGATAACTTGGACGTTTTGTGTATTTTATTTAAAAATTCAAAGTTATGTCTTGAAACACCCAAGAATCCAGCAAGTAGCAACATAAAAGAAGGCATAAAATAATGAAATTCAGTCAGAAATAATAACAATAATACAATTTTATTTATATTGCACTTTACATGTAAATGTCACAGTGTCGTAAAATAAAAATAAAACTCATTTAAAACATTAATCACAAGTAAACACATTCAGTGAGCAGAAATCTGGTCATAATAATGTATAAATGTAAAAATATTCTTCATTTCAGCATCCAATACAGTCCATCTGTAGGACATTATTTTACAATAAATATTTACACAAGTCTTTTTGTGTACATAAAGGTCATTTAAATAAGCTTAAGGTAAAGTACAGTCATATAAATAATTAACACCATCATATTTTTTCAGGTCTTCTTGACTCCTGATGCTGAATCAGGGACCGGTTTGCTTTTCTGACCCAGTTCTTTGATACAGCTTCAGCACTTTTTTGTCGTGAAGGCTTTTCCACTGATTTTTCTCCAGAATGAGATCATGGTTGATGTAGAAAGTTACTTCGGTCAAACGCTTCTCCATATAATAGTTTGGGTATTTGCTGTAGTCTTCTGTCATAAATCCATATGCACTCACCTGTGGAGAGCAAAAACAGTATATAGTATGAGTTTTAAGTTAAACAAAAACAAAAAACAGTTGAATTTGAATTTTGATACATTTTAGAGCTTAAGAAAGAGATTAGCTTAATGTAGAGTCAAATAAATTATAATCAAGTTTGTTGATATAGAAATATTGTTATTGGTATGGATGCTCATGATTCGGTACATTTGACTCTATATAAAGTGAATTTATTTCAGTAACTCATTTAATTTGTAGTGAGTGATTTCAAAGCTAAAGAAAAAAATAATAATTTCAACATAATTTACAAATACAAATCTGAAAAGTGTGGCATGAGTGTCTTATTCAGCGCAATGAGTTTATTCAAGATAATATGGAAGATTTGGTTTTTCCCCAGACATTGTTGGCCAAAAAGTAATTGTTGGTTCTAAATCATTAAAAGTATTTTTCAATTCTTTATTGCGTAAAGCAGCTTGAACCGCCTTGCTGTTGAAATGTACAGGGAAACTTGATTGATTGATTGATTGATTGATTGATTGATTGATTGATTGATTGATTGATTGATTGATTGATTGGTAAAGCTCACAGAATATGAACAGGAAACTGTTACCACCTCTTATGGAAACAGATTCATTACCTTGAAGCACTCTTATAAAAGTAAAGGACACATACAAATCCCTGAATTTAACTAAGAAATCTTTATTAAGAAAAAATGCAAATCCAAAACTGAAGAGTCAAGATCACTTGTTCCAGTTTCCTTTTCTTCTTTTCAATAAAACATGACACACACTTGGTCAAAAGCTGCGTTGATCCACGTTTCTGCAGTCTTTCCGAAGTCTCTGTTTTTTCTAATGCGGCTCAAACAGGAAGTGAGCTTTTCAAAATAAAAACTGAATTTCAAAATAAAGTTAACCTAAACTAATATCCCTTTTACATACTGAGAATGACAAAAACATAAAGACAAAAAGCATTGCACAAAATATACAGTCTAAATATTAATTTTTTATGACTAACTTACCGTGTCGCATGTGTGCAGAGCCACGAAGAGAGTAAACGCCCCGTTGGTTGGTCGGACAATTGACCAGTATTCTCCCCTAAGGTCATTTGAACTCAAAAACCTGTTGGCAGTGAAAATGTTAGCCTGACGCAATCTAATCTATGCAATTAATTATTATATGGAACCAATTCACAATACAAGTGTCAGTTTACAAAACAGAATGACTAAAGTTGATTTAATCCAATAACATAGATTCAAAGTCAGTTATATGTTATTCAGATTTAGTTTATCTAATTACAGCTACTTTATGTTCTTAATTGAAATGCATCCTCCTTTAATAGTTTTTTCTTCTTTTCGATCCCTAAAGTTATAATTCAGAAATACCTACTGATTTAATTTGACTGAAAGCAGGAAATTTTTAGCAGGATGGTATCGGATCTTGGTTCAAACACTGACCTGTTTCGAACGTATCTCAAGAAATCCTGGTGCAGAACGTAGAAACGATCCTCACTGAACTGTCCTGAGTAATAAGATCTGGGTCTGGAGGGAGAAAGACAGACTTTGGTTATTTTGGAAGAAGAAGATGATAAACTCTCTCAAAATGTTTGTTCGCAAACAACAGACAACAAAACCACAAACTACTCCACATATTTCTTCAAATATTCTGTCTGGTGTTTAAACTTTTAGCATAAATCCACCAGCTCAGTGTTAGCGTTAACCTTTCCAGAATCATTTCTGATGTGTGTTTGGCATCATAATCCTCCTGGAACTATCAATCCTGTCTAAGTTTAAGTCACATATGATTTTAGTAGTAATTTTGTGGATAATTGTCATCATAAAGATGCAAAATTTAAAGCTAAAAGCCAGAAAATACAGCTGTGGAAAAAATTAAGAGCCCACTGCACTGAACCGCATTTAAAACCTCCTGGTTATTCCACCAAATATTGATTTCTGAACTTTTCCTGAGTTAAAACATTAGTATTGTTGTTTCTAAATGAATATGAACGTATTTCTTTGCATTATTTGAGGTCTGAAAGCACTGTGTCTTTTTTTGTTATTTTGACCGTTCCTCATTTTCTGCTAATAAATACATTTTACTCAAACATAAAAAGGAATATCAGAGAAACTGATCATTGTAAGGGGTCGTTTTAAGTGGTCTCTTAATTTTTTTACAGAGCTGTATATGTTGTTGAAGAAGAGATGTGATCATAAAAATCCCTTGTTCCATTGATTGTAATAAGTATAGAGACAATAAACTTCAACATTAAACACACAAACTGTACTCACTCATGACCTGTGTATTCACCGGAGGAAACTTTTTCTCCTTTGAGAAGACCCTGGAGCCACTCGAAATCCCTCTGACCCTCAGGAATCAGGACATACTTTATTCCCTGTAAGGAAGAAACACTCTGTGAGAAAAGTGCTTCTAATCTACTTGTTTTTTTTATGGTTTCTGTGTCATTTTAATACTTCGTCATGCGGGGCAGATTTGTATCCGTACTCCTGGAATATTGAAACGGATGCTGTGACTGAATGAGCGGTGTGAACATAAACCGACGTTCTTTTCCCTACGTCCTCCTCGTAGCCGTTGATCACCGCACCATTCACCCTGTCACACAAACGAAACACAGAAACACAGCTTCAACATTTTTTTATGCAAATATCAATTATCAAGGTTACCATAATTTGTAATTGAAATCACCTAAAAAATTCTTCAAATGAAAACAAAAATGACAAAACGCTTCTAGATGTATTTATTTTTTTACCACAACTCCTATTTTTGGTCTCCACTGCTAATCAATTCAAATTAAATAAACCTTTTAGTGTTTCTGTTTGAATATTTAATTAACATAATGCAGAACTTTTATACAGCATGTTATGCAGAGGCTGTAGCTCCAGATAAATTTCTTTAGTAGCACAGTAAAGTATAGCTTACTATCCCCTAACATTTTACAAGTATGGAAGCCCTGAATGGCAAAATGTTCCACAAAAAGAAAAAAAAAACAACAGACCTTAAAATATTTTAATCTAGGTTGTTTCTTACTCGCACATTTCTTTTAAAGTCAAGAGAAAAATAAAACGTAGTCAGCTTTAGAAAATGGATCTTAAAAAAGTTTCTTTCAAAATATTTTATATTCTTCCTTGCCTTTCAGGGCTTCCATATAAAGGAAACATTCAGTTAAAAGTCCTATAAACAAGACATAACATTGTTTTATGTCTTGTTGCTGATTAAATAACATGAAATAAACATAAAAGAGACAGTATTATATATTATTTGTAAATGTTCCTTGATACTTAGACGCTGTCAGAACAGTTAATGTTGACTAAATTAGAGGGATGTAATGATTTTAACACAGTAAAATCTATTTTTATTGGTCACACATTTTACATTTTGGACAGTGTAGATCACACTGTCCAAAATTTAAAATGTATTTTGGTTGCACTTTGTGTACAAATGTGCTTTGACACTTTGGTATTTTGTTGTTGCTTTGCTTTTGTTGTTGCTCTAAATGACTTTAGAGTCATTTCTTTCATGACTCTAAAGGAAACTCCACCAACAGGTTTGTTTTCTTTTGTTTTCCTACCGAAACACGTAGTCGTGAGCATCAATCTCGGCGCCCTTCTTTGAGCCTTTCAGGATGCCGCCCGTTCCCACCACGGCGCAGCGGATGCAGCCGTCGCCCCCTGGCTTTGGGAGGAGCAGTGGCTCTTTGGGCTTTGGGATCTGCTTCACTACAGGCACTATATCTGCAAGCAAACATTTACCATGGATGGTTAGAGCTGGTTGATTTGCTCCAGTTGAGCCTACAAGCACTTATTAACTTTGTAGAATTGCGTCAGTTAATATGCTGCTGCTAAATTTCCTCGTTGTTCCAACTGCTTGGCTGAGAGTAACCCGTCTACAAAAAGCAGAAGTGAGTACAAAAGGTCTTTCTTTGTTTTATTTTCTACCTTTCAAAATGGAACAATATGCAAAATCAATTCATGGGAAACCCACCTATTTTAAATTCTGGGCTGTAATGAATCGAGATACATTTACGGAAGAGGGAAAAATGTACTTTTTCTCAGAATTGTGACGTTAATCTACGCTCACTTTCCATATCAAAATCAGGACTTTTCAAAATCAGAATTAAGATTTTAATCATAGAATTTAGACTTTCTATTTTACAAATTCAGACTTTTTTCTAAAAATGCTCACTTTAATTTTTTATCTTTTTTTTGCTCAGAATTATAACTTTATTTTTTCTTTTAATCACTTCAATCTCAAATTTATGCTGTTTGTCGGATAAACCTCAGAAAAGCTACTGCTGGTACATCAACCTAATAATAATAATAATAAGGTGATTAGTCTAATTAATAAGCCATGATTACCACAATGAGAAAGAATTTTTCCAATACCCAAAATTTAGGACGTTTATTAATCTTCTCATTCGTAGATGTCTAGATGAACTCAGCCAAAGTTCAGATAGAGCAAGATAATAAAAGATTGTGGCAGAATGACAGGTTTGACAAGAATGCCGCAATGTTTTGTGGACAGCTAAAATAAGAATGAAGATAATTACAGCCTTGTGGTTCGCAATATCTGGATGATATTTTATTTGTGACCCAAACAGTAAATCAGCCAATTACGTGTGAACATTTGGGCATCTAGATTAGATAAAGACGACCTTACGAAAGCTGAAACCAAGCATCCGAACTGGGAAGAGAAGCGTAATGCAAAGCTCAGGTTTCTTGAACTTGACTATCATTAGTCATTAATCAACTATCCTCTAATAATCTCCACAGTTTCCAGATTCCCTTTTAGCAAAGATCAGGGGTCTGCAACCGTTATCATCTAAAGAGAGGTTCGGCCAAAAATAATTTAAATGTCACATGACATTTTTTCTGTTTTGAAGTGTAATGGTTTGAGATACATTTACGGAACAGGAATAGTGCCACTTAAAAACTGTATTATAATTTGTTATAATTTTTAAAGAAACACAATTTTACCTCTATTTTTTTAGGATTTAAAGTAAAAATAAACATAAATTGTTGCAAGAAGAACATTTTTTTCTGTGGGATGAAAAATGACAAGAAAAGCAGATCTAAAAAGATATTGCTGGTTCTTTTACTATCATTCTTTGTGGAAATTCATTGCAAATAGTGCATTAAAAAAAATTAAAAACGGTTAAGAACCTGCATTTATTACCAACTATATTTAAAATGTGAGCTGGTTCTTTTTTATTTTTCAGCCAAACTTACTGGACTGTCCAAAGAGCTTCAGGTTACAGACTTCCGGTTTTGCATAATGGGTCTACATCCAGTAAATCTGCAACTAATGTGTCAAATTCTCCTACAAATGTTTCTGGCAGCTTGCTGAATATTTACCAGGAAGAAAACGACGAAAAAGGGGTCCATTTAGGTACTCACAAGGTGGATGTGAGTACCACCTTGTGACCTTACATCCCATTTACGTAAATGGGGAAAAAAAAGCCACCTACCGCTGTATTTCATTCCCATAAAACCGAAAGGATTGTTGAAGTGCGAGAGCCGGTTCCACTCTCTGATGCCGAAGTTGTCTTTGTGCAGAAACATGCGAATGTTGGGAAGGAAAACTTTCTGGAAGTCCTCATTCTTGGAGTTACGCAGAGACTGTGGACACGTCTGAGTATGAAAAACAAAGAGTCACATTTAAAGATAGCTCTAAAATTGCTGTTTTCGTCCAAACCGCTGGAAATGATTTGATTTTAAGTGCCAACTCAGGAGTCAGCAGCTTCGTCAGCTAGTGGCAACACATGCAAAGAGAAAAGCAAACAGAGAACGGAATAACCCGAAAAGCAAACATGTATAGACACAGCCAGCAACTCTCCCCAAAGTTAACTCATTAGGTTCCTGTTCAGTCTCACAAAAATACTCACTGTTGTTCTTAGTGGAGCATCCAGATTGTAAATATCCTCAAAACTCCACTGAGGAAGTTTGTTGAAGGAACTTAAACCCATGATGGCGATAGGATTCTCAGGGTTTCTGCTTTGAGTTTTAACGTTTCCCCGGGAGTAAATGTCGGTTTTATTTATTTTCTTTCCAATCTGTGTCTTCAAACCAGATAATCGATTCAGGTTTCTTATCCTTTGCACAACATTAATCAATGTATCTTCACCTCCAGGAAGTTTTTGTCTTGAGAAGACTTTCCAACTTTAAGTGAAAAAGAAAGAGTATAGTGAGAGAAAGTTATTAGAATAAATAAACAGTTAAAAGGCATCAGAGGAATCTAGTGGAAAAACTTACTTTGATTGTCCTTCGTAGTTTTCCCAAGAAAGAATAAAAAGAAAAATGCTCACTGCCATCACCAGCACAAAAGAAAAAAATGCTATTTTTTGCATCCTGAACTGGTTCTGCTCTTCGGAAAATACGTTTCCCATGAAAAGTCACCTGCTTTTAAAGAGAGCACTCAGTCTCTCCTTTGTAGGTGAACCAGAAACGTAGCGTCATGCACTGGGCAGGGAACTTACTGAAACCTATGTAGGTGAGCTGAAGCGTTTGATATGTGGAAACAGAAGTGACGGAGCAGGGCTGCACCTGTTTTCTGAGAAAAGGACAACAATTCCAAAAATACACCCAGAGCTCACATTCATCTCTGAGGTATGTGAATCAGGAAAAGGAAGCGTATCTGTTCATTTGCATGTTCACCTGCTCTGCGTAGATAGGTGGGGCGTGTTCATATAAATAAGACAGTAAAATGTGAGAAATCAAACGACACTGTCTGTGTTGAACAGGTAAATACACGATTTGAATTTGTTGTCCAGGAGCAAAGAAACGTTCTGGACAATCAAAACATTAGATCAGGTAAATCCAAGGGTTTAAACTATGGAGAGCGTTATTATAATACCAATTATGCATTAAGTCTTTTTGCATTTTGCTATGTTACAAACAACAATTTTTATCGTATTTAATGGGGGTTTTAAATGAGCATACTGTGCGTATACATCTGGAACCTTGGAAACAATATTTTATAAAACTACCAGTTATTCCGGGTATATATCTATATTTTCACATGTACAGGCTGATTAATATGTTTTTTTTCTCCTTTGCAAAATAGTTCAAACTCAGTCCGCCTGGACGGAAATAAATAATAAGTGAATAATAAGACTTGCAACAAGGTATGAAATACTTTAGCATGCCACTATACACGTGTTGTTTTCCAGTAAGTTTTAAAGGATTAATCTCATTAATTTTGTATCTGGAACATATTAAGCATATTTTACAACAGTTGCATCCAGACGTAGACTTAAATGTTTTAAATTATAGACTGAAACTACATGTATTTAGTTGGACTTTCCCCCTTCATGGGTGGAATAATTATCTAATATTCCACTTTAATGATTAAAAGGTTGAAATTATACATAGAGGCAAACATATTTTCATGAATTCAGTAATAAATGACTTAATAATATAAGCTAAATATATGCTAATAAGTTCAAGTCAAATGTGGTGCTAAATTATAGTTATATAATCAATATAAAGGTGTATTGATCAATTAAAGTCTTACTTCTTTCCTGAATTATAACATCTGAGGAAGAACTAAACTGTGTTGCCTCATCTGAAGGTTTATAAATCAGATGATCTCTAACAGGCAGAACATGTCTGTCTATTGCATATTAAACATTTCTGGGTCAGGTTTGGTATATCAGAGTTACTATATGAATCATGCTTCTATCATGAGACTATGAAACATAATTAAGGTTTAGATACAATGCAATGTTGCTACATAATGTGGTAGAATCAAGTCACAATAATGATGTTAAGCACTATAATCATCCAACAAAGACCATCCTTACCAACGAGGCAGGAAGGGAATTTCCCAAAGATTAAGCTCAACTACTCTAAACAGAAATTTAATAATGAAGAATAAATGTGGCTTTTATCTGCTGAGAACAATAACCTTTCCAAATTATCATAATGTCACCATCGTCATACACGTTCAGAAGACGGTGTTAGGCTCACCTGGAGGAAAGGAATTGTGGATGTTGTTTTTAGTGGATTTCTTTTCATTTTCTATTACAGGATAAAGTTTATATGTTGAGAATAAAGTGACAATTCGATTTTAAAACTTACGGGAAAAAATATTGAGGAAAAAATGAAACTGTTGAAGAAAAGACTGGAGGCTGAAACTGGTTTTTTAGGCAGGTGTGGGCTCACCTGTATGTGCTGACTAAGCAAATACGTCCAGACAATGTTTACAAGCTAAATCCTATTCTAAAGCATGACTACTCTCATTTAGAGAAGACTTGGTTGTGACAAAGATTTTTGTTTAATCTCAGAATTTCAACTGTATTAGTTTATGTTTTTCTGATTTTATAGGGGGTTTGTTAGTACGGCTGTCTGCTCTGGTAGCCAGCCTGCAGTCTGCTGCTTTACAGATATGGTCCTAGCAAAGTAGCCTACAAGCTAGTTTATTAGCAGTGGTTCTTGGCGCTCATGTTTTGACTCCAGAAATCTTTCAGAACGTCGTCTATACCCGCTTACTCTTGCAGACTTGGGGTTAGGCTTGTGTAAGTTTCCTCCATCAATCTTTGAAGATGGAAACAATTCTGTTCTAAATAAGTGTTGAAGTGACCTTTCAGCCAGCTGACAGGCATTGCTGGGTAACTAGCAACTGGAGACACTAGTCTGTTCACTTCAGCTCTCCCTGTTTTAATTAATATTTCTGTGGTCTTTAAACCTTTTGAACATGTGGGATACCTTGATGCCAATAACAAGTCCAAGAATGGAAAATTATTTATTTTAGTTGCATGCCCTGTAAGTAGTTGAATAAAACTGTTTTATAATTTCTTTCTGACATATTTGTTCACAAGTTTATTACAGTTTTTTTAAGGGCTGTGCTCTGTAAGCAGAAATGACTAAGGGACTCGTTTTGAGATGGTATGTCACACTGCAGCACGAAACTAAGCTGCTAAATATTCTGACCAGGCTGTTTTGTTTGAAGGAAATAAATAGAAGCTTAGAATAAAAACCAGTTTAAAATATTTTTAGACCTGCCCAGCAAGTGTGGCAGAAGCAGCAATGACAAGGAAGTTTTTAATCAAATGAACATAAAGTCCACGGCAACAGTTTGAAAAGGAACAGGTTGTACTAATCATGACTACGCACACAAAAAGTTACACAATGTTCTGGTTTATTATGCAACAGTTTGAAAGTTATATTCATAGATCTAATAGAAACAATGCTCCATTGTGATTTTCATAATTATCTGATCAATGCAGGTGTGTGAGTGTGCTTAATACAATTTAAAAATGAAAACAATAAGCCATTGTTGTTGGAACGGACAGCCATGTTGAATACTGCAAGGGAATTAAATGAAATATTTGAAGTCCTGAATAAGTCTTTGGAGCAGATCAGGTTGTAGAGGCGTCTCAGATGGAGTAGAGCCTGAGCTGCTCCTCCAAGTCTCCTTCAGACACGTCCCCGAACGTCTCCTTGTTGTCTTTCAGCAGCTGGAAAATGGCGGCCAGCTGCTCCCGCTGCACCCTGGGAGAACAGACACAGAATAAAACGTTCATAAAGTTTTCTCCAGGTACATAGTGAATGCACTTTCTTATAAACTCTGCACAAGGATTTCTTCATATCTGGTCTGGAAAATTTGGGCCTAGTGCTCCAAATGCAGAAAAAAATATCAGAACCTATAGTTGAAGTAAACATGTACTACTGCGGTGTACAGTGTCTTGCAAAAGCACATTCACATTTTGTTGCATTGTAGTCACAAATCTCCATTTATTTTATTGAGATTTTTGTGATACGCCAACATATAGATGCACGTAATGTTGATTTAGAAGAAAAGTGATAAATGGTTTTAAGATGCCATTACAAATGAATAACCTAAATTACAATCTTCATAAATAAAATAAAGCAGTTATTTTCAGAGCCTTTGCTACAATGAAAGGCTGATCAGGCAGAGCGTTAATCAGAGACGAATCATTTTAGCTCTGGAGGAGTCATGAAGTTTTGCTGGACGATAAATTGTCTCAGAAATGATTGCAACAAACAATGATATTGTTATTTTGATTTTCAAGTAATATCATGTAATGGCATAGTCATATAAGTACATCCTCTCAATGAACTTTAATTTTTAATGAATATTAACACCGGAACTGGAAGATATTTTAAATATATTTTAATATATATATAATAAATAAACAAAACATCTAAATCTTTAAATAAAATGGACACTTTAGTCTCTGTAAACAAAACATGCAAATGGAAATGATCAGACTCATTTTAATTTATGTGATTCATTGATTAATTGCTTATTACGATACTGATTGGATAAGAAAACATGTTTATTGGACATAAAGCTCCAGCTTTGGAGCTGGCACAGACAGAACCCAACAGGCTTGCAGCTGTAATTGCAGCAAATGATGTCCTCCAAAGTCTTAATTCAAGGGTTGCTGAATTAAAAAAGCACTCCACACTTTTCAGATTTTTATTCCTAAAGGATTTTGATGTAGGATTCGGTCCCGTGTAACACGTTGAGAATATTTCGGCTGTTCTAAATGTGTGTTATATTTTGTGGATGTTATCTTTACTTGCTGAAGTGAAGTTTGAGTATTGCTATAGGCGAGTGTTGATTTTGGAACATCACTCTGTTCATATTGACATACTGGCTTCTCAGAGGTGCATTAAGTTTACAACTGACTATAAACCTTTACTCAGATTTAGTAGCAGACAAGTCTGATTTCAAATGAAAGATTTAAAATACTTTACTCAAGTATAAGTAAATGTTCAGGTTTCGCTAACTACTTAAAAAAGTACAAAGTACAGCCACATCGTACTCAATTATAGTAACACAAGTAAATGTCTCAAGTTACCTTCTGGTTTTATATATGAACAGTCTTTAAAGCAGAACAGATTGAATTTTTTTTAAAGCAAATGTACAGAAATAACTCCTTGTTTGGAAACTGTGTGATTGCCTATTGAGAATTGATGTAATTAAACTAAATCCTATCAACATTTCCCATTACATTTAACGATATATTTCAACATATTTTCAGAGCAGTGTTACTGGATCAAACTCCTCCCAATTCAAGCAGATGGGAAATGGGCTGGGATGGAAAACGGTTGGATGGGATTTGAGGGAAAGCAGCCTGACTAAATGAAGCCGACCGGCTGCTTGGCTAATCAGTGAAAATTAATCAGCTGAAGTCAGTGATAACTCATATTATTAAATCTTCACCTTTTAGTCCCACATTCTGCTTTCAGCCTAGCTGATCAGGGCAAGATGCAAGAACATCAGTAAAAAGCTAATTCATTAGAAAAAATTCAACTCAGAAAGTAAAACTTTTATTGCATACATGTAATGTATTGTATTGTACACTTCACTGCATACAAAGTGGTTTTATTCAGGGGTTTACTTCTGTTAGATTTATAGCTTATGACTAATAAAAACCCAAAACTCAGTTTCTCAAAAAATAAATAAATAAAAATAATTATGCAGTTAAGAAATGTTACGGCCTACACTTTTAGTGAACAAGCAGACTGTCATTGACAAGCTTCACAAGAAGCTTAAGCCAAAAAAAAGGTTGTTGTTAAAGAAGCTGGCTGCTCAGAGTGCTGAATATTAACAGAAAGTTGAGTAGAAGGTAGAACTGTGGTGGAAAGAAGTTTATATGCAATAGAAATGACTTTTATTTTAAGAGTCTGCATAATGTCTCTAATATATCTCCTTCCAAAGGGGCTTAATGTGAGGAATCTAACAGATTCAGCTAAAGTCCTAGATATGTCTGTAAGTTATATCTCTTAAAGCACAGACTCCAGCTCTTTCCTAAACTCTTCAACATTTTTTTTACCACAGTTCTTCCTTCCACTAAACTCTCCAATATAAATATTTACATACAAATAAATTTCCGGGGGAAAATTCATTTTAGGTTCATTATAAACAATGATCATCAAAATTAAGAGATACATGCGTGCAATGTATATAACACTATCTGGAATTAATTTTCATTTATTTTCTGAATTACTGAAATAAAACGGAACTTTCCAATGTTATTCTATTTTTTAAACGCTTCTGCATTTGACCGGACGGCTCCCAAAAGCCAAAGTGTCGTGACACTCTAACCCCCTCTTGTGGCAGAACAAAGAAAAACGCCAACAAGGGATACAATCAACACCAGCTGAGGCACACCTGTGGACCGCACTTCTAATGGAGGAAAACAGGAGGAAGAAGTGGGATCAGATAAGCAACACTGCACTGTCACATCCGTCGCTTCATGGCCACATGAGGATAAAGAGCCGCTGAGGTAAACATCACTGCTGAGGTCAAGATTGGCTGATTGCTAATTGGCTGGGAGTACGGTAGTTTTCACCCACTGGCCAGAAAGGGACTCTTTTAGGACAACTAGGTGAGGATAACTCATACTTTACCACATATCTGCTCCTTTCTCAGCTTAACAGACACTTAATTTCTGCGTTGCATTTACTCCTGCAACGATAAGAGCAGGTTATGCAGAAATGCTTCAGAAAAAGAAAAAAATCCCAACAACTTTGGGGTTTTTTTTCAGGCAGCGCTTTGGATTTGTTTCTTTAAATCTCCTCTTATTCGTCCGTCAGACAGATAATGGTGCTTAGCAGAGGCTCAGTCTCACCTTTACTCTCTCGCCCGTCTAAAGCTGAGCCCTGATGCAGCAGACAAACGTGCACCGTCCAGAGTCACACGTGAAGCAGCAAAATGGAAGATGGCTGCAGTACTGAGGTTAGCGATAATAATAGATCTGACCATATGGACTTTTAATGGAAAGTTTTATTGCATCTTTTTTTAAACTTTTTGTTTGGTTTCAGTGTATTTGAGTAGAGTTTATACAGATATGTTTTAAGCTGGGATTTTTTTAAAACGCTTTTTACAGATCGGTTATCAGAACTAGTGATGGCCTGTCGAGTCGTACACACACAGTACAAAACTCAACAGAGAGAAAATGTCTGACAAATCAAATATTTACAGCTTTTGGTCTCTTTATCCACCTTAATCTTCTCAAATGTTGCTATAGGACTGATTGTAGGGGAAACTTTTGGTGAGAGCACAAGTTGCAATGAAGTAATTTAGTTTTATATAAGTACAAAGTTGATTATTTAATTTTTTTTCAACTTTTCTGTTTCATACAGGGCTAACTTACAGGTTAACTTGTGGCTACAGCAGATGTGTGTTGAATCAGAATCAACTTTATTATTAGCAATTTGACTTTGTTCACAGTTTCTATCCATCCATTATCTTGTTTTTCTTAGGTATCCCAAGGCATTCCCAGGCCAGATGAGGAATTATACAAACAAGGATAGAAAATATTGAATTTGAAGTTATTATTAAAACTTGCATGTTTGCCTCCATCACTTTGTCAACAAATGGTCCAGGGAGGAATATTTTTTTGTGGTTGGTCCAAGAAGAATTGCCTTCTGAAAACGACTGAAAAAGAATGTGAGCTATGATGTTCAGTATCAGAAATAAAGAGTAAAGCAGTGTTTGTATTTTATGATACACAACTTTTAGAAATGCATCACGTCCAACAGTTGTTCACTAAACCCCTAAGACAATGGTTCTCAGTCCTCAGGGTCCAGCTGCATGACTGAAAAGACCAAACCTGGTCTTGCAAACACAAAGAGCCAGTGTATATGTCTCTCCAGAACACAACACCGGTGTGAGGCGAATAAAAATATGCCCAACCTCATTAAAGAAAACATGACAAACTATATGACCGTGTCAGAAAAAAACTCTGGTGCGCCGCAGGAGTTTTAAGCATCTTCATAGCTGATTTATATTGACAGAGTTGGAGAAGCTGCTAAAAATGAGAGTATGCTTAGATGCTAATATTCATAATAGGCTATTTCTTCAGCTCAACCTTCCAATCTTTCAAAGATAAAGGTACAGCTGTGATTACATTATCCTGTTTAAGTTGTACAAGTTCAGGTTCCCACGTGTCTTATCTGTATTTGCTTAAATCAAGTAAGCAACGCGAGTCCTCGACTGCCACTGTCCTGCTACTTTTGGTAGCATCCCAGGTCCAACATAACACAATGAAAAGCCTAAAATGCATCTTTAACATGTCAGCCAGTTTTGCAAAGACCTGCTCATTAACTATTTATTTGATTCAGATGTACTGGAGCAGGAATGAATCCAAAAGTTGCAGGACAATGGCAGTTGAGAACTGGAGCTGCAGACCTCTGGTTTACATGTAATTAGGCTGCTTATCCACAAAGCATCATGGGTCATGTAAGAAAAGTGAACAAACGGTGACTATTCTTCTAAAGGTTTTTCCAGTTTGTGTTTTTCACTAACCTCTGCTCCTCTGCCAACTCTTCTTTGGACATCATCACCTCTAAATGGTGCGATCGTGCCTTTCCAGGAACATATTTCAAGGAATTGTTTGCATCCGATTCCACTTTCGCTGTTCAAACAGAAAACAAGAGTACATGCTGATGAAACAGAAATAAATCCTGCCCGTCTGTTTGGTAACATTAAAGTGAGAATGTAGCAAGAATTTCAGGTGAAAAAGCTTACTGTTGTCCCCTGGGCTCTCTGTGGCTCCTTCAGTCTGGGGATAAGAGAAAGCACACTTTAGGAGCTCCGTATCAGAGAGCCCAATGAAAGACCTGCGGCCCATTGCTGACGAGACCTCGGACGACGAGTCTACCTCTAAACTGGGGACAGAAAGGCTCGATGTGGAGGAAGAGGACTCGACTGCTGCACCGCCTTCTGCGTGAAAGTGAGGGTGTCCCTGCTCCTGTCAGAGAATTATTAAGTCAGAAATGACCTACCCCTTAAATTCATCAGATAGTGACTGTTTGCTTGTTCTTTACATCTGATCCAGGTGACTAAGTTTGCAAAGGCTCTTAAAGTATGCAAGTTGTTTCACTGAGAGTTTCAGGTGACATTTTGACTATGAATGGTAAGCACAAATCAGAGACGGCCTCCGTGGAAATTAAGGTATCTCCACAGGTGTTACCTTACTAAACAAAGACAAAACTTAACAATAAAAAAAACATCAGACTATAAATCTGACAGATATGTTACCTTTCTATTGTACTGTTCTGTTGCACAGTTCTTTCCACAACTTGCAGGTTCAATACCGCCTGTTCTTTACATCCATTTCAATCATTTGTTTTTATGAAATGAAACCAACAGTTTTTAATCTGAGATGCTTGGAACTGTTGTTTTTTGCTGCAAAAATTATTTAAAATAAAAATGTTTTCCATGTAGTTCCTCTGGATGCTGTAATTACAGAAAAATAACACTTAAACTGATATTATTACTTCAGCCTGGTAGAAATAATCAGGAGGGCGGTTTGTTCAAATCCAGCGTCCTTCCCTATCGCACATGAGTTTATGACTGGGACTGACTGAATACAGTTTTAGTGTAGAGCACTTTGGCCAGCACGACTAGAAAACACTTCATAAATCCAGTTCATATATTTATCAATGTTAAGTCTTCTATGAATATTTGTACATTAATAAAAACATGTCACCCTTCTGAAAAGTGTGTCCAAACTGTGTATCCACTCAGTACTCGGTCAGGGCTCCTTTTGGATGAATGAATGCATCTTTGCAGTGAAGCAGCATGGAGGCTATTAGAGTCTTCTGATGTGCTAAAAAGCCAGGTTGCTTCTATAGCAATCTTCAGCTTGTCTGCATTGGTGGCTCTGGTCCATATCATCCCTTTCAACAGATTATCTGAGGAGTTTAGGTCAGGGAGTTTGTTGACCCATCAACCACGGTTATAACATGGTCATTGTGGTACTTTCGGCACTGTGGGCAGGTGCCAAGTTCTGCTGGAAAACAAAATCAGCATCTTCATAAAGCTTGCCAGCAGAGGGAACGACAGCAACCCTGACTTTGGTCTTGATAAAGCACAGTGGACCAACACCAACAGATGAAATGGTTCTGCAAATCATCACAGACTGTGGAAGCTTCACACTGGACCTCAAGCAACTAGGATGCTAACTCTCCACTCTTCCTCCAGTCTCCTGGGTCTTGATGTCCAAATGTTGCCCTGAACAGAGGACTAGGAACAGCTAAGATGCTTCTGACGACTTCCCTGGTTCGCTTGACACAAGAACTCTGACAACTGCAGAACATGACCTGGACACATCTGTGTGTGGTGGCTCTTGAAGCCCCGACTCCAGCTGCAGTTCACACCTAGTAAATGTCCTCAATACTCTTGAATAGGCTTGGCTTCATATTCCTCTCACACAACTTTTTTCTTCCACACAATGTCCCATAAAATATAAAAAATGACTTCTTTATAATTTTGTTTTAGCTTAGTCTCCTACCATAGTGTTATATCACCCATCTTCATTCATGATTGTGTATGCCATTAACATTTTTGAGTTTTTATTAGATGCTAGACTTCATTATGAAAATAAGCAGAAATAAAGGCACGGATTTACAAAGATGTGGACTGCTGGAGCCAGTCTGGGTGTTCTTTCCATTACAAAAAAAATTATTCTAATACAAATTACAATAAATTAACAGGTAAATTGCAATACATTACCATGCACCAACTCCTATTGGTGCATGGTAAGTTGTTAGCCAAAAATTACTGTAACTTAATTTTCAAAAATGTCAATATTGTTTATGTTCATGAAAAAATGTTATACACATTCATAAAATGAAAAAGGTCCTTGGGACCCTATGTTAATTACTCTGTAAGCCCTGTCTAAAGTCCGGCCCTATACTACATTGTGTGTGTAAAATAAATATCCCAAATTTAGTCACAGAAAAATAATCTTTTCAATAATATTCTAACGTACTGAGCTGCATCTCTACATGGCACTTTAGTTAACCTTTATTTGTGGATCTTTTAAAGCATCCCAGAGCTCCTCCGGGCTGCTGTACATCCAGACACTATCTGATGACTTAAAACAGATTAAGGGAGAATTACGCAAAAACACCAAAGCAAACAAAACCCTTTCCTGCAGCATGCCAGACCTACTCACAGATTTCACTACATCCCAGTGGTCGTGTGAGCTCCCGCTGATCTCGCTCCAGTTCTCGGCGTCCTTCTTCCTCTCCTGCCCGGCTACATGGCCGTTCAGCTTCGCCTCGGACGTCGCTGATCCTCCGTCTCCTCTCTGGCCGAAGTAGCTGCGCGCATTGGCGAAGTCCGCCGCGGGAGACGAGCCTTTGAGCAGCGACGTCGCGACCACCATGGCGAGCAGCGTGAAAATGATAGCGGCCAACGCGAGAGTCGCTTCCATTCTTGTGATTTCTTGTAGCGTCGCCGCCCCGGCGTCCACTCAGTCGGCCATCCCGCTGGCTTGCTATAATCCCCCCCGGCCAAACATCAACGCCAACTGCCGCAGTTTATCCGATACGGGGACAATCTCCCAATCTTCTCTCCGACCAGAACGTCACATCCTCTGGTTACAGCCCCCAACTCCTAACCCCGCCCTCTCCGTCGGCGGACTCCGGGCGGTTGGACCGGGCCGTTGGGCTGGCACGAAGCAGTGCAACGTGCTCGGCTCTGCGTCTGCAGATAATCCCATCAGCAGGACAAACTGGCGGACCCAAATGGTTTCTGACAGAACTCGTGTACTGGAGGTGTAGGCTGATAAAGTAAAGCCGTCAGCTGAAGGGAAAACACTCTTACCTTCTAGTCAACACCTGAAGTTAAAGGAGGATACCTGGAAATACACGATCAGGGTTGATATCATGACTATAGGCTACCTGCATGAATGTGCTGCTGAAACAGCTTTTACATTTTGAGGTGTGCTGCAACTTTTAGATCTTGCGAGTTGTATTCTTGCACCTCGATGGAGCGGATTTGATTGCCCAGTACATCCCACAGAGGCTTTGATTGGATTGAGATGTGGGAGTTGGAGGTCAAGTCAACACCTTGAACCTGTTGTTGTGCTTCCTCACAAAAAAGGAAAACCAACACCAGTGGAGTACACTGTCCGGACGCAAGAGGCAACCGTCCTTAGGCCTAATCCACAGGTAGACGGAAAGCTGAGAAAACAAATACATTTTGTCCATTGTTTTCACGACAACGCGTCTTTTTAAGCAGGTAAATTTATCTTTTTATAAGCGTTGGAGACTTTTTTTTAAGCAAGCAACCCAAAGGTTCACATCAAGAAGTGTATAAAGGGAGGTGCTGTGTCACTTTGTTCTCCAGGAAAAGAAAATACCTCTGATTGTACCACTTTTAAATAGACTTTAAACATCAAGAACAATATAATGGAACATTTTAGTTGATTTTAGAAAACCCTAACTTTTGAAACTTCTATAACCACCATGTACCTAGTTTGGGCCGACAGTCAGATTCAAATAAAGTCTGCATTCTGGTTCAGGCAAATTCATACTCAATTTTTTAATCAGTCTTTAAAAGTCATATTCAGGTTGAAAAAATGCTGAGTTGTTTCCAGTTTAAGCCAATTACAGTTGATTCCAACAAAATCAGATTCACGTTTACTCCAGTTTAGGCCAATTAATTCTACTTTAATGCAATTACAGCTCAATGACATTATGATTTCAACCTCGTTGAACACAGTTTACATCCAGGACAGTTATATATCACAATGCTACACACTGAAACCATATATATCAATTTCTACATCTAGGCTTTTGCATTTTTGCTCAGAAAAATTATTGCAGACAAATTAACATTTTCTTACAGTGGAAAATGTTGCAATGTCGCAACACAAAGAATTTGCATTTAAAAACCACAGTATTTGCATTGTCCACAATTTTATTGTAGCTATAGGACTACATCTATCTAGTGACTTTTACTCGGGAGTAAACTTTTTAGCACCCATTTATGGTTTTAATTGATTTACTGAATGCGACTACATACCGCAACATATTTTTTGAGATTTTAGTTTTCTGTAAAATTAAATTTTTGTTGTAACTTCAGTATGTTTTAATTGACAATGACACTGTGGACAAAACTAATGCCTCACCAATTCAAGTCACCTCAAATGGCTTCATTTTTGGCTCAATGCGTTTAACAAAAGCTACATCAAATCTAACCTAGTGAAATTTAGGTTAGATTTGTTGCAATTGTACAATTTATAAGTCATAAAAAGTCCTTTCTGAAGAGAACAGACAGGATTTAAAAACAAACATAAAACACTGCTGTAATCTTCAACTCCCTGGTTTGCGAGACAAAAAAAAAAATAAAATCCAGATAAACAGAAAAGTAAAGGCAGGACTAAGACTTCCCCTAATAAATGAGATGGTTTATTATTTTACAGCAGCTCAGTGAACTCTGCTAACAGTAAGGCAGTGATATACACAGCACGGTGTTCATTGCTGATTAACAAACAATTGAACTTTTTCATGGAAGAAGTGTTCAAGTGTGTAGTTCTCCTGTGAGGAAGTCAGTGATGATGTTCACCAGTTGGATGCACTTTTCCTGCCTTTAAATTCCAGCTCTGAAATACAAGTGCAGGATATCACTGAAAAGTTGTTTTAAAATAAATTTAATCAGTATTCATTCAGAATATGTTTGCAAATCCTGAATTGCTGCAACACAGGAGAAGCACTGAGACCACCAGTCTGTTTCTGCTGAGGTGCCAAGAAGTCCAACTTCCTTTATTGCAGCCTTCAGCAGAGTTGGGTTTGGTGTCTCATCTTTATATATATATTTTTTGTGAGGGTGAATTTAGAGGCCAATCAAGCAGAGATGCTGTGGTGTTAAAATCCGGCATTGATACATCTGGCGTTTACATAAAGCTCATCAGCAGAGGACAGCATGTAGTGTTTAAAAACTTTCAGATGGATGTACTGACTCAAAAGTAATACGAAGTTTTGTAGACCTGCACTGATTTTCGACTTCAGAAAACACAAATGAGCAACACAGACTTCGACCATCTTGGATCCTATGCCTCCCCCACTCTTCCTCAAGACTCTAGGAAACTAATTTCAAAATGAAATGTTGGGGAAAAATATTACTGTTCAATATTTAAGTCTTATGGACATTGCAGATCACATGTAAATAAAACTTTATACAAGCTAAAATATGCTGAGAATCATTCATATTTAACATGCTACACTAAGATATTGAAGACAAAGTTAGACAATCAATTCCAACAAAACCCTTTATTAGCATTTATTTGATGCAGTTACAAGACATTTGAGGTACACAGAAGAATGCGATTCAAAAGATTTCATAAGAAGCCATTAACTGTCCATTAACCCTTCTCTTGGTGTCCCACTGGGCTAGATTTTCAAAGCAAGCAAGACCAATTCAGTGGATAAACCACAGAAGGAAGGTTGACGCTGGGACACAGAAGAGAAGGAAGGGTAAAGAGGATAGAAGACAATATGTACAGCACATGTAGGGAAGTAGAGGTCACAGACAGGAGAGGATGGATGATCTGCCACACCTGTGAGCTTACAAACCGGCAAACGGCAGCGAAGGGTCGAGCCCCGGAACTGCACCGGGCACTCAGCACCGCAACACGCCACACCATGTCACCACCGCACTGCACCGCATCTTAACAGCTAACCAGCATTACTCAACTGCTACACAACTGCGCCTAGTGCACAAAAGATACACAAGAAAGAGGGTTAGAGTCATAGGAAAGCAACTTGAACTAGACAGAAAAAAGCAGAAACAAAATGTTGCTGGATTAAGCAAATCACAAATTTAAATGGCTTTTATGTCACATTACACTAAGCCATTTCCCTCCCCCAGTATGAGTGGCAATACAGCTGTAAATACTGAAAACAAAGAGACATCATTTCCTACATCAACTTTTCAAATAAGTTTCATATTCAAAAAATGAACAGAGCCTGCTGAAAATTATATTTTGTTTCAAAGGAATTTATTACTTACAAATTCAATGAAAAAGCCCACCCCAAAAACAGTAAATTAAAAAATACCCCATAAATCCCTTTCAATATACTCAGCTTTACAAATGATGTCAAAGTTACAGAATTTGTCTCAACAGATTACAAAGGAACTTAAACATTTAAAACATTTTAGACCAAGATCCAATTAACCTTTCAGTCTGCATTCAGTGGCAATAGTGGAGTATTCTTGCCAAAAAGTGAGGCTGTTCCGGATGTCCTCCAAGGCTCAATGCAAGATCTGGAAGGAAAAACAGAACTCAAGTCACCAAGAGCAAAAATAGACGCTGGTATCAATTCCTGCAACTGATCTGAATATTTATTGCATGATCTCTGTCCTGACAGTTAAGAAATCTGAAGTTAACATTTTACTCAATAACTCACTTCCTTATTTTACATGTTTCCTGGCCCCAATTCATCCCACACTAGCTCTAACAAGGGTCTTGCACCCGGGCATATTGGGAAAAACAAACCTCGGGGTCGGCTCCCTTTATGTGAGGCGGCGGAAACCACAGGCACAGGTGGGTAAACTGCTCAGTGCATCTGCCTGTGTGCCCCGCGAGAACGTACCTCACCACACCACCTCATACACCAATTGACAGCCCGAACCACCGCCATGACGACCTGCTTCATAGCAACCACCGTTGCCTCGGTGACCTGCTCCTTAGCAACTGCAATGGCTCTCAGCAACAGGCAGGTCACATGGGCGGGTCACACACTAACTGCTCTCACACTGCAACACCCCCATCTCCTCCTCCTCTCTTTGCAAACAGGACTCAGCAGCTTGGAGGAAAGAATTCCACATTTAGGTGAACGGTTTGAGTAAGCATTCCACATCCCAACCACCCGCCTCCCACCCCAAACACATCAATACAAATGTGAGCACCCCATTTTTATCATGATGCTTTTTAAACCAAATCTCCTACTGCCTGTGTGCGCTTTAAATTGGCTGGGGAAAAAAGTTTCAAAATAAAGCACACACAAAGCTAATACTAGACATGTAACAAAGTTCTAACAGTATTCTGCAGACTTTGCCACTTGATTGAAGCGTAAAAACTGCAGAACACAAATTTAAGAAATAAACAACATTTCAATACATAAAGAATAAAATAAATCAACCCTTCCCCTGAATACCGTCATATTGCGTCCACATTTGGGTTAAGGCTCTGCTTCGTTGTTTCCTGGTGATTTAGGTCCACTCTTGGACTTAGACCTGGATCGGGACTTTGACCCCCTGTTGGAACCTGGGGTTCGACTCCTCGACTTGGACTTGGAACGGGATTTGGACCTGGAGCGAGACCGTGATCTGGAAGGAGACTTGGACTTGCTCCGCCTCGGCGTTCTGGACTTGGATTTGGACTTCGACTTGGACCTGGATCTCGATCTAGACCTGGAGTAGGAACGAGACCTGGAGCGGCTGTAACGGTTACGGCTCCTGGATCGGGAACGGCTTCTGCTCCTGGAGCGGCTGCGGCTTCGTCTGCGACGGCGGGGACTGGTTGAGCGACTGTGGACACACACAAAACCACAAGGCGTAAAAAAGTGAACTCAAACAGCAACAGGAAAGCAGCAATGCTGCAATCTGGCAGCTACACCTTTTGCTTAATATTACAATTATATATCTCCTAGCTTTGGTTGTACATTTTTATTCTGTGCCCTGAGAGGAATGACTTAAACATAGTTTATTTATTAACATTTCAACGTTCTCAACTAGAGACTTCAATATAATGTAAATTAATTTAAATGATTTGAAGCATGTGATAGCCATTTTATATGCTCTTGATATAATTGTTTTTATGAACCTACTGGAAAAAAAACTTGGAGCCACACTACTTTGGGCTCCGTGACCACGTGCCCATTAGAGCACATGTTCAAAAACATCATAGGCCGACTACGCCTATATTCATCATTACCTCCTGCTTCTTCGTCCGTAGCCTCCGTACCTGCGCGGTGGAGCACCTCTCCGACTATACATCGAGTCCGGTGGCCGTCCGTATCGGGCCATCTGAACCCGCAGCTCGCGCCCGTCGAGCAGCGCGCCATCCATGGCGTCCATTGCGTCTTCAGCGTCGCGCTTGTCGAGGAAACGCACGAAGGCGAAACCGCGGCTCTCTTTGGTGTACCGGTCCCGGGGAATGTACACGTCCCCCACCCGACCATACTTCTCAAAAACTCGTCGGAGAGTCTCGGGAGAAGTTCTGTAAGTCAGGTTGTCCACTTTGAGGGAGGTCATCCCTTCGACGTCTGGCGGCGGCCTACCGTAACTCATTTTTTCTTGGTCGTTTCCAAGCAACGGAGCGAGGCTGCTAAGACTGAAACTGTGAGGCCTCTATAGCCTAATAAAAATATATTTGACTTCAAAATGGCAAGAAGGTTAACCTTCGCCAAATAAATCTAAATTATGAAAATACAACCACTCGGTGGTAGTCTAACCGCGCTGCTTTTCACGTGAAATGGCGGCAGAGCAGCTTCCTTTTCCTTTTTTCTTTGCGCCCGTGTTGGCCTCCTCTGATTGGCTATTTAGCTCTCCGCCTCTTTTTGTGTAATTGTTACACTGCCCCCTGTTGACTAGGAGTGCATAACACCAACCGTAGAAGTGTACCACTTTTTAGCCCTTTTTCGATTTTCTTGTGTATCCTTTCTTATCCTGTTATTTTATTATTATTTAGTTTTAAGGACTGCACAACTACAATGGTATTTCATTCCCCGTGTTTCCTATTTTATACTTAAATAAAATAACTCAAGCATTTTACTAACACCTGGCATTTGTAGTAAAGTAGGTTTAAATGTGGTGAATGATGTTTCAATGAATGTTTATAAGTTTAGATGTTCTCCATCCATCCATCCATTTTGTAACACCCTTGTCCCTAGTGGGGTCGGGAGGGGTGCTGGTGCCTATCTCCAGCTAACGTTCCGGGCGAGAGGCGGGGTGTTTAGATGTGCTACTTACATAAAAGTAATTACTTTTAGGATTACATCTGTCTGATCTTACCAGGTTTACCTAAAAGGTCCCCGTATAGAAGAAATGACCAAGTGAGTTTTGGTTTTTATTGATTTTTGTGAACTTACACTAATAGACCACTAGGTGGCAGTGTAGGAATTAGTACACTAGATTCCAATGAAGTGGTTTACATGCAAATAAATTATCCACGCACTCAGATCCAAGATAACGGTTTTTGATTATCTGTCCACTGTAGCCACCTCTAGTCATTAAGGAGTTAATTATCGAGTGAACTCGATGTGATTTTATTAAAGTGTTATAAAATCACAGTAAATCATTTTAAACTTTGCCTGTGTGATATGGCCACTGACCTTTATAGAACAAATGAATTCTGGTTTTTCAAATCCATTTTAAACCACAAAAGCACATAGGTAAAGACACAATAAAAATGACAATGGAAAGTTGAGTGGAAGGAAAAAGTGGGGTAGCAAAAAAGAGCATACGTAACAGCCGATAACCGTAGTCTAGACTATGGGTCAAGAACCACAGGAAGCTGTATCCAGGTCTTTGTGGTGTAACTGTTGCACCCATATCATTAAGCTAAAATGGTTATCAGCTTCTTTTCTTTTGATTGACACCCATTTCAATCAATTGTGTTGGCCTATGCTCTCTCCATATCCAACTAAATTCACCATATCCAATTAAATTCACCTCCATATCCAATTAAATTTACCTTGTACTTGATTCACTTTGTGTATCAAATACCACTTAAAATGTTAAATATTCAGGGTGTTACCTTCACACAGAGAGATCAAGCTTCTGCATATGCTCCAAAGAATTGAAAAAAATGCATCTAATCTAATTTGGGTATGCATTTTACAGGTGTGTTTAGGGGGACGGGAATGTTAGGAGGTTGGCCACTCCACAGTCAGAGCTCTCAGAAGCTCCTTTGTTGCTTGTTTGTTTTGTTTTTCAGCTCATGTAAAATGCTGTCAGAAGCTGGACAGTTTCTCAGTGGTCCTAGGCCTGAATAGAACCCCAAAGGGTACTGTGAAGAGGAATTTGACACCAGACACAACAATGCTGACAAGCTGAAGGTCACTGCAAAAGCACCCTGGGATAATCACCTCCATGCAATGCCCTATAGATGCTGCAATTCTAGCAAACACTGTGAATATGTATTGAGTACATATACTGTGGATTACATGGAAATGTCCATGTTTTATTCATCTATAACGATAACACTGTGTTACATTTAACATTTTCAGTAAAGACCTTCACATCTTTCACAGTGTTCAGATCATAAACTACATGTAATGTCCTAAAATAAAAGTAAAATAAAATAAAAGTACATCTATTTTAACTCTTGAGAGCTATGATCCTGCGACCTTTAAATGCATCCCTTCTACAACACAGCTAATTCAAATAAATTGTTCATTACTTGGTCTCTGTGGAGTTTAGTTGAGCAGGCAGGAATACATGCAAAATAATACTCAGGGTACCCCCTAATAGGTTCTGCGTACAGTCCACTTAATTGCCCTCTTTTGGATTGACTTAAAGTTTCAACAACCACTCAGTAATTAATTTGAATTAATTTTAACCTTTGGTGTTTATTTCAATTGAGAATTATTGTCTTTTTTTGCTACCTCTCAAAGCGAAGTTGCCACTCACAACATGGTGGACGCGCTGACGTATCGCTACTAACCAGCAACGACGCTCCTCACTCCCGTGTTGGGAGGCTATTGGCTCCCCTGCTAACCGGCTCCGCCTCCCTCTGGTGCTTGTAACCGTTACATCGCCCTCTGTTGAACAGGAGTCCGTCATAAACCACAACCGTAGCTCTCTGTTTCTCTTTGTTTTTACTTAGCTAGATAAAAGCGATCGAGATCATCGTCCACTTGCAGCTCAGGAGTTTTTCTTTTCTTTCTTTTTTTTTTTTTTTCTTTACAAACTACCATCTATTTTAGCGACTTTTATTTCATTGTTGGACAAAACTAAGCGCTCTGAATGATCTGATTGTTCTTGTTTTAAAGATCAGACGGCTTAAATTAGAGAGCTTTAAATGTCTCTCATCTGGTTTTAGGCACGGAGCCACGTACTGCAGTGCAGCAGCCGTTAGCCGCTAGCTGCTGCTAGAGAGAAAGGGGGGGACTGCGCAAAAAAAAAAAAAAAAAAAAAACACGGTTAGGATTTGTTCCTGCGTGACGTCATGGGGATCCAAAGGGCTCTCTGACAGTATCTAGCACCGATGGAAGAAGTGTGTGTGTGTGTGTGTGTGTGTGTGTGTGTGTGTGTGTGTGTGTGTGTGTGTGTGTGGAGGGGGGATACATGATCATCATCGTTCAGCCGAGGTGTCGAAGAGCGACTGTTTGCCACACACTGTCCGGTGAAGAAGCGATCTAGGCTCGGAGATTTTGGCTTTGGTCCACCATGAGAGCGCTTCCCATCTGTTAAAGCGACTGCTACCTTTATTTTTTATTTTATTTTTTTGTTAGAGAGAGAGAGAGAGAGAAAGAAAAAACACTCATACACTGAGAGAGAGAGACAGAGAGAGAGAGAGGACGGATAAGCAGCCAGACAACAACTATACTAATCCCCGGGACGGTCACATTCACGGCGGAGGCTCGGAGCCGACAGAAATGTACAGGGGCCGCACGAACCGGATTAAATGATAGCGACTAAAGAGCCGCAGCGCACAAAGCGACCCTGAAGTGTTATGCCCGTTTGGTCTTTATTTGACTGGAAATGGGAGCTTTAACAAGCAGACAGAACATAGGCGTGGAAGAAGTGGACATTCCGTCCAGTTCGGTGTATCGTTATCCGCCGAAATCTGGTAAGTCAACAACAGGTCGGCCCGGGGTGGGTTCCTGCTCCCAAGATCACTGCAGACGCTTTATTCTGAGCTCCATCAATAAACCTGGTTAACGAACGGGCCTGCAGAGCACCTCCTAAACCATCTTCTCTCACAATTGATGCTGCAGTTTTAGTTCAAATTATTCGCAGGACTTAATTATTCTAGTTTATTTCTAGAAGAATAAGATTAAGATATGGGCTAGACAAAAAAAAACTATCCTTTAACACTGTTTTTCTAGCAGCGGCGTCACCATGGGGTGGGCAAAGGGGGGCAATGGCCACTCATAAATTGGATTCCATTCTTGTCAGATAACGACATACGCATAAATGTTATATGTAAATTTGTGAGAATCTTTGATAAGTTGCAACATTAATTATTTCACTTATTCATTCTGGTTTTGTCCCTTAAATTATACCATCCATCCATTGATTCCATTTTCTAACACCCTTGTCCCTAGTGGGATCGGGATTAAATTATGCCATAATTGCTTATTTTGAATAAAAAATAAAAAATAGGACGTTTACTGTCTTTTGAAATTTCGGACATCAAATTTCGCAAAGGCTGACAAGAAGAAAAAACACAAAATACACAAACATAATATTTAGCCACTTGAAGCCTGAACCTACTGACAGGTTCTTTAACTTCTAAGGAGGATCAACAATTTTTAAGGAGAAGAAAATTTCTACCAAAGTGACATACCTTACTAAAGATTGTGAAATTTATATAATACTTTCTGATGGCACTTTTCAGGTCACCGGTGAATGATAAGCTGTACTAAATATGGAATAACAGACTTAAAATGTATGATTTTGCTGGTATTTTTTAATAGCAATTTTGTTCCATCTTTTGATTTATGATTGCTGGTGTAAAGCACTTTGATCAAGCGTTGTTTTTAAATGTGCTATGTACATAAACATGACATTGACATTACACAAATTCTCCCAAATCAATCTTGTGACTGTGAAAATGGCAGAGGGAGCATCATGCTTGCAGTTCACAATTCTGGACTTCTTTGCACGGGTCCATCAGAACAAATATGAGTCGTATTGAATGATGCAAATATCATTGAATTGATGACATTGAAGTTTGTGTTTCTAATGTGAAAAATAAAGTTTAATGAATACTTTTGGAAGGAATTATGTGATTTAAAAAAAAAAAAAAACAGCATAGCAGTTTAAATGCCATGTGGCTTTTTTTCTTTGCCTCATCATGCTTAGCTTCTCCGTCCTGATTTAGGTTTAATCCTATTTTAGCCTCAAAAACGAGATTGTGTCTGAACACGTCAGGAAATTACTCTTTGGACCTAAAGCTACATCAGGTATAAAGTAACATGACATTTTTCCCCAAATAGAGGTCTGAAACCTCAAGAGATACATGTTGAGTGCTATTTGTTCGTAAACCTGATTGCATAATTTTGTTCTAAAAAAAAACAAAAAGCGAAAAGCAGTGAAAGATAGAGGGAGAAATGTTGATTTTGTGGATGCCACTGTTGCCACGGCAGCTGTGTGAATTGGTAGCCTGAAGCAGAAGGTGATGGTGGCTGCAGCCGGTGAAACCGATCTGTCAGCCCCAGTTCCTGTCTGTGGGATCTGGTGACAAGGCCACTTTTCCCACCTGCTGCAAATAATAAGAATGTGATGAAGAGCAGAGACAGGCTGCTTCGTCAATGAGCCTTTTTCCCCCTCCAGTGTGGAAATGGCTGTCATTGTGTGGCAAAAATATCCTTGAAAGAAGCAATAACTTCGTTCCCAGGTGGAAACCTGCCTTGCTGGCTGCTTGTCATGAGTTGAGACGATGAACCACCATTACAGTCTTATGGTATTAGCCTGACCTGTCATTAGAAAGCAACATGTCCATTAAAGTTACTTGTTGTCCACCTTGAGTTTCTAAACATCTGAAAGGCTGCTTACTGACTTTGTTCTAACTTTTCTACATCAAAGACGGATTTGATCTCCCCAGCAATTAATTTTCTGTTTTTTTTTTTACCAGTTTCATAATTTAATTAATGGGCTAAAATATGAATCTGTATTTTAGGCCGTTTAGACTCATTGGATCTGCTTTATCAACTGAACCATGTCTTTCATATCATGTTTTTTTTAAATTTTTTTTCTTGCACATCAAATAAATTTTTTATTAGAAGGGGACCAACTATATAAAACAAAAGCACACCTCCCTTTAGATGTGAAGGTTTTACTGTTTTAACAAACTCTCTCATTTTGCCTTCATTTTGTGGTTGGTAAATTATAGCCATATAGGATTTCTGATCATTATTATTTAAAAAAATATTTGTTAAAAAATAAAAACAGTCTGTACTGGGATTTCCAGATGGTGCCGTTACTTTCCTGTGTTAGTAGTAGGTGTGACTAAACAGGCTCTATTTATGTCAGAAAAAAATATTCTGACACAAATATCACCTGTTTTGTAGGTAAATATAAAATTATTTACCTGCTTTGAAAACCAAATGAAAGGTGTGTTTCTTGTGATTGTCATACTTTCAAAATTTTTGTCTTTTTTGTCTTTGGGATATGAAAATCTTTTCACAAAATACTTTCAATATGGTGCCAAATAGAGCAGGATTCAGAAATAATCCCTCCAACAGTGTTATTTGTACAGTCAATACAAAGTTGTACAGAAATTTGTTAATATATACCGGAACACTGAAGTTTTAGCTTTAGTGACTAAAAGATTCTTGCTAAAAGTAAAAGCATCTTACTTTTAGTAACTTTAAGTAATATGTGCCGTTGTAGTTATTTCAAACACTTCAGTTGTTTTTGTACACTTTAAATTCTAAATTACTGTAGGTGCTGGTGAAGACTTATGGAGAGCCATTTCAGCCAAAATTAAATAAATAAATACATAAATCTAGAATTGAATATAATAATTTAAATATAAATAGTAGTAAAGAAGCCGGTCACTTATTTATTAATTTTCCTATTTATTTAATTTTAGCAGAAATGGCTCCCCAATACTGACCAATTGACATAATTTTATTTTTTTGTTATTTTTAAATTTTTTTTAACCATGGCTATAGTTTCTCCTTGGATTTAAGTTCATAGTTATTTCTTAAGGTATATGGGTTTGAATTTTATGGTTTCTTAAAGAACTGCAACTCCCCATCCTATTTAAACAAGGTTAAAGTACCACAAAAACTAACATTAACCAAACAATGGGGACATTTTCACCCTCTCTAACTAAGGCACTTATGTTCTTATCATGTTTTTTTTTTAATCTTGTATTGTTTCAGATTGGTCTAAAAGTGATTCTCTCATTCTCTTTTTGCAGGGAGTTACTTCGCCAACCACTTCATCATGGGAGGGGAGAAGTTTGACTCCACCCATCCGGAGGGGTACCTATTCGGGGAAAACACAGATCTCAACTTCCTGGGGAGCAGACCAGTATCAGTAAGTTTCTTCACACTGCCGATTAATTATATAGTCTACTTTGAGTGAGATCTTCAAGTGAAAAATAGTCTAACTTTATCTTGATTTGTGGTTGTCAGACTTTTTGTTAGTGCCACCTCACCATGTTTAATATTAATGACCATTTTTGCTCCATTTAAGCACATCTGTTTCTAATAATATCAAGCGCTGCTGTTTCTTAAGATATTAGCACTATTTTACCACTATTTTAGCCCTGTTAGCTAATGTATTCATATATAGTTGAATACATTAGCATGTACAGTATATACATCTATTTTTTCCCTCTGAAGTTAAATCCGACCAAACCTCTTTTGTTTTTAGTTCAATTAGAATGACCAAATTTATTCCTACTGGCTAAATTCCACATTAATGAGAGAATATGTCAGAATTATGTATTAATATCTGCAAAATCATTGTACTGACTAGCATATTGATTTTTTTCCTGCTGTGATGTCAAAGGGAGTTGCTGACTTTTTGGCTTCTTCAAAGTCAATTAACAGCCTGTCAAACCGTCACTGATTGAAATTTATTTCATCTCAATAAACTAATTAAGACAGGAAAATCGTAATCTGCTGACTCCACATGCAATGAGACCGACAAGCGACACATTCACTGGAGAGTTTGTTCAAACTCAATCAAGAGCCTGAAGGTCAAACTGAAGAGAGCTGCACAGTCAAAGCGCTGTTGCCTGCAGAGGAGAGGCAGAATTTGCCACAGACGAGCAGAAGCTGATATAAAAATGCTTCCCTCCATCTCTGCCAGCACCAATCTCAGTGCTTCTGCTGTTTCTGACTGCGGGGGCTAAAATTAGGCGAACAGTCTTCGCTTGATTTCCTGAGTGTGTAATCCTTCTGTGGGCACAGGATTCCGTATTGTTTTTGTTAAATTGAATTTTATTTTTTGCATATGCGTTTTTTTTTGGGTTTATTTTACTGCTTTACCAGCATTGTATAATGGTGTTTGGTTTCACAGACTTTAGCCGCAGTTTTGCTTTCTGCCTGCTGCACCACACTGGCGCCACAAGTATGACAATGGCTCAAGCTATATTTATGGGTTCCTCAGAAAGTCATTCTCACACGACGCACAAAGAAAATGACGCCACAACAAATGAAATTGCAGAGTGGTTGATAAAAAGTAAACTCTTAGACGTTTCAAGAAGGAATGGCAATAAGTTTAGGGAAGCAGTTGTTAAGGTATATTCTACAGTGAGGAATTTGCTTCATAACATTCAGAACAATTTTACAAACTGCTGCCATTGACCTCCTCTGTATAACAACATATTCTGCACACCAGGAAGCCTGCAGCAGAAGATCTGAAAATATCAATAAATCAAGTTTTTATTTTTATTTTTACATCCCTGTCAGTACGAACGGGTTTACTTCCTCCATGTTATGACTAAAAAAC
The DNA here is from genome assembly GCF_002775205.1 of Xiphophorus maculatus. NCBI lineage: Eukaryota > Metazoa > Chordata > Actinopteri > Cyprinodontiformes > Poeciliidae > Xiphophorus > Xiphophorus maculatus. The sequence continues at coordinate 9,490,559 of NC_036452.1, read as the reverse complement.
ATTAGAACAATTGCAAAAAGTGCCAATAATTTCTCAATAGACTCATTGTTCTCGCAGAATGGATTTTACCATCCACTGCTGATATTTTTGGCTTTATATTCCAGGTCAGCAAGGTCAGCCTGTTTGGAAAATGGTCAGTGTCAAATGACCTGAGAGTAAATGTTCAAGTGAGCGTTACATGAAGACTTGTCCAAAAGCTGCATGTTACGAGAGATTTAAAATGTATCCCGTTTAGTGACTGTCTTCACAATGAGAACATGTACAGAAAACTCATGATGCATTACATAATCTGTAACTGCAGGGTAAAAGGAGATGTGAAAAACCCAAATCAAAATGGTTCCTGACAAAAAATAAAAATGATTTAAGACGTGTTTGTGTTGCCGTATAAAACTAACAAGACAAGTCTGTAAATTTGATCTTACTGTGAACACAGTACAAGTACTTAACATTTCACAAGACCAGACGACTATTTTAGTTTAGATCTCACAAGAAAAAAACAAATAAATTTTTATAACATTTTGCCCAAGTTCTAACAATGTAATCTTAGTTTCACAAATCAGTTTAAAACAAGTTTAATTAGAAAAAGAAAAGGTTTAACTATTCACAAATCATGTTTGTATTGTTCTAATTAAAAGGTATTTGTAATTCTTGTGTTTTCACAAGTAAGTTTGTCTAAACATTCTGGTCTACAGGCAAAATTGAGTTCTTTGAAATAAGCCTTTAGATTAGCACTAATATGAAGCCAATAGCTGCAGATCTCTAACAGAGAACTTGTGCCATAAGATCCTGTTATTCTCAAAAAAAAGTAACCAGCTCCACTGCGGTAATTTATTGTTAGGATAAGTTTTTTTATTTGCTCGTAATGTTGGGAGCTTTATTTTTTTTATCATCAAAACTACTGCAGACATTCATGTTCTCTCCACCAATAGGTTTGGACGTTTACTTCAAATGCCACAATGTTAGTTATTGCAATAATGTAGTAAAATTGAGTTAAAAACAAAAACAGAGCTGTAGGTTGTTGTACCGTGAGTTTTGTGACGTACATGGTCGCCTGTGAGGTTTCAGTGAATGGCCCGTTTCAGCACCAGCTCCTGTGTGTGTGTGTTTGTTTGTGTGGTTTGCAGGCGTGACTCCCGCTGAGCCCAGATGTGTAATAGTGCTGAATATGGTGTTATTCTCAGCCACACAAACACCGTTAAACACACGGGAGCTCAGATGAGGGGTAGTACTGTCGAGGTATCCCGACCACATCCTGCACGTTTCTTCTCCCGAGATCCTCAAACGACCTCAGCTTTCCCCTTGCGCTTATTCAGCAGCTTCAAACACCCAGGGAAAGAGTTGCTGGGAAATAAACCAGAGACCAGAATCCAAAATAAACGATATGTGTGAAGTTTTACGGCAAGCCATTTGAGTTAATACTTTATATCCTTGAAGTTTTGCCTACTGTTTCTTAACTTCTTAGCACTACTGCAGTTTGAAATTTGCTCACACTTATTCAGTACTTTGTTGCAATAGTAAAAGAAAGCTGTTACTAGTAACTTAACGTCACATCCCTGGGCAAGTATTGAATTTTGAAATCTAAACTGTATAAGAACTTTGACTAGTGCAGCTAAAAAGTGTCAAAATTTAATTAGCACATATTGTGGGACTTTATAGTTATGCAACAGACCAAAATGAGCTTTTAGTGAACTAGCAAGCTGTTCTAGCCATTAGGGATGGGCAATTATCATATTATTTATCATTTATTGTGGTGAATTTCTTATAAGAATTTTGATTCATAGTTGTCAGGATAAACACCAATTAATGATGTTTTAAGAAAAGCAAAACTGTCTGTATTGTCAGGATTGTTATTTTTACTATTTTCTCCACTGTTTTTTCAATGAGAGAATCAATAAATATCAATAAATATAAAAATATAACTTAATGCATTTCAGTGATGCAAATCACGCTGCTTCATGTGACTTGTGTCCTAAAAAAGAATATATAACAACTGGATTTTTCAAGAGCAATATTTGTGATTGCTATATTATGCTGTCACAGCCATGCAGTAGGCTAAAAATGAAATGAAACAGTTCTTTTTGTCAATTTTATTATCACAATAATAGAACAAAATATTGATAAATTTTATTGTGATAAAAAATATCACATATCGCCCACCCCTATTAGTAACTTGGTATTCTCCAGGTTTACCAATAACTAGTAAGAGTATAAAAGCGTTGACTAGTTGACATTTTGTGACACTTGTTGGAAAAATTGTAATTACTAAGCAAGTTTTGCCATTGTGGTTTAAGGTAAATATTCTGGCTGATATCAAGACTATGAAGACTATGTACGCAATTGACTTGCCATAGTATTTATACTAATTTTACATTTTGTTAGTAGCTAAAGTCAATCACAAAGTCAATAAGTGGAGCCAGTTGAAAACGGTGTTTTTACATTCTTATCAAAGACCAATTTAGTGCTGTAAGAAACTCTGTTCGACCCTGGAATGTTTTTCTATACTCTGGTCCTGTTTAGTGCAGAAATAAAAGAGAGAGAAAAAAGAAAAGCTGACTTGAAGTGTCAGCTTTGTCCCTGAAAAGACTCAATTTGAGCATTTTTTTTAGCCCAGACTCAGCACTTGTCAGCACCAACTGCATCTGTGCTGATCACCCAAAGCCCTTTGGCGTTAAGGTTAAGTCGGACAGAGGTCATTGTGCAACCCTGAATTTGCTGCGGTCAAGAAGAAGAATGCTGGTTTGGCTTAGGAGAAAACAAAGTTCTCACCCTCTTGTCTCATAACATGTATTTTACATCTAAAATGTGTTTTCTGTTTTGTGTTCAGTTCCCGTATGCAGCTCCTCCACCTCAGGAACCAGTAAAGACACTACGAAGCCTTATAAACATTCGAAAGGACACGCTGCGGCTCGTGAGGTACGCGCAGGTCATTAACTTGTTCAGGGTTTGGTCAACGTTGCTATTTTTAGCAGGGTTGACCAACGTAAAACTGATAGTTTTAGAGGTTGTGTTGAATCATTCATGCTTTTTTGTAATGCTGACATGCACATACTCATGTCAGAGGTAAGCACAAGCTGTTTGTCTTGTTTTAGAGCAGAACTTATAATGAAGAAAATACTCATTAATATAAATATGTTAAAGACAAAATGTTGTTCTTCATCTCAATGGATTTTTTATTAGTTTCTTTTTCGTAACTATATATTGCAAATTAAATCCCAGTATTCACACCCTTTGATTTTTTTTTTTTTTACAAACGCCCACAAACTAACATTTATTTCATAGGGGTTTAATTTGATTAATTTGATACAAATCAAACTAAACCCCTATAATGACCCCCTGTTGCTGCAGGAGTTGAGGCACTTCTTACTTACACTGTCACAATGCAAATTCTGCTGGACAATAAATAGTCCCAGAAATTATTGAGATGAACGATAATTGGTACCATCTTCAAATAATATATTGACAAAGGCATAATAATGCAATTATACCCTCTCAAATATCAATGAACTATAATTTCGAAAGAACACTTAACACTGGAACTGGAAGACATTTTAAATATAGAAAAATAAACAAACAAAACAAGAAATAAAATTGATTATGAAGTGCAAATTAGCCACTTTGTACTGTGTGTCAAATGTGTGCAGCATTTTTTTTAAATAGCAACTCCTCAGAAATATTAAAAAGCAGCATCTCTTTCAAGATCAAACAAACTAAACAAACAAAATTATCACACATTAATTTAAAATGTGATTAATTGATTAATTGCTTATTGTGACAAGCTTAGTCTTGACATTTGTAACTTTTATTTTTACATTTTTCCCACCTTCGTCCAGGTGTAGTGAGGACCTGAAGTTGCCAGGCGACGAGGCGGCGGGAAAGAACAGGGCGTGCTATAACGTAGAGTTCACCTTTGACGCCGACACACAGGTTGCCATCACCATTTACTACCAGGCCATTGAGGAGTTTCACAACGGAGTGCCAGTGTAAGTAACAGTGTGTGTGTTTCAGGGAAGCTGATGATAATGCTCTGTAACAGACCTGCTTCCGCTTTTCTTTTTTCAAAACTATTAAATATTTTTAGCTTTGTGTGTTCAACTGAAAAAACCCAAAAGACAAACAGGTCTATGATTTGGACTGTATTGATACGTTCAGCTCACAAAACAAGACACTTAAAAGTGAGTTTTCAGTGGAGAATTATCCAGTCCAAGCTTGGTTTGTTCTTATGTTGATGTTTTTATGATTGTCTAATTCTAAATGCTTCAAAAACATTTAAATTGTTCATTTTAAATTAATTTGTCATAAACAGTTTCCTGTAGAATTATCCAAATTAGGCTAAATCTGTCCATTTATTTTTTTTACTCTGTGCTAGAAAGGACCAAAAGTAGTAGATTCATTAATAAACTGTGAAACATACATTTAGTTTAATACTGTCAGAACGCTGCCATCTTTAGATTTTCATATTCATGCATGTTCTGCCAACCAGGTCCAGCTTTGCTTAAGAATGTTATCCCTCTTGTTCTGAGTGTAGGCGTTTGCATATTTTGCATAAAGAGCCGTCTTGTGCAAAATAAAAACGTTTGGACGATTTTTGTCCAAACGTAGGCGGGTGTTTCCTAATCTCGTCTTGACATATAGAAGTAAAATCCCTTAAATGCATCTTTCCCTCCTTTGATGGGAATGTATTTAAGCAGAGTTTCTAGGACATTCATGCAACCCGATGGCTTCTTTAGCAGCTTCAGTGTACAGAAGCAGGGAGCTTTTTTTCCTGCTGACCCGTTGGTCCTGCTCTTTCTGCCCCTCTGCAGTTACCTGCCACAGGACAGCTCGCTGCAGTCGGAAACGGTGCATTTTAAGAGGGGAGTTTGCCAACAGTTCTGTCTGCCCTCGCACACCGTCAACCTCAGCGAATGGGCGGACGAGGAGGTAAGCCGCCTCATACTGAAAACAGGCTCGTGTGAATCTGCAGGAGGGGGAAGGCAGCCTGTGCAGAATAACAAATGCTCCCTCTCCTCAGCTGCTGTTTGATATGGACAAGGAGATCTTCCCTATGGTCGTCCAGGCTGTCGTAGACGAGGGAGAAGGTAAAACATCTTACCTTGATGCTTGATAGATGGCGTGAAAGCACTGCAGCAGAATTTGAAGCTAAGGTGATCCACTGTGTTTTATCTTTCCAGAACATTTGGGCCACTCTCACATCCTACTGGCTACATTTGAAAAGGTAAAGCCAGGCTGTTTTATGAGTTAGAACCAGTGAGGCTGCAGGAACATAATGCTCTTACAGCTAAAAATAGGCTTTTGATTTTCAGTTTTTTAATGTCTGAGTGCTTGAAATCCTTGAAGAGAATTTCAGTCAGTTGTTTTCAAGGTTTGGAAAGTGCTTAATATACAAAACTGCACAGTTTTGTAATAAAGTGCAGTCAAATGTTTGATTTGTAAAAAGCTATTTGCAGCTGAAACCAGATATTTTAACACACCTAATAAAAAGACAGACGTATTTTTTTCTTACTGTCTGAAGTGAAGTTAGAGTAAGCTTTTATTGTTTTAGGTCTGTTAGAATTACTAAAATAATTTCTATTTGCAGAGACTTTTTTGTGTGACTTCTTTTGTATATTGTGTTTAAACATTTAATTAGAGCAGGAAGATCATTTACCTTAACACAATCTGTCTGGATTGTTTCGTTGTAATGAATATTTATTATTCCTAATGGCTCAGTGACTTATATTTTATATGTTATTTCAGGACTTTTTGTTAAATTAGTGTTTTGCTGTTGGGCCAGTCAGTTGTAAATTGTGTGTGTTAGAGAGACATTTCTAAACATATAATTTTATTGTATTTTAGATTACCTTGTCTCTGCTGTAGAGTGTTGAATACTGTCACAAGATGTTATTAATAACAGTAATAAATAATATTTTTAACTCCAGTTTGTCATCTTACCTTGAAAATGTTTGAAAAGTGGTTCAATTTTGCTGAAGGAAAAATATAGGAACCCTGCACTGTAACATCAACAAACTCTTAAATTAACACAATTCTTTGCCATTTTTTCAGCATATGGATGGGAGTTACTGTGTAAAACCTCTGAAGCAGAAGCAAGTGGTGAATATACTTGTTTTTTCTCCTCCCTTCCTTTCCCTTATTGTGTTGCTGTTTTTTAATACAAAATATAAGTTCCTGTTTATGCTTGACCCCTGAGACCATCTGACTTTATTGTGTTTCTTTTCCCAGGTGGATGGCGTTAGCTACCTGCTGCAGGAGATCTATGGGATCGAGAACAAATACAACAGTCAGGAATCAAAGGTAGAAATAAAAAACAAAAAGAATTAAGCCGTCTTTCATCTGAAATGACATGGCAGAAAAATACAGCAAATTGACGCAGCTGTCTCCTTTGTTAGGACGGCTCTTTTAAAAGTCTCTTTCTTTTTTGCCTGCAGGTGGCTGACGACGAGATCAGCGACAACAGTGCCGAGTGCGTAGTGTGCTTGTCTGACGTGCGAGACACCCTCATCCTCCCGTGCAGGCACTTGTGTCTCTGCAACGCCTGCGCAGACACGTTGCGCTACCAAGCAAACTGCTGCCCTATCTGCAGGCTGCGTGAGTTCACCTCCCTAATGCTTTTTCAGAAAGTGGCTTCAACTGGCAAACTTCAAAATTCACCCTTACAATCAGCTTTTTATTTTTTTTATTGCAAGAATTCAAATTGGATTTGAATTCTATCAATAGATTGATTGATTGATTGATAGATCTTTAGATATATATTGATAGGCAGACAGATATTTAAAGATATATAAGCGTTGTGTTCATTTCTGACAAAATCTTTGAGTGTGGGAGACTATTTGAACAACTCTACAGAAGCGCAGTTTTGCTTACATAAATTTTTGACGTTATTGTTGTATTGTTTTTATTTTCCTGTTAGCCTTTAGAGCTCTGCTGCAAATTCGAGCAATGAGGAAGAAGCTCAGTCCTCTGTCACCCACCAGCTTTAACCCCGTCATCACCTCCCAGACGTCGGATTCAGAGGAACATTCGGTGAGACGTCGCTGAAACAGGAAGAAGGAAATAATATCTTTGTCCTCCACTTCTAGCAAACTTTCCTGGTGTTCTTGCAGCAGGCGTCCGAGCATATCCCGCCTGGTTATGAGGCCGTTTCTCTCCTGGAGGCGCTGAACGGCCCCCTGAGCACGTCCTCGGTGGTTCCCCCTCCTCTCCATTCGGGTCCTAGCCACGTCACCGGGGTGTTGCCACCGTATAGCAGCGAGCCCCACCCAGCGCCGACCCGTTCCCTTTCGCCTCTCGACCAGTCCAACTCCAGTCAGGGATTAAAACTAAAAAAGAGCGGTTCAAAGTGAGTCCATTAAAAACCTAAATCTTTATCGTTCAGATCTTTAAGACATCTTCAGTCAAATTCATCAGAAGATGCAGTTAAATTTAGCCTGAAAACAAACCTTGTTGCAGAGTTGTTGAACTTCAAACCATCAAGAATATCATTCAAATGAAAAATTGTGAAAATTTATGCAGGGGAAAAACTAATACACATTAATTTAACATATGTTTCCAAAGACTGTATAACAATATTCCTATGCAGACTGACAGACTGAGTGTTTTTCATGTCTGGATAAATATGAAAAAGGAATAAATAACGATGGAGAAATCTGTCAACTTCAGCCCATATCACATATGCATCCTTTCTCCCTTCTTTTTATCCCCTTTTTTCATCTTTCTTTTCTTTCTTTCATTGTTCTTCTCTTGCTTACCCCCTTCATCATTTGTCTCTTATATCCATTCCTTTAGTCGATTTTTCTTTCTTTTCTAAAACAAATATGAATCTCAAAGTCCAGGAGAAAAAATGTTGCACAAAAAGGGCAAAGCTTGTACTACCAGTTTAGGTAATCACATATACAGTATCTCGTAATAAAAAGAAAATATTCAGAATCTGATGCAACCTTGTTTATCATAGATCACTTTCCCAGAATTCCTCTGTGCTTCCGGAAGAGGAGGACGAGAAATCTTGCAGTGAATCGGATGCATGTCGTCCCAAACTGGCAGTGGACCAGCAGGAGGTGCGTTTCTGTGTCTGCATGTTTTATAAAGAATGTGAGAGGAACATGAGTTTGCACTTTTACTTTTGTGTGTTTTTAAATATTGGATCATGCAGCACTGTAAGCTCACCGCTGTGTCTTCCAGTGCGGAGTGACTCCAGACAGCGAGAACCTGACTCTCTCCTCATCGGGAGCCATCGATCAGTCGCCCTGCACCGGCACCCCTCTCTCCTCCACCATCACCTCCCCTGAAGGTACGCAAATACACAGACAACTCCAGCCTTATCTAAAGCTGAACCAACAAACAGAAACACTCATATTATTACCTTTAGTTGATAACAACAAAACAGCTGTTGTTCATCAGAGTAATTCACATTTTAGAAATCGTTGCTGCTTTGCACCAAATATTATGTAAAAATCATTTATCAATTAATTTATTGGTTGTTCTGACAATTATTTGATTAATCTGGTAAAAAACAATAATATAGGCACATTCTGCAGAATTTTCAGTTAAGCTTATTTTATACATTCTTACAAATGCATGAAGGTAATTCCTTCAGTGTATGCATCATCATTTGTAGAATAGGACACATCTGCATCTAAAAAACACTTCTAACATCAACATGTAAAAAGCTCAGCCCTTTCTGCTTGACTAAACATCAATTTAATTGAATCAATTATCAATTAAGACAATAATGTAATAAAACATTGCATTGCAAAAGGTGCTTAATAGGAGATTTAACAGGAGAATTTCAACCATGTTAAGCTAAAACTATGCCACTTGAGGAGTTCTGGGTAGAACATATATGCAGACAAAATTATTTTCCTTCCTCTTAAATGCAAAATGTATGTTTTTTGTCTGGTTTTGGCTTAATTACTGCTTTGACTGTGTTGTTTCTTTCAGCAAATGGCTCCTATCAAACAGTGCATTAAGCTCAGTCCATTATCTAAATTACTTCAAGTTTTCTCTCTGGCAGATTTCATTGTGTTATTACCTTGCAGCATTCACTCCTCCTGGATTTGGCGGCAGTAGAAAATCGCTTGTGTTTTTGACTTTACAGCAATCCCTCATACAGAGCATGCAAGTAGGAACAGAGATGAAAAACTCCTCTTAAACAGGAAGAAACCTCAAGTAGAACCTGGATCATCAGAATCGACTGGGGGTTTGAGAAGACAGAGCAGAAAGACAAAAAGAAACAAAAGAACGGATGGAAAAGTACTTTTAATGAAAAGTGAAAAGCTTTAGCAAAAAAGGAAAAAGGTTTAGTTTTTACCAGCAGTATCTCATCCGATACTGAGAAGGCACCGAACAGAACGCCAGACCTGGTGTAGCTTCCTTGGAAAGAAAAAACATACAATTATCAGTTGAAATTACATAAAATAATGCAAATTGGAAAGTAGTTGAAAAAATGGTAAAGAACAGTTATTAGGGATTTCTCAGGATAATCTTAGAATGAGGCATGAGAGAGGCAGAGCCAGGGACAACAGAACTGATAAAAAAAATTAAGATTTGATGTCCTGGAATGATCCTACCCTTAACTTATTTAAAATACTGCGGTGGGACCTTAAGAAATGCCCACAAACCCCAATGATCTGAAGTAACATTGCAAAGAGGAGTGAGTCAAAATTCCTTCACACCAACGAGAGAGGCTGTTAAAGTCAGACGGGAAATGAGAGGGAGTTTGCTAAAGGTGGTTTTACAAGCTGCTGAATCATGTGGTGTAGCAATGTTCCCCCACGACTGCATTTAAATTTCAGCTGGTTTTGTGGCAGACGTTAAAAATATCACAGCAGGACAACAATACAGTAATGACAGGTGACATTGGCGGAAGAAGGTCATGAACAACAAAGATTGAATATTTCAATCTTTTGACCTGTGCTGTACAAACAGATCGAGGGTGGCTGAACTCAGCCTGATGGTGCTTTCACACCAGCCCTGTCTAGTCCGCTTTAATCCAACTGTAGTTTGTTTGCCTAGTAAGTCTGGGTTCGTTTGGGGAGTTGTGAATGTGCAATCGAACTCTAGTCCGCCTACAAACCTACATCTCGGTTCGGTTGAAGTTAACTCTTGTGTGGTTCTTTAGCGACTGCATATGTGAATGCAAGCAGACTGGAGACTGATCCAAAAGCAGGAAGCAATACATTGCACAGTGCATTCTGGGTAAATTTAGTCAAAACAAATGTAAGGGTCTAACTCTAGTGGGAAAAATTGCTTGTGGTCTTTTACCAAAGATAAAAGAAATTCTTCCACCGCAAAAATTTGACGCCACTGCATTTTTGTTTACATTTTGTGGAGAACGAAGGTGCACTCAGTATCTTCTTTGGAGGTTTTTGGGTTGTTTTCTTCAGTGGTTCTTGGTGCAGCGCCACCACAGGCGAGGAGGTAAACAAGTTTTTCAATTAGTTTGAATCGTCTGTCACAGCGCAGTGTGAAAATGAACTGCATCAACTGAAAATGTAACAAACAATGCAGTTTTGGTTCCTACTTGGATAGAACCTACGGGACTATGAGGTGTGAAAACATTATTAGAGCGAGGGTGAGTGTCTTCATGATCCGGGGGAGCTCAAAGTGGAGCCGCTGCTTCTCTGCATCAAAAGGAGTCTGTTAAGGTGGTCCAGGCATCTGATCTGGATGCCCCCTGGATGCCTCCCTCTGGAGGTTTTCCAGTCTCTCTAGGTCCAGGACAAAGGCATTTTTTGTGTGTTTGCTGTTCAGAGGAAGAAGAGATCCTTATTTTTGTTGAGGTTAAATGAAATATACATTGGATATAAAGTAGAAAATCATCCAAATCTTGAGCTGGTCCATCACTTGTATCTCCTTCTATCCATCAGACCCGGTGAGCAGCAGCCTGGCCCAGTCAGTAATGTCCATGGCCTCGTCCCACTCGCAGCACTCTCACATCAGTGCTGACACCATGTCCTCCATGTCAGGGTCCTACCTGGTCGGGGCCGAAGCAGAGCCTGTGGGGGCCGACGAGGTGGGCGAGGTGGACGGCGAGGAGGACCGAGACGCTCCCATGGAGAGCCGAGCTGCACCGCAGCAGGACGGGGTGAGTACAAAAAGAGGACAGAAATGGCTGCATGATGATCCTGCTTATTTGAAAGAATCTTGAGATTTTACTTTTTCCTTTATTCAGGAGTTTTCTAGGGAGTCAAAGGGACACAATTACTCTATGGCTGTAGAGGAGCAGGATTCAGAGGTCATTATAGCACAAATACAGGCAGAGTCACTTGAGCTCATTTTCAATTTCATGTTTTACAGAATTTTTCTTTCTCGGTTCCTTTCAGGGAAATGATGTAACAGAAGAGGATTCCTCCTCTCCATCCAATGGGAAAGGTAACTATGAGACTAATCCCTCACCTTTTGCCCAAAAGTGGGTCACCTCCCTCTGCATTTGTTACTCTTCAGTCATGAAGACAGCGTATGTTCTTTCTGATTAAATATTTGTGTATCTCTAAAAATAATGAGAAAAAGAACGATACCCATGCAATGGCATAGTTTGTCCTGTAGATGGTGCTATCTATGTTTTAATGCATTCGGTTTTGTTTGAATAAGTCTAAATCATCTGAGCTGGGGTGAATATTTAGGTATTATAATCACAATAAGCTCTTTCTTTGATCGTGGTTTTCATGTTAAAAACAACAATCAATTTAATCCCTGATTATATTTAAATCAAATTGATTCTAACAAGGCTAATAAGGGACAAAAGGGCTGCTTTAGGTCTGCTTTAAGTCTGCTGTCTTGCTTTTTTTCTTTGTTCTGCACCTTCATGATTATGGAGGGACAAAAGTGCCATCACTTTTGTTTAAAAATTAAAATAAACACCCAGGTAAACTAGGGTGTTTTCACACCTGTTTGATTGGGGACCAAAATTGAGACATTTGTTACATTTTCAGCTGGTGCGGTTTGCTTTCACAATGCACTGCGTCAAATGATCCAAACCCTTTGAACAATTTGTTCCTCCCCTCACCTGTGGAGGCGCTTCACCAAGAACCATTGTAGGAAACAACATGAAAACCTCTGAAGAAGACACTAAGGGTAACTTCCTTCTTCACAAAATGTAAACAAAAATGCAATGAGATTAGATTTTAGCGGTTATAGGATTTCTTTTTTTGTCTTTGGCAAAAGACCAAGAGCAATTTTTCCACTAGCGCTAGACACAGAGGTTTTTTTGGTTGTATTTACCCAGAATGCACTGTACTAGAGTCTGTTTCCTGCTTTTCTGGTCCACTTGCTGTTCACATATACATTCGAACCACGTAAGACACAGGTGTCAAACTCCAGTCCTCGAGGGCCAGTGTCCTGTAGTTTTAGATGTGCCACAGGTACAAAACACTGGAATGAAATGGCTTAATTACCTCCTCCTTGTGTAGATCAGTTCTCCAGAGCCTTGATAATGACCTAATTATTCTAGTCAGGTGTGGTGCAGCAGAGGCACATCTAAACGTTGCAGGACACCAGTCCTTGAGGACTGGAATTTGACACCCGTGACGTAAGACTTCACTTTAACCGCACTGAGATCTGGGTTTTTAGGCAGATCGTAGTTGGATTGCACATTCACACTTCCCCAAACGAACCGGACTTCCAGGCAAATTAACTAGAGTTCAATTAAAGTGGACCGAACCTGGCTGGTGTGAATGCTTCCTATGTTTTTTTTTTTACAGATTGTTTTCTTTTAATTATTGCATTTACAAAAAGTATGTATATTAATTTCATTATTGATTAAATAAATGAATAATGATTCATTTATTTGATGGTGGGCAGCAGATGTTCTATCGTATCCATCCGACTTTCACACCAAAGTCAGAGTGCGGGTCCAACACTGCTACAGTCAAGTTGATTGGTCTGAAGTGAGCTTGCTGTACATCTAATGTTGAACCAGTAATAATTTGAATTATTTTGTGGTGAATTGTTGCAGAAAGTATGTAATGAATTAAATAAATTCTGAAATAACATGAATTTCACATTTATCATTTGTTTTGCAAATTACTGACACGTTTATATACAGTAATTATGAAGAACTTACAATTATTTCAAAATTTCTTCAAAATTATATGTATAAAATGTAAAGATTCACTCATCCATTGGATTCTTCTTCTTCTTCTGGCTCTCTGTGCTACATAGAATTTTTTATGTTTAACAAAGGTGCAATTTGTTTGCATAAGTTGTGCCAGTTTGTTTCAGTGTTTAATCAGAAAACTTCTCCATGATCTCTGCTCCTTGTTTGTGTGTGTTTGTGAGTGCTGACAGTGAGCGACTGAAGGTTAATCAAACGGTTGGTGTGAGTCAAGGGTTCTTGGAGTTTAATGCAAACATAACGAGGTTAGCTGTCAAACCGACAGCATAAAACATGTTTATGTAAATTAGTTTCTCTGTGAATGGTGTCTTTGTGGGTGTCTGTTAGGACCTAAAGACCTTCCACGTTGAGTGCACCTGTGCAGCCTCTAACAGAATGTGTGGGTTCGAAATCGCATGTGTGTGTGTGTGCATCTATGTGAGCTAAATCCTGAATGGTTTTGGAAAATGGACAGAAACATTTCTGTTTCTGTAACCTTAGTCAACTTATGGAGGACTTATGGAAATCCAGTAAGCATTCATTTATAGAGACAATAAACTGAGGATGTGTGTTTAAAGGCAGTGAATGCATTCTCAGTTTCGTATCCATAGGTGTATTCATGGTCACCATTCAGGACGAGAACAAATTGAGTTTTTTTTACACTTTCTAAAGCACAAATATCCACTGACTTTTAGTCAAAAGCAGACTTAGGTTCTGCAGCTGTTAAAAAAACAAAAAAGACTAATCTGTCATTTTTCTAGACCAGAAGCCTTTGCATGTTGTAAGTCTGAAGTCCTACAACAGTCCTTATGACTTCTCTGAGAAAATCTGACTAGTTTGTTTCATTAAAATATTAAGTGTTTAGTAGCAAGAGGTAAGAAAAAACTAATAAAGTCTTCTGGTTCTCTCACATCCCTAATGAACCACAGGTATGACTCAGCATGTTGTGGAAAATACATTTTAAATAGCTGCTTACATCTATTTATTATTATTGAAAATTGCTGATCCTCACTTAGTAACACCATCCACTCTGAAGAGTTTAGTGCTTAAAAAAACATAGGTTTCCAGTTTTCCCAATAATCAAGTTGTGAATTGATTGACTCTGATCTACAGACTATCTCTCACACATTTCTTGTTTTGTTCAAATAATTTTAAACCCCTTCAAAGTAAAACCTCTGAAAAAAAGGAATCACTTTTCTTGGAAGAGCTGTCGGTTTTATCTTTACGGGGGGGGGGAAAAATGACATTATTTTATTTAACCAATGTAATATTTCAAGCCCAGGCTTGTATGTTGAAACTATTTGACCAGAGAGAAATAAAGTAGAAGGAAATTGTGCTTAAAACTTTCAATGTAATTTGAATGTTTAGTCAGAAAACAGTCAGCTGCTGCAGCATGATGTCTGCTCTGTCAGTAATGTGTTTTCATATTGCATCATATTCATACATTTTCTTGTTCTAATTAAATCTGACACCCATTGGATTCATTATGAGATCCATTTTAGAGTGTAAATGCTTTGTTTTCCCTGTCGTAGAGGAAAGCTACTGATATATGACGTAGTGTGTGAAGCAGAAGGCCAAACTTAAAACACATTTGGTCTAAATTGAGTCCACAATCTGTGATCATTTAGCAGAAAACCTTCTAAAGATGGCTTTTAGAGATGTAGTTTATCTCCAGTCTCCGTATTCACCAGATATTCTTCTGATTGTTGTTTAATCATTCTCCACTCCAGCATGGCCTCCTTCCTCCTCCTCCTCCCTGCTCGACTCACCCCTCTTCCTTCCCGCCTCCACCCCCTTCGCGCTGTGCCTGGCTGCTCTTGTTTGACCTTTGCCCTCGCTTGCAGGTGGGCGGAGCAGGTGTCCAGAGTTGGCCAATAACAATCAGGGCGTCGCCCACTGTGACACGCCCTCTTTGGGGTTGGATAATGAGCAGGCTCCCGACAGCCGATTCGCCGGTGAGTGGCAACCTGTCGAACATGGACCAATGAGAGCTTGAGGATAGAGGAAAGGAAAAGTGAGAAGTGCATGACTCGGCAGCCGCAGTCAAAAGTGTGAACTTTAAATAAAAAAGGAAGTTACTAAGAGGGATTTTATAGCAAAGCATGAAGATTTGGTGCCTTCCTTCTTCTCTTCATCCCTATCAGTTGGTGTTGTGGTACTCCAGTGCTTCATTTTGTGCCAGCTGTGCACTGTTTCCTTCCTCTTCCTTTGAGCCCTGTGTGTTTGTGAGCGAGAGCATCTATCGGGTGTCCGATGAGTGATTTCTGCATGCAATCATAAAAAAAGAAAACATAAAAAAACATATGTATTTGTGTGCGTGTATGTGTGTGAGTGAAACTGGTATTTCTCAATGATTCAAGTTCATGTTCGGTGTCTGCCAGCTCCAAGCCGCTTTGCAAAAACATCTGCACATCCCGTTGTCATCCATCATTCTGACCCCTCCATTCTTTCCCCCAGCCCTCCCTGTTGGTTCACTGTGAGAAGAGCTGAGGGTTCTTGGTTGGAGTCTGACTTAATTTACAAGTGCTTTATGCCTTACAGCCAATGATCAGAAATTACAATAACAAATAAAAAATGCACACAAATGTTGGTTTTCTGAAAATGATGTTTAGTACATGGATCAAACACTCTCTTGTGTCTCCTTTTGCATGAATTACTGCATCAGTGCAGCGTGCCATGAAGGCATTCAGTTTGATTTTCAAGTGAAATGTAAAAAAGACACTACTTTCAAAACGTTTGGTCAGTTCAGACTCTTCTGACGTTGCATAAGTGGCCTAATACGTACTAAGTAATGTGACAGTTGTTGTCCAGTTCCTAGATACTTGGGTGTTATGAGTATCGAAGCTCCGACTCAGCCTTTTAATTCTCCAGTAAACTTTTAAAAAAGTTCTTTTTTTTTCTCCTCCCTTCCCCTCCAGGGGGTCTTTTGTGGGCTCTAGTGTCCCTTATATGAAAGTAGGCTGACAGGAAAGGGGGAAGAAGAGGGAGGGAAGTCATGCGGTAAATGTCGCCGGGTCCGGGAATCGAACCCGCGACAGCCGCGTCGAGGACTCAAGACCTCCAAACATGGGTCGCGCTATCCGCTATGCCACCACAGCACGCCCATTTTAAAAAGGTTTTGATCTACTTTCAACTAAAAGCTCTACTTTTTGCTGTTGCTTGCACAGCTTTTTACAGAGCAGTTTTTCCTTCCACTGAACCTTCCTTCATTATAGTGGGTTGCAGTACTCTATGTAGAGCCTGCTTGATTAAAAATAAGTCTCATGACCTTTCAACTAATGAGTCTTCTCTGTGATTGTCTAGGCCAATATAATGTAAAATGATAGCATTTCTGTAGGCTCTGTTTCAGCTGCTATATGGATTAAATGTTTTTTTCCTTAAACATAAATTTTGATTTGCGCTGTACGAGTTCAAACTTCCCCAAAACCTTCAGCTTTGCATCTTTCTTGACTTTTAACCCTTCCGCTCTCAAGCTCCCAGATTCCCCTCATCCCCACGATGATGTTTTATGCTGAACGTTGTTACATGTTTCCTACTCGTGTGTCGTAAAAGTTCTGTTATTTCTCTGTTTCTCTCCTTCTTGATCCTGCCATCATTGTTCTCATCCTCTTCTGTTTTTTCCTGAACATTGTTTCCTTTCCTGCCTTTCCCCACCCATCTCTCTGTCTTTCCTTCGCCATCTTTATTTCCACTTTGCCTCTCTTTCGGATGGACAGATGAGGAGTCGTGCCCAGTGCACATTGAGGACTAGGTATGGAGTCATGGTTAGATGAAGGATTAAACATCAGGGGGACAAATTTTATTTTTCCTATTTGTACATAGAAACAAAATTGTAATAGGACTAATAATCACAACCCTGGAACTTCTTCACATTTTAACCTGATTTTCTCTCTTCAAAATAGTTTGCTGGTCTCCATCATCCAATTCAACTGCAAAAGATGGTTTTATAAAGTAATGAAAGCATTTTTTAGGTGTTTTTTTATCTATTTAAAATCAAAACATACTTACTTTTCTATCCTTACTGGGTAAAGAAATTAAAGGATATGCCGCACGTTGTTTCCAACTGATTAAAGTGATTTTAACGAACAATTGCACAGTGTGGGTCTGAATGTCAATAAAACATGTATCTTTAATGTGTCCCCATAATGTGTAGCATGTGTTTAATAGGGTGAAAAATTTAAAATTCACAGTTTTCTGCTGCATCCTGATGCAAACACCACTCTTTATGTAGATAAAGTTGAAGTAATGCGACCATTTAAGTAGCGCTCACATTGATTTTGTAGCATTTTGGGCACATGACTGAAGCTGAAACAATTAATCAAATTAGTCGTGATAAATCAAGTATTGAAATTATCGGCAGCTAATTTAGTAATTGATTAATCGTTTGCTGGAGTATACAAGCTAAAAAAAAAAAGCTAAAACTTCTATAAAGCAGGTTTTGCTGTCCAGTTATTGATCAAAAATTCCAACAATAATCAACAGATCAGTCCAACACTGCATAGATTTTAAGTCAAGCACTTCTAACATGCTGATGTTAAAAGTATTTTTAGCTGCAGATGCATCCCTTGGTACAAATGATCAAGCAAACATTAAATGAATGCTATGTTGATGCATGTTAGGTAATGAAATGATTATTTTATTATTTTTAAAATAACATATAACAGATGTTTATTTGCATTTTTTATATTATATCTAATTCTGTAAAAAATAAAAGGTTCAAGTGGCATAATGGGTTCAAGTCCCATTATGAAGGGAATTTTAAATATAAAATCTGCAGAATATTTCAGGCGTTTTATCCGATTAATTGATTAATCATTAGAGTAATTGATTACTAAAATAATCATTAAATGCATCCATACACATGGTTGTATATTTGCGTCTTCTTGCGTCGTAATGCGAGGCTCATATGTAATGGTGCTGGAGGGAACGACAGGGTTAGTGTTCAAGTTAAAAAGAACTATACCGGTTTAAATTATGCAGTAGTCTCAGACCCTTTCTCCTGTGAGAAATCAGTCAACTTTAGAATTAAAATAGGTTTTTCTTTAACAATCTTCAATCTGTTCTGTCTGCATTGATTATTTAGTGTAGAAATTTAAAGAAAATTCAACACAGTATGACTAGGTAATGGAGTAATCGCTCTGTTTCTCTCTTTTTCAGACTTCATGTATCTCAGGGGCTTCCGGCCTGCTCTGGATCCGCTCTCACACCACGTCTCCACCAGCAACATTAACCTGGCGGAGCAGGGGGCGGAGAACAGGGACGGCCAGAGTCCCAAACATCCCCGCCGCGGACCGCTCATCGTGTAACCAGTATAAACCGCCCCGCCCAATCAGCCCCACCCACCCCGCCCATAGGACTGTGGGAACCCGACCATCCGTCTCAAGATTTCTGTCGCCGCTGGAAACCGGCTGGAGTAAAACGAGGAAGGAAGAGGAATCACATTTTACATTGTTGGTGCACTTTTATCACGGGTTTTCCTTGTTTTATCGTCAGTGACTATTTCTGGGAATGATTATCCTTCTGCTATTTTATTATTTATTACCTGTAGGGTTATATGAGAGCTCTGTATTGTGTTGGTGTCTTTAGAGAAATACATGCTGCTCCTCTTTCTCTACCTTCTTCCTTCCTACTGATCTACCAGCCAAACAGTCAGGGGCTACTGTGATCGGCAATCTTATTACTACTAACTTCTTCCTCTGTGTTAGAAACTGTGCTATGAGTGAGTGGTGGGACACTTAGACACTAAACATCCGCTCTCACTGGATTACCTTACCGAAGTCAAACAACGCTGACCCCTCGCTTCGGACCAGGGAGCTTCATTCTCAACCTTCGCATGCAGCTTTTCACGTTTTTCCTTCCATTCCCGCCACGCTTTAGAAACTCCTGAATGTAAATTTAGAAGAAGAAGAACATTTTTGATGGCTGAGCCAAGAAACGATGGCCAAAATAACCTGGAAAAATAGACATATAAGGTAGAATGTAGAACAGCGACAGTGGATTTCATTGAAAGGGGAATATTCAGACCGTAAATCTTCACTTAAACTGGAAATAAATCCAAACTTTGATACACAACCATCCATCTCCATCCTCTCCTTCATTTTAGCATGTCAGTATTAATGTGGTGCAACAGCAAGTACGACCAAGCAATAAAAAAACTTGCACCTCCATCTTTTCACCTCCTGCACTAATTCTTAGAGCGGACTGTGTTTGCACTGGCCTATTACACTTCAAACCTTTCAGTATGTTCTAATTGTCTTCTCCTACTTTGATGTTGCCATTATGAAGGGAATCATGGTGAGGAAAACCTCCTGCAGGGCATTTGAAAATGATGTAGCAAGGATTTTCCTCCACCCTCGTCCTCCCCCGAAACCTCTCCGATCTTCCCGATCCGCCCGCCTCCTCTCATTTGTGAGCCTTTAGTTGTTTTTGGTTTTGTAAAACTTTTGATGTATATCTCACCTGTTGTCAAATCGTATGTGTTTTAATTTGTTGCAGAACACTGTGCTGTTTCTTAGAATGTGGATGAAAATATATGAAAATTTCATAAAGAGGTTTACATAATCGTGCAACCATAACGGATAACACAAGAGGAACAATATCTACAATTAATGCACTATTAGCTGACTCCTAGACGACACTTTTCGGTGCATGAGGTGATGACAGAAGTAAGCATGTTAGTCTAGGTCAGCCTGCACCCTCCTGTAGACTTGATAATGGACCACTGCACAAATCTGAAGTGGTACCATGTCTTTCTGTAGTGCTACATTTCGATTGTTGGCGCCCTGTTTCTATTGGCCTGCTCAGGTCAAGACTTCTGCACTACTATAACCCAGCTGCAAACAGTCATGTGATCACAGTCTGAATGTGCAGACAGAGCTGCTTTCTGGCACCAGTCTCAGTATGATATCACAGGAAATTCACAAAACCCCACTTTTCTAGAGTGAAAATGAGAAGTTGACTTAAACAGACAATAAAGATTTTGCAACTAAACGACCCGAGTGATTTTCTGTTTCCTTTTTTCCTTTCTGAAACGTCTTTTATACTGACCCTGCACATGGAAATTCATGTCAGTAAATTAAAATTGAGAAGTTAATTTATTAAATGAAAACTACATATATAGATTTATTATACATATAGATTTTTTATTGTTGGTTTCTGTTAATTTGAAGTAGATGACAAAATTTGTTTCTTGAAAATCAGAATAAATCAAGTTTATTTGTAAAGGACATTTCAGCAACAAGGCAACTCAAAGTGTTTTACATGATAAAAACACAAAAATCAACAACTGAAACCTTTATGTTTAATACATAAATGTAATATTATGGAGTGACTGCCAATTTAACTAGCTCTATGAGTAGTGGTGTACACTACATAAAATGATCAATGTTGTTTGTTTATAGACATTGTATTGAATATATTATTGGAAAATTGAGTGGAAGAAAAAGCTTGTGTAAAAAATGTGCACAAGCAAGGTAATACCGGAGCTCTACTGGATTTGCTGTGCAAACAGTCCACTGGTTTTTCCTTTTGCATATCTTCCCACTAATGTCCTTCAAAACATTTTTTAGCATTGAGCTCTCATTCTGTAGACTTTGACATTGTCATAACATAAACTTTCTGTATCATAAATCTTATTAGTGACTTGTCTGCACCTGCTGTCTGTTGTGACGGTGTGGGTGGCGCCGCAGAGACGGTGAGGGTCCTTGAAAAGCTAAAGTCAAGGCAGAGAAATTAAGCTGAACCTTAACGCTTCCTGTCATTTCGAATTTTCCTCTGACGTATTTAAAAACAATCAGGATAAATCAGAAAGTTACCCTGGGAGGGTAACTTCCAGGGTAACTTCAGGGGTGGCTGCAAATAAGAACATTATTCGCCATAATTAGACCTTCTTTTTTTTTAATTGAAACTCACTGTCTCATTTACAAGAGAGACGTGTAACATACATCAACAACAAACAGCATTAAACAGTAATAAGACAATCTACTTAACACTTAAAATCAATACCATATTATCATCTGAAGGGTTTTAACTAATAACAAATACAAGTGCCTTCAACGTACTGAGTACTTATACTGGATAGTATGCACACACACTTACCAGCAAGCTAATATTTCTGTTTTAAAAATCACTTTTTACTCGTATTATATAAAATCCACATTTTCTAAAAGATTAAACTTTGGTTTTTAATAAGTTGTAAAACATCGTGTTCATAAACGCAATTATAAATGAAATTGTCTGTGTAATAAATCTGTATAGTATATAACTTTTCATTCAATTTATTGACAAGTTTATACATAATTAAATTCATTGAGTTGCTCCTGCGTAATGCTTTACTTGCAGATTATTTTAGTGGTTATTAATCTGTTCATGTTGATTATTAAGAGAGATGTGGTGTTTAAAGTTAAACGGGTTCTTAATGGCGAGAGGCCGACAGGAGACAATGACGACATAAGTGGGTTTAATTGGGGAAAATGTTCATAATCTTGTTGCCTGGGTGATCAAGTTCTGTTCAAATCAAATTTCTCCTTCTGTTTTGCGGTTGGCCGCTCTCCAAGCTTTGCGTCATCTGTCCCGTAACTGCACTCACATTCTGCGTACAGAGTCCAAATTTGCCATATTCCTCCTCTCTGTGACAGGAAGCTGTAAAATCATATTATCTCTGCCTCTGCGCACACAACCTGCCGTTCTACTGAGTCTGGATTTTTGTCACTTTCCACCCAAAACAATCATAGCCATCGTTGGCTGTCAGGGAGATCGAAGTTAAACCTGATATATATCAAATAGTCTACTGCTCCTCCCTCTGTAAGCTAATTATGTGCCATATATGTCTACATAAGAAGTTTTTTCCCATTTCAGGCAGGAGAGGAATCGTTTTCTGTGAGCAGAATAAAAGACCCTCAGCTCAAACAGCAGAGACGTGCAAAAAGCTGCAGAGATGACCGGCGCCGCCTTCCTCCTGCTGCTCATCTTGACAGGCAAGTTTCTTAAACCTGCACACCTTAAACATAATCACATAATGTTCCTCCCATTTTGTCTGGGGATTTTAGTTTTTAAAATTTCAGTAAGAGATCTTCTGAAACTTTAGGAAAATAATTACTGAAACCGGAATATTATGTGATCAAAGGTTTCAAGTTACTTCTGGGCAACACTTAAACTCAAAATGTGAATGAAGTAATTTACCAGAAACCTATAATCTCTGCATGATTTTATCAAAAACAAATAATAAAATCACCCTCAAAAAATGGTAGTTGTAGATGAAATTATAGTTTTCTAATTTAATTTTAAATTGGATTTTCAACTAATCTAATTTAAGTGAAAATTGATTTTTATCTTTCTAAATAAATAGTCCATAATGTCTAGTTAGTGTAAATATCTAGATTTCTTTAGAATATATTTCAAATTGTGTAATAACCAAAAGACGCCTCTAACCTTTGTATTAATGTGTTAATAAAATGTTAATAAACAATAAACTAAACTAAATGTACTTTTATTAATTTCTTGAGAGTAGATACATGCATTATATTGATTTCTAGCTAAAATCTCTAAACTCAAATTGTATTTTTTTTAAATGTAAACACTTTATAATTTTAATTATATATGTTTTTAAAAATTGCAGAAATCCTCGACTGTTTCTCTTTAGTCAACTGTAAAATGTAGAAAAACAATTGAAAACACATAAAGAGTACTAAAAATAATGAATCATGTATATAAATAAAACTTAACAAAATTTAATGTAAAGAAAATTTCATCTTCCAAACAACATATACATAAAGACATAAAATTGTATATAATATATATATTGATTATGTGCTATTTCTAATATTGCTATAAAATGTATTTTTAAAACCTCCTCCCAAAAAACCAAAGCACAGCTAATATGATAACACAGTACAAGGCAATATAGGGAATAAAATGTTTGTTGAAACAAACAACATATACAATATTTTCACAAATGTAACATTTGTCTTATTTTAAGTTTAACATGCATGAAATAACTAGATTTTACAGAACTAGATTTAAAAAAAATCTGGATTAACAGTAAATTTTGAAAATAAAAACTACTTTACTAAATATACAACGCTTAGGAGCAACGTTTAAGCTATAAGCCTTTAGTTTGTACACAAGATTTCCAAATGAAATCCTGCAGGATATCTGTTCCTCTGTAGATGACGGGTCCTGCAAAGTGTGCAGCTATCAGGACGTTCTGGACTACCTGAACCTGACAGCGGACAACAGCGTGTTTAAACTGACCCGGCCCGTTCGGGACCACACACACATCACTGTGGTGAAGCTGGACATTATCGTCTATGCCATCCTGGCGGTGGTACGGGGGCCGCACTGCAGCTTACAGGATGTGTGATTTCTCAGTTACCTGAAAGGTTTTTCACATGTCTTTGTCTTTATCCTCAGGTTGAAAAAACACAAACGTTTGTTCCTTTCATCTGGGCGTCAATGGTCAGTCAAAACTGAGATCCGGAAACGTCTAAAGTGCATAGCTTGTATCGTTATTCACCTTCTTGTATTCTGCTTGACTCCGTTGTTCAATTGATTTCTGCTCAATTTACTGCAGCAGTGGAACAACGAGTTCATCTCATGGGACCCGGCTCAGTTTTGTGGAATCACTCAGATTTCGGTTCCTAAAGATCTGCTCTGGAAACCAGATCTTTTCATCTACGAGATGTAAGCCTACATCACACACAGACATTTACAACAAAAGAAAAACAAGCAGATTATTTAATTTAGACACATAAACATTAAGATTTCAATGCATTTTCTTTGCTTTTTATGTGACAAACCAACAAAAAGTAGTGTATGACTGCAAAATGTTAGGAAAATGATGCCAGTTCACTTTTTTTTACTGTTGAAAAAAGCGTAATGTATACTCCTAAATAAAATTCAGTGTTATAACTTGCCTTCAAAACATTGCATACCATCCCCACAGTAAAATATTAGTGGTGGTAGCATCATGCTGTGGGAATGTGAAGTTAAATATAGGCTAATCCTGAAAGAAAATATGTTAGAGGTTGTAAAATGCTTACAAAAGAGGTTGAAACTTCGACTTCCAGCAGGAAAATGAGCCTAAACACACACCCAGAAATAAAGCAAATTGGTTGAGATCAAAGCAAATTCATGTGTTAGAATGGCCCAGTCAAAGTCCAGACCTAAATTAAACTGGAAATCTGTGTCAAGACATGAAAATTTATGTTCTCAGATGATTTCCAACCAATCTGACCAAGGTTGAGCTATGACATAAAGAAGAATGGGCAACAATGTGAGTCTCTTTTAGATGTGCAAAGCAGGCAGACACATAATGATGGCTGAATACGACTCTATGTGAGACTTTCCAGATATTTTTATTTAAACCAAAATATTGAAAAACATGTCAGGGTTTTTTTCACTTTACAAATATACAGTACTTTATTTGAAAGGTGCATTTAAGAATAACAATGCCAATAACAATAAGAATAC
Source organism: Xiphophorus maculatus (assembly GCF_002775205.1). Lineage (NCBI taxonomy): Eukaryota > Metazoa > Chordata > Actinopteri > Cyprinodontiformes > Poeciliidae > Xiphophorus > Xiphophorus maculatus. The sequence continues at coordinate 9,466,003 of NC_036452.1, read as the reverse complement.
CACATATGGTTGCAACTTGTTAAAAAGACATTTCACATTTAATCATACTTTTTATTCATATAAGTTGAAAACCAGTTTACGAAGACTTCATAAAAATACCAAATAACAGATTCAACAGAACTTAAAAAATACCAAACAGTTCCCAGCAAAGTGTCATATGTTGGGTGGACACTCTAAATTTCTCTTAGATTTGAGTATTTCTGTTGCCCTTTGATGGACTGGCAACCAGCTCTTCCATGACCTTGTGAGGAAAACCCCCATGTTTATATGTATGCATTAATGCCTGGAGTATATGTGAAGTTAAAACCACTTTAAAAAAAGAAACAAGCTAAAAGAACCAGCCTAAAACAAGAAATGTAAACATATGCAACAGATTATTAAATTACACAAGTTTCCTTATTGTGCATTATTTATCTCCTCTGTTTGATAACTAGGTCAGTTAGTTTACTGTGTTTTCATTTTTATTAAAGTATGCACCGCTATTTACAGAATAATGATAAGCAAACAGTTATCCTGCAGCTATAAGAAGAAAACCAAGCCTCTGTTGGTTCAGTTTATTTCAGATTTTATGTAAATGCTCCCAAATCACCCCATAAAAAGAAACATGCTGTACATGTGTGTTTTGCATCAGGATAGAGAAGGACGACTCGCCTCAGTACCTGAACATATTGGTGAATTTTGATGGCACCATCATTGCTGGTGACGACATTCGTGTTGTCAGCACCTGCAAGATGGACGTCCACAAGTTTCCCTTTGACACTCAAGAATGCAGCATATCGATTGGTTCTGCAGTTTACTGCGGTGCGTTTCTGCCAGTGTTATGACTGCCACATGGCTTTTATGAATTGCCTTTCATTTGTTGCTTTGTGTTTTCTCTGCCAGCAGAGAAGGAAATGCGAATTCTTGCCTCTTCGAACTCGTCTCGAGTTACCCAGTTTTCACAGCAGATCATGAAGACGCAGGGAGAGTGGGAGTTCCTGCGTCTGTCTGTCAACAACTCCCTTCTTACCTACGAGAATAGAAGCTGGGACATGCTCATGTATACAGTATGTAACACACACTTAACACCAGGTCTGTCGCAATAACTCATTTTGCTGGACGATAAATTAACCCAGAAATTATTTTGATAATCAATACTCTTGTTTTTTAAACTAACAACATGATAATGGCATAATAATGCAAGTTCACCCAATCAAGGACCAATAAATTTCATTTTGTACAAAATACTCTATACTGGAATACATTTTAAATATCCAAAATAAAGCACAACAATCCAAAACATAAAATAAAAAGGAAATAAAAACTAAAACATAACTAAAAACGTAAATAACATGACTTATGAAAAAAATAAATAATCACAAGAGTGAAATTTATCTAGCTCATCTTAATTGAGTAATTGCTATTGCGACAGGCTTATTTAAAACCTGCAAAAACAACAAAGTGAAGAAAGGCAATTATTATAAAGCTGTTTCTGGAAGTACGTCTCTGCTTGATAAAAATGTCTGGACAATTTTAGATGCTCAAAAATCCAGTAACATATTTTTCTATAGCAATAGTCTTGGAAAAATACTCTAAAATGAATAAAGCCAAGTAAAACAATCTCAGTTAAATATTATGTTAAACAGTTTATATGTATTTCCTCAGGTCACCATAAAGAGAAGGCCCCTCCTCCATGTCATAAACTTCCTGTTGCCCATCCTGTTCTTCCTCTCCCTGGATCTCGCCTCCTTCTTCATCTCGGACCATCGAGGGGAGAAACTGGGCTTCAAAGTCACGGTTCTGCTGGCCATTTCTGTCCTCCTGGTCATCCTTAATGACATTCTGCCTGCCATGTCCAACAGGACTCCACTGATAGGTACAAACTGTGTACTAAACACAAATCTATGTTAAACTTCTCAAGCAAACAATACTAATACAGTTTCCCACTCCACTTAGCAACCTACTGCATTGTGATTTTTGCTCTGATGCTGCTGAGTCTTTTGGAGACGATCCTGGTCACGTATCTGATTGAAAAAGATGAGTTCAGCCCACAGGAGAACCAGGAGAGCAAGCAAAAACATACCAAAACTAAGAATTGTGACAAAGGTGAGAAGCATCAGATCAGTAAGTCTCACATCAATGCATTGTTGCCCAACTTGTAGCGGCACAACAATAGTGTCAAACTTTACTCTTTCACATCTCCTCTTTCTTCCATTATGTACATTAGGTTTTGACTCCCAGTGCCTTAAATAAGAAGTCATAAAATTCTTGGTCATAATATTACTTCTCCTTTTGGATTTTATGAAAGGAAAGTTACAAAGTTTGTTGTTTTATTCCTTCAGTTAGAAGAACAGTCCAAATAATAAATGCAGGCTATGTCCCGCAATACATAAATATTTTAAACATTTACATGCTAAATTCAAGTTTTTAAAATGTCCGTAAAGATGTTTTAGCTGTTTGTTTCTATAAAGTCCAGGGCAAGGTGCTTACTCTTTTTGTGCTTGTCCATGCCTTTTTATTATACTTAATGTCTGCAGACTAATTCCTGAAAATAATTATTTTGCTTTTAGAAGATGAGGAGCATGCCATCTGTAAAAGCATCTGCAGAGATGCAGAAAAGGAAAGGCAGCATGAGATTCTTCCTGTACTTGAAGAGGTATGACATAATATGTATGTAGAAACTCATATTTTGCATTAAATTTGGCCCTGAAAACTGTTTGCATGTTCCAGAAACAAATTTCTACCCAGATGCAGTAAAACATAGAAAACTGAAACACTGTTGGGACTTTTCAGAATATTTTAAATGTGATAGGACAAACAGTGGCCTGATAATTATCATACAAATCTAGAATATAGACAAATTAACATCCATAGCCAGTTTTTACATTTCATTTTTTTTTAAATTGAGTGCTAAAGCAGGTGTGTTATGGTGTGACTTTACTTATTTGTTGGTATTTCACTCTTGTTTGTACTATTTTTTACTCTAATGCCACTTTAGTAGTACTAAATACAACCAGAAGTTTTGAGATTAATCTCAAATTGTCTGAGTTGGTTTTGACAGAAATTTACTTCTGTTTTTTTCTATCTACAACAACCCTAATATGCTAATGTGTATAGTCTGCTTCAAATAATCTGGCCCAGGTTATTTGTGCGTTCTCACAGCCCAGCATGGTGATAGCCAGCTACTCTTGTTCATGAGTGAAGTCTCAGCAGTCTTGCAAATTTGTGCCAAATAGTGTCCAATGCAACAAGAACAATACTAGCATCTGATTATCTCCAGGTGAACAGCACTATTCTGTCAGGAGAATCTCATATGCTGCTGTTGATCCTGGATGAGCTGAAGAAGCTGCAGAAAGCCGTTTACGTCCATCTTGGCTACAGAGAAGAAAAAGTAAAGTTGGTGTCTTGGGCAAAAAGGATCAACAGATCTTTCTTTATTTGCTACACCGTCACAGTTTTACTCTTTCTCTACCTTATGTTCAGAGAATGGAAGTCGTAGAAACATAAGCTAATGTGTTCAAGTATAGTTGAATTCCTTGCTGTAAATCGAACTTGTTAATATTAAAATGTGAAAGTTGTCCAGTTTTCCCCCATTTTTGGCAGCTGTTTTACACATGCAATCTGCGTTGTTTTGGCCGGAAGTCACAAAGCAGACTTCACTGAATACATCCACAGAGGCACCTTTAATTCACAGATGTCAGCGGATGTAAAAGTGATCAAAGAGAAAGAAAAAATGTTTTCCCAGAGAAAGCTCCAGCTCCTTGAAGATCACGGGACCCTAGATACAGGGAAGTATTTGATTTACATTTTTAGTGTGTGTTTTTAAAATGCAGCTGCACATTGTAAAAGACAAAGTAAATAATTTACACACAGTTTAAAGGTTACATATGTACCTGATCATAAAGATATCCCAGTAGAGTTAATACAGGTATTGCACAGACATATGTGGAAAAGTATTAATGTGGGGTCTATTGTCAGAAAAAAAAAATCAAATCTGTGCTTTCTTGACTGAGTTAACATGTTATCTGTAATAAATACATGAAAAAAGGTCTTGCTTGAATTAGTCCTGCTTTGCGTACTTAACATAAAGCCGTAGTCCAGATCCACATTTTCTTTTTATTTATTTCTCTTTGGGTTCACACTATTAACTACCTTTTAAATATAAACATTCACTCTAGTATTCTGACTTTGATGTTGATGTGTCCCAAACACGAAGGAAAACATGAATGCACATGAAAATAGAGGAAAAAACAAATGATTATTACCTTTTTGCTAATAAATTTGTGGACTAAATCACAGGCTTTGCATATTCTTCTATACAACATGATCTTATTCCAATTTTTAGTTGAAAAATTAATTTTAGCAAACAATTGACTGCTTATAATTCATAATAGGACATTAATTGTCCTATTAATGATGGCACATTTTTCAGAAAGATGATGTTTGTGAATTACAAACTTTTTGATTTATGATCTGGATGTAAATGGATTATTATCTTTTGATGTAAGCCACATTTATTCAAATTAATTGAGGTTAACGCTTGAAATACACTCTGACTGTAATGAATCTATATACATGTTTCAAATGTCATTAGTTTCAAATTTTCTATTTTTTCTTTTGACAAACCTCCTTTTGGCATCTTTAAAGTTCTCTGCGTGGTAATGGATGACAGGAGACCATCCGATGTTAATCCCAGGCTTTTAGCAAACTTTGTCGTGAAGATAGATCTCCTGCTGAGAAAATTGGGTTTCAGTGCTCAGCCGCTCACAGTGAGACTGGCAGGAGACAACAATAAAACAAGTGGCTTTAATTGGGGACAGAGCTCATAATGTTGCTCTCACATTGTCTCGGTTCCATTCTAATCAAATTGTACATGTTGCATCATCTTCTCTAACTGTGTGCTCAAGTCACAAGTTCAGAGCTAAATTGGTCCTATTATTCTTCTTGTTGACAGCAAGCTGTAAAGTCGCATTATCTTTGGCTTTAAGCTGATGAACGTCTTCCACCTGCCTTTTATATTTAGTTTGGCTTTTTTTAAGTCATCTGTTGCAGAAATCTCAGCTGTCAGAAGTATCAAAGCCAGATAAATAGCAGGCAATGAATGTCCACTCCCTCTGTAAGCTAATTATCTGTCACACATGTCTACAATGGAGGGATAGCTCATTTAAACGTGTTTGGTTGGACTTCCCTGATGAGAATAAAGGACTGTCTCAGCAACACTAGACTGCAAAAAGCTCCTGAGATGATGCACATTTCCTTTTTTCTGCTCGTTATCATCACAGGTAAGTTTTTTTGAATATGCATTTTTGTTTTAGGAATTTCATTTGATAACACTTGTTTGTGTCAACATTTCATATCCTTGTTGCCTCTTCTACGTAGAGATATAAACTAACTTTACGCACTTTCAAAATGTACATACTGTACGTATAATTTCATTCAAGTACTTTAAATGTATAACTGGGGTAATTTTGAAGTACAAATGTATCTACCTCTCAAACTACAAAAGTTTTGTTTTTATAAATAATCAGATTTTAACTTAATGATTCACCTTAGCAGCAGGACATAGGCTTCACAACAAATCAAATTGTTACCTGACAGAAATGTTTCTATGGGGATTGGTTAAAAAACATAAAACCAGGAGTCTATTACTTACAGGTGCATCTTTTGTGTACATATTTTCAGTTAGATACATTTTGTGTCAAATAAATAAAAACTAAAGTGAATGAAGGATATAACATTTCAAAGTGATAGTGTTCTTAATGACCCCATTTGTTATGGCTCTATTAATGTTATTTTTGTGATGTTATTTAGCTTATAAGCTTGTTATTTCTAACTACTCTCAGAACTGAAGAAGCGTTTTGGATGAAAAGTGACACTTAATCAAGAAACAAGAGAAATCCAGTGGTTTTCATCTTTAGCATGAACTTGATGACAGAGAATCTAAATCAATGCGGTTCATTCTCAAAGTAATTATCTGTGTAGAAAGCAAAAGAATCATTGAAAATTTCCATTCAGCAAGACGTTTGAGCAGTTAATTAAGCTCTGCTTATAGGATTTAATAAACCTATTTCAAAAGTGCTGTATTTCCGTTAAATCCTTCAGTAACTCTTGTTATGGATTGTTCTCCTGTAGGTGGGGTGTCCTGTAAAGTTTGCAGTTATCAGGATGTTCTGGATTATTTAAATATGACAGTGGACACCAGTGTGTTTAAATTGACCCGACCCGTTCTGGACCACACACACACCACAGCGGTGAAGACGGACCTGATCCTCTACGCCATTCTGTCGGTGGTACTGTATGCTTTCTGATGTTAGGCTCATCCGTACGGATGTCCTGATTCTGATATTTTAATGGACAAAGGAATAAAGCAATATGCAAAACTATTTATGAGTTTTTACACTGAAAATGGGTTGATTTTAAAATCTGTCTTTGCAATGGGGAGCTGCAGAGTATATTGTGGGAAAGTTGATAAAATCTCTACGAAAACAACAACGAAGATCAGTAGGTGATTTCAGCCACTGACTTCGAAATAGAACACTGTAGAACCCAAACCAATACTTAGGATCAGATTGGGGCATCCCTACTCATCAGATAATTAATATTGGTCAATTTTCTGAAAATGTTTATGTCCTTATTCTTAGGTTGAGAAAACCCAAACCTTTGTACCTTTTGTCTGGGTGACAGTGGTGAGTCAATTAAATTCAGTTTGACAACTTTTTACCTAATTTTTATTAATATCTCAACCAATATTACCATTACAAGTGTTGCCTTCCTTTTTTGGGCAGATTTATTTTGTTACTTTTTGCTATCTGCTTTTATGTAGCAATGGAAAGACGAACGCATCTCTTGGGATCCAGCTCAGTTTTGTGGGATCACTGAGATTTCAGTTCCTAAAGGCATTCTTTGGAGACCTGACCTCTTCATCTATGAGATGTAAGCCTTCAGCACACAGATATTGACTTAAATATCTGCACAAATTTAGAAAATCATATACATAATGGCTGAATATTTCAATAGCATTATTGTTAAAAACTAACATAGACTTTACAGATTCTCTTCTTGTTTTCATTCATCACAATGTCTCAACACCTTTAGTAAATTTCTCCATCTGAGGCACTGAAGATATACATCCAATGTGGCCATTGGCAGCAGTCGAAATAGGTCAAACGCATAATTGGCATACAAAATGTAAATGTATTGTACTCCGACTTTAACTAAAACATTATCGTACTAAATAATGTTTTAAGTTACAAAAAACAAGAATAAACAGCACATTGGACCTAAGCATCAAAATGAAGGTTAGAGGGAATATTCTGAGCAGGTTGGGTGTTACATGAGATATCTACAAAACTCAAACCAACAAGAATGAAAAAATATGGTAAATAACTTATAAAAGAACCCACTACATGTCAATTTTTTTTCACTTTTAGAAATGAAAGATAAAAAATAATTTATCAGACTCACTATGCAGGTTTGAATTTACTTATTTTTTTAAATTTATATTAAAGACGTTTGCTGGATTCCCTTTTAAGGTATATTTTTTTGCTACTGTGTTGAAATTCAACCTGACAAAGTTAATCTAGAGTTGAAAAGCGAAAACATACAATGAATAAATCTAATTTTTAAATCTAAGTTTAACTAAAAAACATTATAGAAATATCATGAGTAAATTGCACATTTAGTTTTGTGGCTTCATAAAAAGCTATAATTTAATATTTGCAGAGGTAAACAACTTTATTGTGTGTTAATTTTTATTCAAATACACACAACCATATGGATATCACTTTCAGTATAATTCTTGGCCAACACAGTTCTATGACAGTTAAAAGTTTAACATCTGTTAATCGGTTCATTGTGAGCATGAAATGTGTCATCTGAATGTTCAGCATATATGTGTATGTGTGAAAAATCATGTGTGTGTAAAGATGGGTCTCTTACACCTTGAACATTAAAACCAAGCTCCATAACAGACTAAAAATGTCATGTGTGTAGAGGTGGACCCAGCAAAGCATGAATGTTAGAGGCCCCACATGTGACTGAAAAGCTAACATGTAAAATAAAGTTTCAAATTGTGTTTATTGAAAGTGATTTTTAGTATCAAGAGTTTTTGGGGCACTAGCCTGATTTTGTTCATAGTTTTAGGCCCTCTAGAAAGGGTCGTCCCCACAACCCACTGAGCTACTTTCAGGCCTCCTGTGAGACATTAACAAGGATCTGTGTGTGTGCGTGTGTTTGTCCATGTGTGTGTGTTCCTGAGTAATGTTTCAGGGTAGAGAAGGATGACTCTCCTCAAAATCCATACATCCTGGTGACTCATGACGGGACTGTCTATTTTGACGAGGACATGCGGGTGATTAGCACCTGCAAGATGGACGTCCACAAGTTTCCTTTTGACACGCAGGAGTGCAGCCTGTCCATTGGTTCTGCAATACACTGTGGTGGGTATCTATGAGTTGCCCCCATATTTATACAGTAAGCACTTTTAAAACAATGATACTAATGAGCAATTAGTACCTTTATTGCTAAACTATGCAAATAAATTTGATTGATTGATTAATGCATGTTGAAAAAGAATAATTAACTGTTTGGAACTATAGTTATGCATCTTCGATAAATATCGCTTACAGAAATAAGTTACTTATACTGATCTTAGTTTGAGCAGTCAGGAGTTTATTTTATTTTGAGTATATCTAATAAATACCATGCAAAGAGAACCAAATAGATAAATTTGTTTCAGAAAAAAATCAAAAGATTTCTTTGGGTTACAAGATAGATTGGGATGAAATGATGATGGATGGCCAATAAATGGAGGTACAATTTGGTGAAGCATTTAATTGATCAAAATCCATAAGATTTTAAAACTCTAGATGGAAACATAATAGACTTTTTGAGAGCTTGAAATAGCTACTAGTAGCACCATTTTTTTCCAATAAAAGGCTCTATAGGTCTTGTAATGTAATTTTTCTAAAGATAAAGTTATTGAAGTTTTTTAGCAGTCAGTTACTGTCCGAAACTGGTTGCCTAGCAACTGTTGCTAAGGCAATTACTTCTGCATTTGATAGATATCTAATAGGGAACAATTGTGAGAAGTTTCATGGTTATATCACCATCCGAATGATTACTACACCAATCACTCAGACTACTTAGCAGCTTGGACCCTCATTTAATTTTCTTTTATCTCCCAACAGTAAAAGAAATTCGAATTTTTCCTTTCTCAAATTCCTCTCGGGCCACGCAGTTTTCCAGAGAGGTAATGAAGACACAGGGAGAGTGGGAGTTCCTGAAAATGTCCGTCGAAAGCTCCAACATCAGCTTGTATGATAGGCGTTGGGAACTGCTAGTTTACAAGGTAAACAACACTGGAAACAAAAATAAGTCAAGAAAGGGGTGCAATGATAAAATAAGCTAACTAGATTAGGCAATATCTAATGAGTTAGATTTAGATTTTGTACCTTTATAAAGACCAAGTGTAGCCCTGACTTATTAAAAACAGTGAAATATTGCTTTGGTTTAGTCCAAAAAATATCTCCTCAGTAGATGTCCAATTTAGCATGATTAGCGACTAACACTTAGCTAGTGACCTGTAGAAACAGCGCTTACAAATTGTCCATATTTTGCGTGACATTAGGTTACATTTTCTTTCTTTACCTACTAACCACACAGTTGGTAGATTTAAAAGAAGTTGAGGTTTTTTTGTGACTCAGCAGGTTGACAGCAAATCATCATTATACCTGTTTTATGCTAGGCTACATCACTTTCTGTGTTTTATAAGTCCATTGAGTCTATTTGATCAGTGATGTCAATTCTCACATTTTTGGGGCCAAAAACTATATTTACATTTTTTCATCATAAATATGGAGACAATTTTGATCCAGAACTACTTCCTCTCATAGAGTACTCTATGTAATATTAATAGCTCATAATATCTTATTTACTTCAAAGTTATGTTTTTGTTTTGCTCTATACATCTAGTACTTATGAGAACAAATCAGAAAATGATTTGGGCAAACATCTGCATTATAAATACCAAATGACAGTTGCCAAAAATGCAAAACAAAATTTCAGAGGTAATGATTATTTGTACCAAAGAACATAAAAAACATTGTTTTGTGGTTTGAATGTCTTACTAACCTCCTTTGTTTAAAAAGCTCCTCAAGAAGTTCAGAAAAATAAAAACTTTTCTTTGTTTTTAAATGTTGTCAGGTCACCATAAAGAGGAGACCTCTACTCCACGTCATAAACTTCCTGTTGCCCATCCTGTTTTTCCTCATCCTGGACCTCGCATCCTTCTTCATCGCTGACCATCGAGGGGAGAAGCTGGGCTTCAAAGTCACGGTGCTGCTGGCCATCTCTGTCCTCCTGCTCATCCTTAACGACATCCTGCCCTCCATGTCCAACAGGACTCCACTGATAGGTAAAACGTTGGGAACTGAAGGGTTTCCATTTGACTTGAGATACTCAAACACATGTCACTAATCGCCTGTTTCTGTCTCTAAGCGACCTACTGCATTGTGATCTTTGCTCTGATGCTGCTCAGTCTGCTGGAGACAATCCTGGTAACGTATCTGATAGATAAAGACTCTGAAGATGAACTCAGCTTGTGTGACAGTGGCGAGGAAAAAAACAAACAAATGAAAACAAAAGATTGCAGCACAGGTGAGACACCTTATATTATTGTTTGCGTATTTCCACTCATATAAAACGTGCGGTTTTTTTAGTTCATTATGTATCTACAATAAATAAATCCCATGCAAAGTTTTTAAAAAGAAAAATCCTGCAAAGTTTGTATGTTTAAATAATAAGATGCATCCATGCTCCTCTTTCTAACAAATATGTTATTCTTTTAGGAATTAAAAAACAAAATGGCTGCAGCTACAAAGTCTGTGAAAGTGAGAAGAAGCATGAGCTCCTTACTGTGGATGACGAGGTAACAACAAATATTTTTAAATTGATGTAGCAAATACAAGTCTTGTAAATTAAAGCAAAACAAAAATAAAATCTATCCAGCCTCTTTTTGCAAAAGTTTGTTTTTTTTAGTTTCAAAAACTAAAAATAGAAATAAAATGTTGTGTTTTTAAAAATTATGATACATTTCCTAAAGCAGACATTTATCAAAAATTAAGAGTCGTCTTTATTCAAACGATCAGGTAACATTTGCAGCTCAAAACAAGTTTTATTTAGCTGGGCTGTGAACAAGAATGGCTCTGGATTGTAAAGGTTGTAGACCACTGGGTCCAAATCAAACTCCAGAACTCAACCTAATTAGTCTCACATTATTTTATTAGTTTAATCTTTGTTCAATATAGACTGTGAAATCTGTGGTCATTGAAATAATCTACGATGTAAATAATCTTAGAACAGGATAAAGTCACGATCAGAGCAAAGTTTATTATGTTGCTATATATGAAGCCACTTCACTTCTCACTATTCACAGCCCTCTGCACATTAACATATAGAAAGACAACACTAGGATTTGAGTTTCGTGTGTCTCGTACCACTCGGATTCCTCAGAATAAGAATCAAGGCAGAGATGAGTAAAACAAAGTTGTAAAACGCTGATTCAGAAAGTAAAATCCAGTGAACTGACTGCATCTGTGTGCAGGTGAACTACAGCAGCCACTCGAGGGACACAAACGCTTTGCAGTTGATCCTGGATGAGCAGAAGAAGCTGCAGAACATGATGCATCGACATTTTGGCCCCAGAGCGGAGAGAGTGAAGTCTGTATTTTGGGCAAAGAGAATCAACCGACTTTTCTTTATTTTTTATGTTTTAACTGTTTTACTCTTCCTGTCCTTCATCTTTATGGAGTGGTACTCTTAAAAAAAAAAAAAGTTAAATCATTCATGATATCACTGTATTGTACAAAGCCGATCAGTTTGTAGTGTTCTATTGAAAGCTGACGTTTTGACTAAGGATAATGACCGGAGTGGAAATGTCACTGTAAATATTATCTGTGCTTTTAGAAGCATTCTATTTTGTATTATAAACAAAGTTTATGCAAATTTGAAATTGAAGCAAAGTTTGAGAATCCAGTTAACAAATACTTTACAGTTGGAATATTCCAATCCATGTGGGTCTCAATAAACTCAAACAGAAAATTAATACATTCATGTTAACACATGGAGACAATACAGCATAATTAAATTTCCCCCATTCTTAATATCTAGACTCACTTGGTGCAATTTTTTAAACATGTAACATTTCCTTCCATTTGTATGCAGATGCCTGCCTGGTGTATTTTATGCAGCAACACAGTGGGTGTTTTGTCCAATCTGTCCTTGAATATCTGGCTGACTTTAGAGTTTAGAGCAGGCCTAAAATATTCAACATCCATTGGCTTTGTAAATAAAAAGTGTGTTTAGGATAAATGTTTTGTACAGAGCAGCAGTATCAGAAATTGTCACATGGACTGAGATAATAAAGTTTAAGAGATTATATATTATGTATGAAACAGGAAAAAGCTACAGTAATAAAACATGTTTTTTGTTTCAGTCTGACCTTCTTGTCTTATATCATCCTTCTTTCACCTTGCAACTCATTTTACATAATAAATTAATCATATTTATTGTCGCCAGCCTGCTATTTTGTGCACCATAATCATATTACGCAGGATGATGGACATTCATTTTACTCATTTCAGGAAGGATCTGATCTACTTGTGCTGCACTCCTGTTTCATAGATTCAGGACGTTTAGAGCGTAGTCGACAGATTTGTTGTGTTTCCTACAAAAGTGAAAATATGTGAAAGGTGTTGAGCTTCAAATGCACAACTAACCAAACATTTATGGATATTGAACTTTTATTTTATCAAATTAAATCAAATGGTTTTGTTTCATTTTGTATTTTATAAATACTACATGAATATACCCTATAAAACATTTTTAAATGAGTAAATATATTTGAATGTCTTATTCAGTTTTCAAATTTGAAAAGGAAAGAGTTCATACATTTCAAGATAAGAACATTTAAAAGAGGCTGTGTGAATTCTTTTGCAGTGACTCTTTATCATATTGATTTACATGCATTAAGAGACTTTTGAATTATGGTGCCATCCAGTTCACAAATCACCCTTTATGTAACATTTGCTTACAGCAAAAGCTTGGGGAAAGCGGTTCAATTACAATCTCGTCCTGCAGAATCTTAAATGTTTTGCTTTGGGAATTTTTCACCAAAACAAAGAAAACAATCCAGACTGAATATCTAATATACCATCGGGGCACGTTTCCATTTCCTTTGTAACTTGATCTGCAAGTAAATTTATACATTCATGCAGGACGTGTGGGCGTGGCCTCTGTCTGAGAATGGATGTCAGAGTCATGGTAATATGAAAAACCAGGAAAAAAAAACCCCCACCAGACCTCCAGCTATAGATGTGACTTGAACCGCCCCTTTCCAGTACTACACCATGCAGTCATCAGCTCCAAAGAGACGCTGAAAGGACAAATACGCATGAGGGAGTCAAGATGCTGGTTGGTTTCCTTTTTCTGCTCCTTATCTCTGGTAAGTCTCAGGAATATTCAGCTTTATGAGTTTCAAATTATTGTTAAAAAGTGGGGAAATGTAGATTTAAAACCTTTTTAGGAACTGCTTTTTAACCATTTTTATATGTTGTCTGCTTGGTAATGCTGCTGGAATAATTATGAGCTAATTAGCTGATAGCATTTTTGTTTGAAGATATTTATTCATTTATTAAACTACAAAATAATCCATTGCTTCAAATACGTTTTCTCACAAACATCTTTGAGAGATAAAGACATAACTTTTCCTGGGATACACATTGACATTATTAAATAATTAGTGAATTGCTTTTATAAAACCCTGTAATGGTGTCAGCGGCAGTCTCATAATGGCCACTTAATGCCCACAATCAATCCTAATAATTACTACATGTATCTGTGAACCGGTGTTTCTGATGTCCTCATTATAAATTCTGTAGCAATGAATACAAACCACACAGACGCTAATGCATTTGTAGTCAAAATGAAATCAATCTCATTAATGATTGACAAAATGTGACGGCTGTTTTTGAAAAGTGTTTTCCTGTGTTTATCGTCTGCAGATGAGATTAATTCTGAGCAGAACTGCAGTTATCAGGATGTTTTGAACTATTTAAACCTGTCAAGTAACAACGAGCTGTACTCCATGACCCGGCCCGTCAAAAACTATAAAAATCCCACACTAGTGTCACTGGAAGTTCTGCTCTATGCCATCCTAGATGTGGTAAGTAATTATTTTTAATATCTGATAGGTATACCAGATTTTTTTTTCAAAAGTGTTTGCGATTCAGCTACATGTGAAAAATATAGAAATATGCAAAATAAAGAAATGTTGTGAAAGAAAACAAAGGCAGACACAAGGCAGCAGAGAATGGAGCCAAAAACTATGATTTTATCTTCAGAGAAGAGTAATGATGAGCTCATTAGCTCAATAAGTCTCAATAGGCTACAATAAGGATACCTAGTAGACCGGCACCCTACACAGGGATTTTTATTCCCTAGATTGTAAACCCAGTCTGATTAATAAATGCTGGTGACAAAATAGCTTAAAAGAACAAAACTACTAACACTACTTTGGATTCTTTTTAATTTGCTTTTTTCCACAAACCAGTTTATGCTTCATTTCTGATAACTGTTGCAGCTGGAGCATGATGCCCTCTCCTTCATTTAGCTCAGGCACAGCGTAAAAATGAGCCACAGGGACAGCAAATGATGGTGTGATTCTTTTTAAAAGGTGACTTCTTTCCAGACATTTCATGACAGAAGAAATAAAAACAACCTCTAAATAAAAACATAATCATAACTGAGAAACTTTATGCTCACAAACAACACCTGGCCATTCCTTCCAGTAAAGCTTAGTTTTTAAGTGTTTTAAAATCCTGAGGCAAAAACTGCCTCCAGTTTAATTCCTTTCTTCCATAGCTGTACTTACTTTTGCTGAGCTCAACTGAACTATTTAGGGATTTAAATACTCAAAATTGTTTAGAAATTGTTTATCTATTTATTCTAAAGTCAAGAATGTTATTTTTAAAATTGCACCTAAATCTTGACAGACCAGGCTGCTTTTATAAGTTTCTCCAACATTTTCTGGAAAACTGTAATAGCCTGCGGTTCTCCACAAGTACATAATAGCTTTCCTCAGAAGGAATCTTGTGCATGAGCCATACATTAATATCAACTGTGATAAGAAGACGATTTAGAGTTCATTAGAGGAACTGAGTGGAAACGTTTCCTGTTTGTGTCCGGGTTAATGCCCAGTAATGATATTTTAATCTAAACGTCACACGTTTAGATTAAGTGTTGATGGACTTTGCATTACGTTGTGGTTTTGTGACGCTTTATTCTCTGCAGGTTGAAAAAGACCAGAAATTTATTCCTTATGTGTGGACTGTCACAGTGAGTTCTTCTGAACAAATCAACCGTCTGTTAGAATGGAGACTCTCAGATCTACTGAGAAATGTGTCTTTAACACTGTGCTCTTTTTCTTTATTTTTCTTTTCAGAGGTGGAACAACGAATACATTTCTTGGGATCCAGATCAGTTTTGTGGAATTGATAATGTTTCTCTACGTACTGAAATTTTATGGAAACCAGATCTTACGATTGTAGAAATGTAAGTGTTTATATGTGAATTAGTGTAATCCTGCATGTGGTGTAGAGACATCAAGAGACCCTCACACTTTGGCCTGTTTAATCTTTAGGCTGATTAAAAAAACAGCAACTTGTAAGTAAATATTACATGCCTTTCTGAATCTCACATGTGCCGCTAAATGCTAAATATTTGTCTCTTAAGATTTAAACATAAGGTGGTTTATGCAAATTGAGAGCAGCTATAAACATTTGGTGGAAGATTGTGAACTTCTAATTTTCAAGGAAGAGGTAAAGTGCAAGCTTGTAATCTTGCAGGACAGAATAATTGGCTAAGCCAACCAGATAACCCATTTATTCACAGGAAACTGATAAAAAGATAAAAGGGGTAAATACACTGATTGGTTGGTAAAGCTCACAGTCATTGTTGGTCTGTCTTACCTACAGAGTATGAAACAGACGATTATTTCTTTTGCTCCACTGCAAAAAGTGTTTTACTTTACAATCTATCTTGGACCAGGAACACAGGACAAATAATTTGCAGAAGAAGTTTGATCTGAGGACGATGGAGACTCATGTTCTGATGATGGCGCTGCTCACAAAATTCTGGAAAAGATAACGATAGTGCAGGAGAAAAAGGCTGTTCCAGAGACAATGAGGGCTGCTGTACCGGAGGCTTAGCAGGCGGGGATAAATGAGATGCTGGAGGTGACAGGAATTAAGAATATGGAGGTGTCAAGGGTGCACCCTGTGGAGAAAATAACCATTAAGACAGTTAGAGGATGACAGCTATAGTGAAATGATGTATCCAGACATGGTGCAGAAAACCACGATGCCTGTGACAGCGCAGGATATTCTTTTAGGGAAAACGGACAAGCAGAATCTTCAATAACTTTACCGGAAAGAACCCTGCAAAAATCCTCTGTAAAGGAGGATTACAATCTGTTTAGATTTTTTAATCTCTGCAAAATCAAAAATTAAATTACTTATGCTTATTATAAAGCTTAGAACCTGTGAATATTAGTGGCAATATAGCGCAATATTTATCATCCATTGCTTTGTCATGTGTGAATCCCAAGCTTTTCAAACCTCCATAATCACTTAATTTGTTTGTCTTTTTAATTTATGCAGGACAGAGAAAGACAAAGCCCCTCCCAGTCCTTACCTCACCATCAACAACAAAGGAGACGTTGAAGTTCAGAACGACCAGGTGTTAGTGAGCACCTGCAGGATGCATATATACAAGTTTCCTTTTGACATTCAGAGCTGCAACCTCACCTTCAGGTCCATCATACACACGGGTGAGAACACGTTTCCAACATATCTACGAACGTTTTCCACATGTGAAATGCTAAGCTGTAATGGGATCGATCAAGTTAAGGACAGTCCTGATAGAAAATAACTGTTGACTGGCATCAACACTACCTGACTGCAGTAATCGACTGCTTCTTTGTATGTTTATGCTTCCCTCTTTTCTAATTTCCTCATGTTAAATGTGTAATCAGGAGGGTAAATGAAATTAACGAGCAAGCCGATGTGGAGAACAGATATATAGCCAAGGACGTTTAACAGGAAATCCTGATTAGAAATATTCAGCTGGCTGAAACTAATCATCAATCCGTGTTACTTTTGTTACCTTTGCTATAAAATGCATAATGATGTAAATAAATGGAATAGAAACAAGCATATTTCCCAAAAGCAAGCGCTAGAGAGACATTTAGAGGTTTTTCTGGGAAAAATCCAGGACAGCTTTTACAGCATTTCCCCTCTTTTTCAGCCAGAGAGATCCGTCTGCAGCCGAGTGACAACTCTTCAGAGGCCACAGAGTGGTCTCGGGAAGTGATGCGGACTCAGTATGAGTGGCTGTTCATCGACATGATCGTCACTGCAAACAACGCTACCATTTTAACTGATCAAGATGTCGTCATTTACACTGTAGGTATCATTAGTTTTACATGTACACATCCGATTACTGCCTGGAAAAGTGAAATCTTCTTTCCTTTTCCATATTTAAACTATGCAGACAATTACATTTTCACTGAAGTCTGATGCGTTTATATTTTCCACACTTTTAAAGCTGCATGACCCCTTAGAAAGGCAATTAACGAGGCGTGCTGTGGTGGCGCAGGGGGTTAGCACGCCCCACATTTGGAGGCCTTAGTCCTCGACGCGGACGTCGCGGGTTCGATTCCCGGTCCCGACGAACTTTGCCGCATGTCTTCCCCCCTCTCCTCACCCTCCTTCCTGTCTGCCTACTGTTGAAAAAATACAAGCCACTAGTGCCGCAAAAACTCTTCGGAGAAAAAAAAAGGAAAAAAAGAAAGGCAATTAACTAATCTTAAATCCCACTAAATGGCAGAAAGTTGAAATTTATTTTAAAAAGTTCAAAGTTCTATAATAGATACTTTAAAAAAAAAGTAGCTGAATGGCATTTCAAGAAGCCAAATTTTGGTAAAACATTGTCTGAAAAGGTCAATTTTCTGCTTTTGCTGAATATTAATCTAAATCTTGTTTCCCAGATCACGATGAAGAGGAGGTCTCTGCTGTACATTGTCAACTTCCTGCTGCCGGTTCTCTTCTTCTTGTGTTTGGACTTGGCCTCCTTCATGATCTCAGACTACGGTGGAGAGAAGCTCAGCTTTAAAGTCACCGTGCTGCTGGCCATTACAGTGCTGCAGCTCATTCTCAATGAAATTCTGCCGTCCTCCTCTGACAGAGTCCCACTCATAGGTAGGATAAATCTGCTACTTTTGTGCAGGAAACGTGACCTGACTTCATTCATTTTGTCATGTCTGATCCTTTTCAGCCGGTTATTGCATCGGGATTTTTGCTCTGATGATGCTCAGCCTCCTGGAGACGATTTTTGTGATGTATCTGAGACAGAAAAGCTCCCAAGATACAGAGAGAGACGGATGCATGATCCACGAATCTATCAAGTCCAACAAAGGCAACTTTCACAGCTGCTACACAGATAGGAGATTAAATGTGTCCAGATACAGGGAAACTGGGATCTTTTTTGAAGTTATTAGTTGTTTGTCTGCATCTTAACATTTCAAGCTTCTTCACTGAAAGCCTGAAGCAGTATTAAACTCCATTTCTCAACCTCAAAGTTTAAAATGTGATGCTGAGTGAAAAATCTCCTCTATATTACATAGTTTCTGGCCATTATTGGTCTAAATGTTAATATATTATCTCTTTTATAAGCAATTACAACAATTATAACGACAGGTGTCTAATAAACAGCTGTTACATAATAAACATCTTTATGGGTTTATCAATAAAACAAATAAAATTCCATTAATGAATACTTCCACATATTTTATAAGAACATTTGCAATTTTTAAAACATTATTATTTTAAAACAACAAAAAATACCTTATAGATGGTTTATGGAACAGACTGAACACAATAAAATCAACATTAAAATCACAGATTCAAAGCTTTGCATGTCTTGCTGGTGAAACAATTAAGATTTTATGTTTTCTTTTTGTTATTTCAGCTAATTTCTCAATTTTAGAGAAGCAAAGACAATCATACTTAATTTGGAAATTTTCTGTAAATTTATTTATTCTTTCTAAAAGAATAAAATCTTTTAGAATAAAATATTTTTCTAGTGAAAAAGGAAAAACAAACAGGTTAGAGTGAAAGTAATGAAAATGTCCAACATCGCAATAAAAACTGCTGCTTTGAAAAATGGTGTATCTGCTGCCCTCCTCAGGAAATCTGCTGTAATAGCACTCAGGAAGATCAAACACTGTTTATTACAGTCTGTTTTAATTATTATAAATGACACCTACTTTAAAAACAGCTCCAAAGTATATGCTGTTATATAACAAAAACAATCCAGGCATAATAATAGCCAATGAGTTTAGTTACAGTCAATGTGACCCTAATTATAGTACAATAATTTTGTTTACACGCCGTTGGTAAACGTTTTTTTTTTTCTTAAAAATATTTCACTGCAAAAAACAAACAAAAAAATCTTACCAAGTAATTTTGGTCTAGTTTCTGAGTACACTTGAAATAAGACAAACTAACTTACAAGTAACTTTTCAGCAAGATATAAGAGCTTGTTTTAAGTCGATAATATTTATTGATAAAAAACAAAACAAAACAGGTCCACTGGAAGAGTATTTTACATAAAATAAGACATTTTTCTCTTGTTATAAGTTAAATAATCTGACAGTGGAACTAGTATTTTTTAAAAATCAATAATAAGAAATTATGAAACAAACAAGCTCTTATATCTTGCTGAAAAGTTCCTTGAAAGTTGCTTTTGGATATTTGCACAAGAAACTAGACCAAAAATACTTGGTGTTTTTGCAGTGGATGAAATTATATGCAAACTAATGCAGTATGAAATACTGCCATTTAGTGTTGATTTTCAGGATTAATTTAGAAACTCTCTTTCAGAATCACATGACTGGACCTCAGGTGGATTTATCTACAACGTGTCTTCTAGTGAAACCGGTGAGATCCTGCCTGGTGCCAAAGAGGTCAGCAGTCAGTCACTATCGGTGCACAAAAACCAAAATAACAAAAGACATCCGTCCTTCTGTAAACTGATTTATTAAATCACTTTTTCAGGACAGAAGCAGCAAACTGCTGGGGGAGTGCTACACCCTGGAGAGGCTTTCAGATGAGCTGAGGGCGATGGAGAAGATGTTAACTCTGCTCTTCAAGTCCAACAAAGACGAGGAGACGAGTGGCTACTGGAACAGGGTGGCTACAAGAGTTGACAAAGCTTTCTTTGTTTTCTACGTCCTTGTGGTCATCCTTTTCCTGGTTTTCATTTTCTTAGAGTGGCAAAGTGATTCCATTGATACTACATAACACAATTCAGGTCTACATTTATGTAGCCATGATCCAAGTCATCTGAATAACTGCATCCTGATTTTGTTGTACTTATTATAACCTGACTAATATATCTATCTGTTCCATATTAAAGCACAGTGGCATATATGTAAAGCTATTCATCAGAAGTTGTTCAGCTGAAAAAACATATTTAATTTAGTAGCAGAAAAGAAAGAGGAAACGGTCTTAGTAATTATCAAACGCTCACTTTTCCCTTTTACGTCATTAGTTAATTTTGAAGTTATAGTTTGCTGAAAGTGCACAAGCCAGCACAGTAAAATAACATGTTGTGTAATAAAGCTGTTAAAATAAAGGAGCACTGCAGGTTAAAAGACAAATTTACTTTACAGAGTTATGCAAAAATCAAATACTTTCAGCTGCACAATAGATCCCATTAGGATCCATCGTAACTTTAACTTTATTAGATTGTTAGCATGATTTATGGGTTTTTTTCAGTAAACTAAAGCAATTCAGTCACACCAGTAATATGTGCTTCTGAAATATTTATCTAAAAGTAGAATTTTTTATATATATTTGTTTGTCCTGCTGCCTGCTTAAACTGGATGGAGAACATCAACGCTAAAAATGTAGTGACTAAGTTCAAAACTTCACCAGACCTCTTTGGATTTTCAGAAAACAAAATTGTTGGTATAAAATAATTTGATCTGATTACATTTTTTTTAAGTTTTGGTGACAAATGAACACCAGTCTTCTTTGGTGTTGTATAATAGTTTAAAGTGAAAATAGAGCCAGAATGCTGGCTCAGCGGATATTGGGATATCCAGTATCCAACTCGAACCTAACTTCACTGCGGTCGGTAACAATAAAAACACCGGGACAAAGTTTGTTTTGGTCTGTGGCCTGTAAAGATGGCGCCGAGCAACTGCGCGAGATGTAAACGCCCCACAACGTCTTACGCAGTGACGTTGGATCCAAAGCTCTATTGGCCAATAGTAGGAGAAGGCAGCTCTCCTCATTAACATAAAGATGCACACGGAGAAGCAGAAAAAGGACAAACAGAAAAAGGAGGGGAGGCAATGACAAAAGGAGAGCTTTTATAAGGAAAAGACAAAACAAAATATCTACTTTTCTTGACAAAAACGCGTGTTTAAAGGAAATGAAAAGAAATAGATACATTTCTTGACGGAAACTCATGTGTAAGGACAAGGAAAAACTAAATATATATTTATGCTTTTATTTCTTATTATGTCAGTTTTGGTCCTCCATAGAGAAATAGCGCCACGACTGAATTATTAATATATTTCCTGTAACAGTTGACATGATTTTTAATGACTGCATGCTCATTTACGTGTTTTTTGGATGTTAGCAGAATATAGACCATCATTTGTAATGTAAACGCAACTTCTGAGACCAGAGCAATGGATATTATATTACTACAGTCAGAACTTTAGTCACAATTTTCATATCTTCCAAAGCATGTTTGTGTATTTAAAAATTATTTTAATGGGCGTTCAAGCATGAAGAAATAAAAGATCAAGTTTTGTCGTGTGTTTCTACAAACAAATAAAAAAAATCTGAGCACTAAATGTTGCAGATTCCACTTAGTGGTTTTAGAAACCTGTCCAGATAAAATCAATGCCACTCAGATATTGAGAGAAAGTATAAAATATATTTTTATTAAGCAAAGCCAGGCATTAATCAGTGTCACAGTGTGCACCCCTCCCTCCAGTGAAGGCAGGGCAGCGACATAAAAACATGAGAGCACAGAAAGAGTCAGCAGAGACGCTCACTAATCTCACAGCGATGATACTTTTAGGTTTCTTTCCTCTTCTTCTCCTTACAGGTAAGAGAAAGAAAACGCATGAAGCTGTAACAGGACATTTAAGCTAAATTTAGCATTTTATGAAAAGAAAAAATATTTTGTAATTAAGTTAGGATCTGTTGTTAAAAAGAAATGTATTATATACTGTAGTTCAGCAATGAAAAGTAATAAAATATTCTTTCCATGTAGATTTTCTTTAGGAACATTTTTTGTTTTCCTAAAGATTAAATTTTTCTGTTTCTCTTTTGTAAGCTTTTATTTGGCCTAACTGTCATTTGCAATAAGAGTCCAAGATTTGGATGCATTTACAGTAAGTTAAGAGATAAGTTTGATTTAGAACAAAAAGTGTGATCTTTATGATTTAGATGGATCTAGAAATTTGACAAAGTGATGGGAGTTTCTACGGTTAAAGAGTCCATTACATCAGTGATATCTTATTACAGCTCTGAGACCAAACACCTTCTTACTCAGGCAGGAAATCCTTGGATGTTGAGAGCAAAATGTCTGAATGTCTTTTACTTGATGTGATTTGAGCTCAATCATGTGGGGAAAATGATCTGTTGTTATCTTACCTAAATAATCTATGCTGTGCGTTTGCACGGCAACATGAGAAACAGGTTGGGGAAGAAAATGCTGATGCACCAAATGGGATTATGCAGGCAGTTACTAAGAAATGTCTCAGCAGTGAAAGGATGTCTTTCATAAGATACATAAAAGCAAAAGACTATGGTACTTTAGTAGCTGTATATTTTGCTGTGTTTTGTTTAATTATTTACTATAAATGTTAATAGATTCCTTTGTTTTCTTTCTGCTCTCCCAGATGCATTTGCTGAGAGGCTCCAGCAGAATCTAGAGCACAAAAACTTTGCTGAGATCTTTGAGCAAATTCGAGGTGGAAAACTTTTTTTTTTTGTCATATCCTTCATTAACATTGTGCTTATTTTTTTATTTTTTTTTTTGGAATATGATTCCAGCACATATTTTCTAGTTCTGTATATTAAAAGTAGAATAAATGCAGTCCTGGATTAACAGCACATTAAACGTATTTATGAGCCAGAATCCCTCAGTAAACATTGTAAATGTTCATCTATATCTCGACTGTTATCACATAACAAGTTTGATAAGATTCTTCATTTTCATGGGTGTCATTTTTTTTCTAACTGATTTTCACACACTGTGTGTGTTGATCCATTTTCAGAAAATGAAGTGCCAGCTCAGGAGGAATGCAGTTTTCAAGCCGTCTTAAACTACCTGAACATGACCAAAAACAGTGAGAAGTACACTTTGACCCGACCCGTGAGACACCACAGGCACTCAACATGGATCTTCCTGGAGATGAAAGTTTATGCAATTCTTGATGTGGTGAGTGGTCTGCAAATTTTCACATATATTTCAGTTTTCACCGTCAAAGCCAGAACCACTTTATTGATTAAAACAAACACAGGATATTTGAGTCGGGTTCTGTCCTTTATTGCTTCTTTGTGGTCAGCATAGATTTTTGAATAGTTTGTTTTGTTGTTATTTAACAGTTTGTCTTTGCCCACAGAGAGAGACGGAGCAGTCTTTCATTTCATACATTTGGATTTATTTGGTAAGTGTTTTGCTTGTGCCTAGAAATACATAATATAACATAAACCCTACCTGGAGAAGAAAATCTGTTTACAGTGCTGGGACAAATTTTTGCCTGTTTCTTTGTCACACATTGGTTACTCATCCAGGAGATCTCAAAGAAACCAAATGGTCCAGTATGATTTTTGGTTGCACTGCAAAAAGACAAATCTTACCAAATAATTTTGGTCTAATTTCTAGTTAAAATACCTTAGCACACTTGAAACAAGACAAAACTATCTCTTAGGTAGCTTTTTTAAGACAATAATTCCTTAATTTTGATAAAAATGTACTAGTTCCATTGGCAGATTACTTTACTTATAATAAGACATTTTTCTCATGTAAATAAAATTATCTGCTAATTGAACAAGCACATTCTCATCAAAATTAAGGAATTATTGACTTAAAACAAGTTCTTATATCTTGCTAAAAACTTACTTGCAAGCTAGTTTTGTCTTATTTCAAATGCGCTAAGATATTTTAACTAGAAATTTGATCAAAATTGCTTGGTTAGATTTTGTGTTTTTGCAGTGTGGCGTCTCCAGGGAGATATAACAACTATCAGCTATTACAAATGATTAATGGCATCTGCTGTCACTAATAGCAGAAACTACTTACTCATTAGGTTTAGGATCAAATTACTTTTACAAATTATCATCGTAGTTGGAAAGCTTTTTTGCATCATCTGAAAACTTAAGTTTTGTAATTACTCAGATTATATATGAATAATGTAAAAAAAAAAAACAACTGAAACATTTAAGTATGATACAAAAACCATCAAAATCTGTAATGGGGAAGATACTTATCTACAGTACTATGTTTGTTTCAAATGGCTCTTTCTTTTAATCTTGTAACTCTCCTTGTTTGTATTCATCTGACTCATTTTGAACTCCCCTGCTACTTTGTTTTGTTGTTTAGAGATGGGACAATGAACATATTTGGTGGGATCCAGAGCAATTCTGTGGGCTTGATCACATCTTAGTTCCCACTCAACTTTTGTGGATTCCTGATCTGACCATTGAGGAGATGTAAGTTTAAATTCACCCAATATTTTTCTTTTTCAAACAACTTGAATGTCATAATTATGTCATCTAGACGCATAAGAAGACAGTGTTTTTGCCTTTATTATTTAGATTTAAAAGTAATGAAATTCATACTAAGCCAGATGAAAACTAAAACTGAGAGTAGATATATACTGTCCAAATCTTAAAGTGAGTATTTGTTGCGATTTGCCATTCAGGACAGAGCAGGACAAAGCCTCTCCAAGTCCTTATCTCAACATAAGAAGTCACGGCTGGGTCGAATTTAGAAATGACAAGGTGGTGATCAGCTTCTGCAAGATGCAAGTTTACAGATTCCCTTTTGACATCCAGAGCTGCAACATTTCCTTCAAGTCTATCATGCATCCCAGTGAGCCTCCAATCTGTTTTCCTACCTATAATGCTTAAATACCATCAGGTATGCACTGTAGGAGTTAGATAAACCAGATAAAATAAGTCAACTGTTTTTCTTTAACATTTTACAGGTGAAGAAATAACATTATTCTACAACAGCAATGACACAGAGATCACAGAGTGGACTCGTGAAGCCATGCAAACGCAGCTAGAGTGGCTGTTTGTCAGCATGACGGTCACAAACGAAACTGTCAACCACTTTGGCTTCAACCAAACAATGATTATCTACACTGTAAGTATTTATCCGCAGGTGTTGAGCATAAACTTCTTCATATTTATCTGTGACAAATCATTGATCACTAGTTTTCACTGCAGTGTCAGTTGTGCTTCACTGCCAACACTGCAAAAAAAAAAAACACAAAATCTTACCAAGTACTTTGTGGTCTAGTTTCTACTGCAAACATCCTACTTGAAATAAGACAAAACTAACTTAAAAGTAACTTTCCAGAAAGATAGAGATGCTTGTTTTAAGTAAATAATTTCTTAATACTGATTTTAAAAAGTACTTTTTCTATTAGTGGGTAATTGCCTGTGATTTGTTTCCTTTTATTGGGATTTTCTTGCATTTTATGGGCAATCTGACATGCTTTTAACCTATAATATTACTTCCAGTCAGAAGAAACATGTTAGTAAATCTAATAGATTACTTTAAACAGAAATCTGCCAGGGTATTAATAATTTTAGGATTATAGAAATTTCATTATCTGTCAGCCATAATCCATAAGTATCACTTTCTGAAATAAAAAATAAAACTTAGACTTTCTTACAAAATGTAAAATTTCTTTGACAGATAAACATGAAGAGGAGGTCTCTCCTCTATATTGCAAACTTCTTGCTGCCGGTTTTCTTCTTCTTGTGCCTGGACTTCGGCTCCTTCCTGATGTCAGACACCGGTGGAGAAAAAGTTGGCTTTAAGATCACATTGCTGCTTTCAGTCACAGTGATGCAGCTCATCCTCAACGACATTCTGCCCTGTTCATCAGACCGGATTCCCCTCACAGGTAGAGAAGATTTTAGTTCCCAGCTGCATCACCATCATGCTGATGAAGATGCTTTTCTTTCACCAGTGGCGTACTGCATTGGGATTTTCTCTCTTATGTTGGTAAGTCTCTTAGAGACAATTTTGGTGATTCATCTGATTGGTAAAGATGAACAAGAGGAAGAGAAGCAAAGAGAGAATGATAGTCGGGAGGAGAAAGGCTGTTTCACAGGTGAGACTAAACTCTCTACAAAAATATGGATTTAAAATCAATCTGTCATATGAAGCAGAATTAAATTCACTGTTTCAGTGGTAAAGAAACAGAGCCGCTTACCATCGGTTGAAAACATGCCATCTCCGAACAAAGAGGTAGGAACTACTCGTTTTCCAATTCAGCACTTTTACAATCTCTACTTTCTTTACTTTCCAGTTTGGCTCTAATCTGTTTTGAACCACATCTGCAGGGCAGCACAAGCAGAAATACAGATGTGTCCCACACAATAGAGAAGATTTCAGATGAGCTTGGAGAAAGCAGGAAAACAATAACTCTCCTCTGCAGCAGAAGTCAAGATAAGAAACCAGGCTACTGGACGGGAGTGGCTCAAAAAATCAACAAGGTGTTTGGTTTTATTTACATCATATCAGCCATCTTGTTTTTGTTAACTATTGCTATAATGTGGTATCCTGCTCATGTGCAGAAATAAGACATATTCAGATAAGTTCACTTTTCAACTTGATATTTAATGTACGTTTAGTGTCCTCCAGAACATAATCTCTGGTTAATACTGGATGTGTTTTTGACACCAGTCAAAAATCTTTGGCATTCTCTCTATATATACAGAGAATGCATGTCTACTGTTGAAAGACAGAAAAAAAGGAATTTGTTTTTCATTATTAAGATGGATCCAAGCATACATCCAACTCAACACAAATTTGGTCTCATTAAATGTAATTTATAATTTGACAGTGAAAGAACAGAGCTAAATCTGACATAAAATCTGTGGGACCACCTGATGAGAGCCGTGAACAAGAAATGTCTTCATTTTATAAATTAAGCAAATATTGACAATCAAAATGTGGATGGAAACAAAAAGAAGGTTGAATGCTGAAACTGAAACTTGAACAACAGCATTATATTAAGATTGTGAGCACATTAACAACGCTGACAGATGTTTCCTTTTCAGTGTAATTGTACATATTACAGCTATATTACAGTTACAACTGAATTCATCAGCATTTTCTCACTTTTCTTTATGATAAAAAAAAAAACCCTGGTATAATGTGTGAAATTACTTCCTGTCTGTATTTAAGATGTAACTACCGTTCATGTGTACAATAAAAATCCCGAGAACTTGGTTATTTTACTGTTGTTACATTGCACACAAATGCACACACACACACACACACACACACCTTCATGCTGCAAGGACCGTAAGGCTGGTGATACACAGCTGATATATTCTTTACCCCCCAAAATACATTTGGTCTTATCTGTAATTACAAGTAAACTTTTTCCTTTGAAAACAAATAAATATTTATCACATTGTATCATCTGCATACATATTAAGTAGTAAAATACTTACTAAAATACTTAAACGTCCAGAGGATACTTACTTAAACTTATTTAGCAACCCAAATCAGGAGTGTCTAATTTACATACTTTTAGATTAACATTAGATTTGTTTTTTCTTTGGTTTCTCATTTTGTTTGTATTTCCTTTTAATTCATGTAAAGCACTTTGAATTGCCTTGTTGCTGAAAATGTGCAATACAAATAAAATTACCAAACCTTACCTAAAATTAT
Source organism: Xiphophorus maculatus (assembly GCF_002775205.1). NCBI lineage: Eukaryota > Metazoa > Chordata > Actinopteri > Cyprinodontiformes > Poeciliidae > Xiphophorus > Xiphophorus maculatus. The sequence continues at coordinate 9,437,959 of NC_036452.1, read as the reverse complement.
TTTTAAATCATATAAAACACCACACAAGTCACACATTTAATTAGTTTTATGTAACGGGCAGTTTCACATAAGTTACACCTTGAAAGCACAACTTTACTGCTGTAAAAATCAAGTGATCCTTATTTTATTGTCTAATAAACATGTTTATGCTGATTCTAATAATTCATGCAGGTGTTTGTCGGTGTATATTACATGTATGACCTTAACAACATGCAACAACAATGGAAGTAATTAAGTAGCACCACCAATCTTCAGTGTGTGAATGGAGCATCCAGGTTGCAGCTTCTGCACAGTTATCATTAAAGTCTTGAATGCTTCGTAAAGAACAGTTATATTTATGCTGAGGTTACATTAAACAAAGGTTAACTATTTACAGATTAGGTGGCCCACAAAGGCAACAGCTGCAGAGGGGTATCAGATTAAAAGGAACTAAATACTGTTGCATGCCACACTTTACAGTTTTTTGTCACCAGATTTTGAAAAAATGAAAAAGCATTTAAGAAGCATGGATGTTTTTGCATGGCACTACATTTTATAATAAAGTGAACAAAGTTCTGACCTTTTGGATGCATTTTAAGATTATGTATAGATTGTAGAGGTTTTTGCCAAAAGTTATAACATAATTAATAAAGCAGCAGCAAAGAGTTCTGAGAAAACTCTGAACTTGGACTAAAACTTTTGAAGCAGCAAACCTTACATGTCCCTCCCCTTTGCTCTCTGCTGCACTGCAGCCTCCCCCCACAGCGGAGTCTGCTGCTGTGAACGTGACAATTTGGCAATTTTCCTGTAACATAATGTTAAACAACGATGAGTGTGATTAACACAACTAACGCTACGTTCACACTGCAACCCTAAGTGACCCAAGTCCGATTTTTTTGCCTTGATGCGGCCTGTATCTGATCTTTTCAAATGCGACCAGGTCACTTGGATTTGTGGTGCCAATTCCAATATAAATCGGACCTTTTCAAATGTGACCTGAGTCTGTAAGCCAGGTCATATTCATCCGCCTGGCATGTCATTGATACCTGACATTCGTCACTATTCTGTGGCCTGATACACGCAAGCGGGAAGAAAAACGACAATCATGGCGGACTATAATGAGAATTAAGTTGTTAGAGACGCTTCACCATTAGCATTCATGTTTACTTCCGCAAATACTGAACACTACTTCTTTTTTTCTGGTAGTTGACAAAACACTGAGAATGCCGACACTGCGCCCTCTACTGCTCATGTGGGACCATTGCAAGTTGGTAGCAGTTCACACTGAAAATAACACATAAGTCATATATATTTGGAAACGTGAACAACCACACCAAAAGGAAAGAAAAACAAAAAAACATAATAAATAAAATCGGATTTGGATCACTTCAGGATGTAGTGTGAACATGGTCTAAGACTCTCCTGATGTTTCTGACGAAGAGCGGTTTATTTCTGCAAAAGGCAGCAGGAGGAGACAGAGGAGCTTAATTTTTTCCACAGATTTACATATTTGTTTTAACTTTGCCTGTTTTTATGTCACTAATTGTAATTGTTGAGTTTCAATTACTTTGTTAGTCAAAGTGAACCTGCAGCTCCATGATGAGGATATGTTGCTTTCTCAGATCTGAACAATATTAATATCTGCATCATTTTGGTAAGTTTGATTTGAAGAGCCACACTGAGAAGACGACAGACAAAAACAAAATGGCTGTTAAGACATATAGAATGGAAAAAATCTTGTCTATTTTCTTGGCGACTCCGGTCCAGTAGCCATCCTTCTTCTCTTCAAACTCTTTGTCAAGGACAATTTTTTTAATCTCTCCAAGTTCATCTGAGACTTTCTCCATGGCCAGGAATAACTGGCTGCTGCTGCCCTGCAAGAATCAGAGTCAGAAGTTATAAACCAGATAATGGGTCATCACATTGCTTATTACAAGAGAGTATCTGATTATCTGTTTTCTTTTGTTTTTATACAAACTAGATGCTTTGTAACTTGTGTTATGGGAAGTTGAATATCATATTTAATTGTCAACCTTTAAAAAGCTTACACTAACCCCTTTGCACATAGATGGTGTTTGATCGGTCATCTCATCACAGGTGGAGGCAATGGAGGAAGTTTTTATTATTTCTGAAAGAAAGTGGAAGACAGCTGAGGGTGAACACAACAGCTTCATGGATCTGTGTTTGTCTATTAAAAGATGTTTAACAAATTATGAGAATCTATAATTAAATTGAGATTAGATTGAATTTTATCTAATCTCTGAGATAGCAGTGAAAATTGTTTGCATCTTTATAAACATCTTGGTTCTTACGAAGCTTGTCACTCTCTTTCTTATCTTCCAGGGATGAAGAGTCTTTTTCCATCAGATAATTCACAAAAATGGTCTCTATGAGGCTGGACAGCATCAGAGCAAAAACCCCAATGCAGTAAATCACTTGGAGGAACAGAGAGCACATTATGGTGAGAATGTTGGTTCATATAGTTCATTATGGAACAAATGCAGGTTGAATTTAAATCCATGATTTTTTAGTTCATCTTTTGAACTTAGTTTGTAGCTGTTTGAGTTAATGATTAAGTCTTCAATTTAACATGGAACAATAGCTTAGGAAGTCAAACAGCTGAATTGATATCTATTAACATTTTTACATTTTGCCTTCCATAAATGCATTTGTATTTAATCGTGTTATTAGCTAAATCATGCAAAGAGGCACCTAACTGAGAAAAGGAAGAAAATGAGTTTTCTTAAGTTAAAACATTTTATGAGCAGCTATGTTAGTGACTCTACAAAGTTAAACTCAGCTATTAATCATGCAGAAAGACACGATCTGCCAAAAAAGTCATGAGAAGTCTTATTTACAGCTTGCTATAAACCACTGTTGGCAGGAGACACAGCCAAGATGCTGAAGAAGGCGCTGCGTTCAGATGAGACCAAAATGAAACTCTTTAGCTGCAGAATGCTGTCTGTACTGGGAAGCCAACACTGCACATTGTGTGACATGCTGTAAAACGCTTTCTTTAGCAGGGGATTCATTACATATGCATTTACAATTGTACATGTTTTAAATGTTGAAAACTGTCACAATTATGCACACATTTGTTTATCACATTAAACATTAAAGTATGTGACATGACTAAATGAGGAAAGATTTGATGGGTAGGAAAACTCTGCTGGTCACTGCATGTTACCTGGAGACTTGTGAGATTTTTACCTATAAGTGGAATCCTGCTTGAGGTAAAAGGTAAAATTTCAATGAGAATCAGCTGCATCACTGTAACAGCAAGTAGCACCGTGATCTTGAAACTAATCTTCTCTCCACCAATTGGCATCAAGAGAGAGGCAAAGTCCAGACACAAGAAGAAAAGGATAGGCAGCAGAAAGTTGACGACATAAAGTGCAGACTTTCTCTTCATGGTTATCTGTAAAAATGTATGAAACATGGTTAAAATCACTTCTGTATGATTATTTTAAATTAGCGACAAAGTAGGTAAAATAATAGCAAAAATTCTTAAAAAAATATTATTCATTTATTATTTTTGAAGGTTTTGTCAGCACTAGAAGCCTTTATTTGACAATTGTCAGACAGGAAAGAGAGCTATGAAAGAAGAGGAAGACATGTGACAAAGGTCAATGGTCCTTGATTCAAACTGGGTTGCACGCTCTATCACTGTGCCACCTCCCATCCAATCAAAATGTATTTTAAACAATAAAAGTGAATGTAAATTACTAAAAGTAAACAATTATACATTGATAATCTGATGCTAATGTAGACTGCAGCTTTCAGCAGGGAAAGCCTTACTGTTTCACATGTCTGTCAAAAGGCAGTATCTCTACAGAATAGTATCCACTGAGGATTTTTTGTGATCCTGGCAACAGAAGGAATGAAAAAATTTACATCATGAACTAAAAATAACATTTCAGATGGATCTGATCACTTTTATTGCAGGGAGACACAAATTGAATTTGTCTCTTAAATCATCCTAAATCAGGTAGAAAACACCTTTGCTCAGCACAGAGTAAGTAAAATAGAAGAATAGAATAGTAGAAACATAGAAAACCTTATGTAACCTGTCTTTGAAATACTTACAGTGTAGACAACAACGGTTTGGTTGGTGTAAAAGTTACAGACAGTTTTTTCAGTGACTGACATATTGAGAAACCTCCATTCGTATTGCATCCGGATATTGTCATTAGACTCCTTCGTGATTAATGTACTGTCTTTTTTCATGTAAAAGAGCAACTCTTCGTCTGTGATAAAAAACCAAACAGCAGATTGATTTAATAATAAATATATTGCATAATTCACATTCATGTGAAAACAGCTTCTGTGACAGCTGCCATGGCTTCGTGGCAGATCCCACTGCTTTAGCGACAGTAACCTGCCAGTAAACGCAACGGCTTCGATGGCAACTGCCACAAAATCAATGGTGACTGCATGTACATACATATTTGTATTCTTGCTTTTTATTTTTTAATATAGATTTTTTTTCTAGATATATTTATTTATATTCAAAATTCAATCTGCCATAGAAGACATGGCAGTTGCCACAATTGCCGGAAGCTGTGCTGCTTCAGGCAGACGTGGCAACTGAAACCAGAAGGGAAACTTGTAGCTGCCACAATTTGAGGCCCTGCTGGAGATGAGAGCATCTGCTGGTCTTCTTCAGCGCAAGTCTTTCCCTCACATGCCACTACTCCCATCTTTTGGAGTTAATTGTCATTACGTCAGTAATTTAATGTCAGTGTGACACAGTATAAATAATTAAAATACAGATAACAAAATAATTGCTTAGGGTTGACTTAATAGCTCACTAATTCTAGGTGCCACATGTCTGATAGAACACCTACACGGTCATAAAATGCTAATATTTTAAAGCACATGTAAACAAGGCTTACCAGAGTATGAGATTGACCTAAAGGTGATTTTGCATCTCTGAATGTCAAAGGGGAAATTAAAAATGTTCATCTTGCAGGTGCTGATCACAAACTTATCATCCCTGTAATCCACAAAGCCATTATCATCAACTGTGACAAAGGGGCTCGGCACGTTTTTATCCTTTTCAGTCCTGTAAGTAAATAAAAAGGTTAGGTCCAATGTTACTTCAAACCATTTGGTCAATAGCCTCTTTCAGACCATGAGATAACTTGACTTTCTAAAATGTTTATGTAAATTGTGTTTGTGCACCACTGAAGTTTAACAATTTATGTCTAAGTGGAAGTAAAAAAAAAAAAAAAATCTAACTTTAAAAAGTCAGCGCACTTATGAAGTCACATTCAAAACACTACTTATATAAGTTTTGCCCTAATCCTTTGCCACTGAACTGGTCTGATGATACACTATGTGGTTGGTGAAATGTATAATCCAAAAGAGAAATATTGTGTTTGTAATCTGTTTTAATGCCTACATGACTGAGATCACTTTTTTTGTTTGTTCATTTATTTATTTTGGTCTGTGGCAGTAAGACCAAAGCAGTAAGAGCTTTAACTGCTTTGACACAGTTTGAGATGCCGCTGTGAACCAGGTTTTAAATTTAACATTATCGTGTTTATGTAGGTCCCTCTTGAAAATGAGATCTAGATCTCAACGGGGTTTACCTGATTAAATAAAGGAAAAAAAATAAATAAAATTATAATGTAGTAGTGATGATGGATCCAAAAGCAAAAGCGGCAAAGGAGGAGAGTAGATCAGATATTTTTAGGAAAAATACAATAAAATAAGAACTTACAAACAGCCAGGAGGACACAAAAAGCAGCAATACAAAGAACCAGGCACATGAAGGAAGAAAGGAGTGAGTTGAATATTGAATGCTGGACCAATAGTCTGGGCTGATTGGCTAACAGACTGCAGGTGTGAGAAGAGAGAGAGAAAAAAGAGAGAGAGAAAAGAAAAGAGACAGAGAGAAAAGGTACAGGGGTGGAGGGAAAGCACACAAACAGGGGAACAGATAAAATTAATTTAACTGCAACATAGAAAAACTAGACACAAGGAAGAAACATAATAAGAAAGACTGAACTAAAGTAAAGCAAAACCATCTAATCAAAAATAAGGAACTAGTGGACACAGAACAACAAACTACAAAGCCAGAAAAAAAACTCAAATAACCAAAAACATAAGATGAGCAGATTTACATTTCTTCAATTATGATATCAGGCATCCACAAAGATTCTCGTGGAACCACTACTTTGGAAAGTCCACAAAAGTCCTTTTCATTCCACGAGATAAACTCATTATCCCACTCCTTGGGAGAGAAAAACAAAATGGAGTCAATAGACTGATTCTTAATCAAACATCAGCTAATTTGTTATGTCTTCTGAGAAAAGATTAACTTCTCTGAGAAAACTCACCAAAAGAATCCAAATATATGATATAAAGGACTGATCGGCTTCTCTCTGGATAAAGAAAAATGAGAAATTTTACCAGTTGCTAGACATTTAGAATAGATTGCAATTAGTGCTTTTAATTTTAGGCCAGAAGTTAAATTAGATTTTTATACTAGATCTTATGCTACATGTAGTTAATAATACATTCTTAAATTTGTATGCAGCAAAGCCATTATTTGACATACAGATTCTGTTATCAAAAAACAACTTAAGATCTTGAAAACAGTTATTAATATTCCACATTAAAAAACTGGCAACATGATAACAGGAGAACCGCAGTAAATATGACTTCAAACAATTATATGAAAATAAGATAACTAAATCTAATCCACACATTCAAAGCTAAACAAACTAAAATGAATTCAAACAAAAATAAAATGACAACTTAAGATGAGAACAAGGACAAGAACTTACCACATCTAGAATGGCATAGATCCTCATTTCAATGTAAACTACAGTTTTACTTTTATGGTGTCTAACAGGTCTGCTCATGGTCAACGCATCATTGCTTTTGGTCAGGTTCAGATACTCTAGAACATCCCGGTAGCTACACTTAGTTCCTGCAAAAACACAAAGCCCATTATTCTGCACCAAATTCACCAGAAAGGCAGGATGTTTGGTAAAATTAGAAAATTGTATTATAGCATTCTAGTGGTTGGTCATAACTAATAAACTTTTACAGTAAAGACTTATTCAGTTTTAAATTATATTAACAAAAGATTTCAGATTAAGTCATAATTATCCATTTAGTATTTTTAAACTTATATTTAACCAGTGTTGATTAAATTCAAGCCACTTTTCAGACAAATCCAGACTGTGTATTAAAATCTGTGTTGCTTCATTGAAATCTGTGTCTGAATTCTGGCTTTGAATAAAAGTCTAAATGAGAATATTTCAATGGATCAGCTGGAAAGAATATTAAAAATATGTTTCATGTCACTCTGGGGAAAAATGTCACCTTAAACCTGGAGTTTTTACAATGTCGTTTTTCAGCGGAATAATAAACAGATGTAAGCAGCTGTGTGTTCATCATTCAGAATAATAAATGGGATGTTTATGTTAATTTAATGCCATGTTTGAAAATATGAGTCACCAACACAATAGTCTTCTGCCATGAAGACTGTTGGCCAAAATGTTTTGAAAACAAATTTATCTAGTAAAATCTAAATTGTTTTTGTAGCTTTGTGATCAGAAACATTATTTTTTTCTCACCAGTTTTATCAGATGTCTGGTTATTATAATCCGATATATTATAACTTGTGGTATTCCCATCTGTCATGGAAAAAACACAAAATTATGCATTTGTAAATAATTTCATAATCACACTTTTCATGATTAAATGGTTCATAAATATATTAATCTGTGCTCAGATATAAAATTGCTAAGCAGAGGGCTAAAACAGTAGCAGCCGCTCTTTTGTTGGCCAGATGATGACAAATTTATTCAAACTTCACTTAAATAAAGAAACAAAATGGCTGCAATGAATCTTACAGTAGGAACATTCATTGATGATGATAATTACCGTTCAGAGAAAAACCGTTATATTACATTTCCTACCTGACAGATCTGTGTAACTCTGATTAGAGTTCAACTGGTTGTCAAGATCATCTTGTATTTCCAAACTGGATGTTAGTCCACCTGAAAACAGAGATCATATAGTGTTACTTTATGTTACTGTCCATTTAAAAAAAGAGAGAATGTTGAGAATGGATTTATATAGTGGTTGAATACAAATGTACAACACATTTTTCAAAATGATAGGTAAAGAAGAATCTGAAAACCAAGTAATTTTTCGCATTACTTCACAATAATGCATCACTTTGTGTTGCTCTATCACACAAAAAAACCCCAAAACAAATACAATTAAAATTTCCATTTGTATAGTGACAAAACTGTCATGAAGTGTTGAGTGGACCCAATTGGAGCAGGCAGGAAATGTGGTGAAAACTTGAAACTTTAAAGAAAAACAAGAATCCAAACTTACAGGAAAAACAAAGTCCAAGGCGTAAACATAAATCCAATGCAGAGACATGAGGAAACCAAGAAGCAGGGACAAGGAAAGGTGACTAGAATATCAGGGAAGTGATGAACTGACAAGTTGTGACTGAAATAGAGGAACCCAAATACTGGGAGGTAGAAAGTCTAAACAATGGTCCTGGTTTGTTGAGGTAACTGATTGCAGGTGTGAATAGTTGGAGCAGGAGTCAGGCTGAGGGGCAGGGAGAAGGTGGCACAGGGAAGCAGGGAAGATATACAGGGGAACACAAAATAGAGTGAGGGGGAAACACCAGGAGCTGGACATTATTTTAATAATAAAGAAACATTAAGACTAAAGGAAACATAATAAACTATAAAGAGACAAAGGTATAAGGGGTAAGAACCAAACAGAAACAAGGTGGATCTAAAATTAATAAGAACTAAGGAACATAGAGCTAGAATAACTAGAAGGACTAACTAAATAACCTATGTAGAATCACTACAGAATGATAGATGTAGACTCAGACATAAAGGAATAACTAAACCCAGAATGACAAGATAACTGGAAACAGTATGATGGACTGAAATAAAGAAAAACAAAAATGAGAAACATCTACAATAATCAAGAAGAATAAATCAAAGAGTGAACTAAAACATAATTGATAAATAAAATGAAAAGCAAAAACAAACCCAAAAACCCAGAGTCTTGACAAAAATGTTCCAAACTACAAAGTGAAGGAATATGTTTGCAAGGCATATTCTAAGCCAGAATATAAAACGAGACATTATTGCAAGAATCTCCCCAGACTGCCAATTCACTGAGGAGGGTTAAATTCAATCATCTTGTATTAAACGCTGGAAAATGGGTCACAAAAATCAAACAAGTTAATTTGTTTGGTCATGACTGAAAAACCAAACCAAAGAACCAAAAACCAAAAAGTTACAAAGGTCAGAGTGCATCCAGTTGCTTTACAACTAATTTCATCATTGAGGTTCCATGAAAATCCAAACAGGACGACCACATTTCCTTCCATAAACTAAACAGCAGAAGGAAAAAGGTAAAAGCCTTCTACCTTTTTTATCCTGATCCTGCTCTTTTCATAGACATTCAACAACAATCGATTGTTGGACCAAATCTTAGACTTATAAAAAATTACAGAATAAAAATTAAATTCTCTAAATCTTTGGGGCCTTTGAGTTTTTTATTTTTTATTTTAAGTTAGGCCCCAGAAATTTCTCAGTAAACTCCTCATTCATCGTGCAATAGATGCAGCAAATAGCAATAATTAAAAAAACAAATCTCACTTTAATTACATAATGAATAAAAGTACAACATAGTTTACATTGTTAAGAAGCATATGAGTCTAGCCTGGAACAATAATCATCTTAACTTACCTGCAAAGAACAGAAAACAGATGAATACAAGAACCATGGCTGTGATCTGAGGGCAGCTTTCTCTTCTCTGAACTATTTAAAGCTTTTTGTGTCCATATGACTGCCATACAAGGCCAACACCCTCAGCACTTATATCTTGTCAATTTACCATCAATGCTTTCTTTCTGAAAGTGTTCATTTATAATTTTCATTGTGGTCAGAGTCAGTAGCACTTTGCAAAGTCAGAAGATAAACAGATGTACGGTTGAATGTTAAAGTAGACACAAACTGGGAGAAAATAATACAAAAAACCAAGTATTCACAATATTCAGAGATTTATGCAAGATTTATATATATATATATATATATATATATATATATATATATATATATATATATATATATATATATATATATATATATATATACAGTATATATAGCTCTGGAAAAAAATAAGACGTCACTGCATTGAACCCCATTGAAAACCTCATGGTTCCACCAAATATTGATTTCTGAGTTAAAACATCAGTATTGTTGTCTCTTAATTAATATAAACTTGTTTTCTTTGCATTATCTGAGGTCTGAAAGCGCTGCATCTTTTTCATTATTTTGGCAATTTCTCATTTTCTGCTAATAAATGCTAAATGTTTGCTTGGAATTTTGGAGACATGTTGTCAGTAGTTCATAGAATAAAAGAACAATATTCATTTTAGTCAATCATATACCTACAGAAAGGAAAATCTGAGAAGTTCACAACTTTAAGTGGTCTCTTAATTTTTCCAGCGCTCTATATATTTATATATACACATACAGACACAAACATAAACACATTTGCGACACAGACATGTATTCTTTGTAATCCCATTGTCTTTTATTACTATAAACTTTGGTTTTGTTTCTGACATCTTGCTCTGGTAAAAAATGACTGTGTTCATCTAAAAGCTTTGTTTTCCCACATCCTGCTATTAAAAAACCTAATGTGGAAGTTTGTGGTTACTGGAGCACTTAGCTCTTCGATGTAGTACAACCACACACAAAAAATAGATAAAATAAAAGAATTGGTCATTATTTAATCTTGATACAGATATTAGTACTTATTGTTTAGCTTAGAAGATCAATATGGTTTTTAATTGTGGATTTCACGTTTATATTGTTTTTTTAATTGATAAGAAGCATTTTCTGGAATGTTCTTCCTTTCTTGTGGTAGCAAATGTTTCCTGTTTTCTTAATCTCATTGTCATTAAATATGTTGATTAAATGACTGTGTTGGTTTTGAAAACATACACCAGACTCAAAAAAACTCTAAACTCACTGCACCAAATATTTTAAATTCAGATCCTACAATTAAAAAAACAACATAATGTAATTTTCTGTGGGAGCTCTATATACGCTGGAAGCCCTGCCCTCCCTCCAGTACAGGCTGGGCAGTGACACAAAAGCAACAGGAAACATTTTTCACTGTCAACAGAGAAACTCACCAGCCTCACAGGAATGATTCTCGCAGGTTTCTTTACTCTGTTCCTCCTCACAGGTAAGCAAACATAATGTATAGAGGTGTACTATAAAATAATGTGATTTAATTTTTTGATTTTATTGCAAAGTTTGTGACATATTTTAGAGTTTCTAGAATCGGAGTAGCATGAAAGAAGATTTTTTTTAGAAGGAGTAGAGGAAGCATTCAGGGATCAGTAACAAAATAATTTACTTTAATAAAGGTATGTTTGTTATAACGTTTGAGAAGAAACATTGAAAATCAAGGTATTTATTTTAATAGTTCTGGGTTAATTTTATAGCAGTTACTAAAGAAAATAGAAAATGAAAATGATTATATGCATAATTCCCTTTGCTATCTGTAAACCATTGAGAGAGGTAGTTGTAAATAATTAAAAACATCAGTTTTTAGATCTAATGCAGTTTAAAATACAAGGATAAGCAGTAATGGAGATTGGGTAGATGGATTTACTAACATTCTGCACAAACTATATAAAGAACCTATTCTGAGTGGATTCACACTGTCCCTCTGTGGTACTCAACGTGAACCAAATGACTAACAGAGATTTTATCCTGTAATATTGTACGTTTGGGAGTAGCATCAATCTGTCTGACTGACTTGCAGAGCAACAACAGGAGTAGACAGTTTTCTAATGATTTAAAAATAAAAAATCAAGCGCACTATGTGTCACTATCTATGGTTGTTGTTTGGGTTTTGATTTTAATCGTTTCATGATTGTTATTCTGTGCTATAGAGCTTGCCATACTCTGGTTATTTCTCTGTTTCTGTTCTAAAGGTTTTGCCACATTTGTTCATTTCCTTGGTGTTTAGTTCCTTAGTTTATTCTTGCGTTTGATTTTTGTACTTTTGACTTAATTTCTCTTACATTAATGTCAGACCTTTCCTAATTGATTTATAATTCTTTTTGAGCTACAGTTCATCTCCTTTGTGTTAATTTGTCTTCCTACGTCTGTTTGTAATTTTTCTGCCTCTGTCAGTTTAGTCTTACGGAGTTATGATTAATGAGATTAACTACAAGTCGTGAGATTCTGACTTCCCATTTGGAAAAATCAACCAGAATGTCCAGAGAAGTTGGAGGAACCTCCACTAACCCCAGTTACAACTTGTATGGGCTACTTTGTGTTTCAATATGGCCGCCCCTCTCATCAACAGTAGCAAACTGGGGTGGAAATATCTGTATTTTACAAGACACCCTTCTAGTACTGTGTCTAAAACTAATCTTACAGTTACAAATTAACAATCTATAAGTGTTGTTTGTTTATGGAAAGTAATGTTTAAATCCCATCTTCTGTTGAGACCTTGCTTTTGGAAAAAGAGGCTAGTAAAAGTAATAAATAAATTTATGGATGATACATCCATAAATTTGGAGGAAAATAAGGAAAATGGCAACTAAAAAATCAGAGGCAGGAGAAATTTGTGATTTCTTTCTGTCCTGTTTTTGTTTTATTTTCTCAACTGATTCTTACTTCTAAATGGTTTTTAGCTTCTCTGCTTCATCTTCCATCTTATTTATTTCTAATCACCATGTTAAAACCTCAGCTAATGGCTTTCCCCTCTGCTCTTCTCTACAATTACATTATTGCCACTTAGGCAGGAAAACTATTTAGCTGATGTGACATAAAGTCAAATGAATTGAACATTGTCACATGTATTTAGCTCTTTTAAGGTGATTGAATTAATAATTTATATTAAACCGTTTTACAATAACTAAACCTGAACTTCTAATGGACACACTCTTCAGTTTGTGGTAGAGAAATGTTTGAATGTCTCTGCAAGCTGACAAGAAACATAAAAACACCAGACAGTAAAATCTACGTTTTTAACAACAAATATCCCAGTCCAGTCATTTACATCAAGATGTTTTCATCACAATTTATGAATGTAATAGTAAAGTTTTGCTTTCAGATGGAAATACTTCATCGTTACAACAACTTGAAGATCTTCCAGGATCATCCAGAACGTTTGACAAAATGTCAGGTACGAAACTAATATTCTAAAAGTTCTTGAAGATTGAATTATCATACTATACATTATCTCAAAAGCATACTTTAAAATGTTGACATAAATTGTAGAAATGCTTCTGTGAACATTATGTATTTGCATCTGTCACAGTTAATTGTAAAATGTTTGGGTGAACTGAAAATATTTCTCACCTAAGTCAAATGGAGTAAATCTGAAAATATGAGTCTTTACTATCATATATTTTTCTGTGGAATGTAACTCCCAATTACTCATGGAAAATTTGCATATTCACAGATTTTTTTTATAGTACGTATCTAAAATATTCAAAACAAAATGCAGCCTGGGAGCAGAATTTATTTTTTCTCGTGCCAATTTTACCCTCTAGAGCGAAAATGAGGAATGTGGTAGATATTCGTTTTTGTGGTAGTACTAAGACAGTTTCCACTGTGCACATTAATGCATAATAAGGTATATTTTGTGTTTGAATTAATAACATAGGTAGTTTTATGTTTTTGGAGGAGGTATAAGTATTTGCAAGTTTTAGCTATGCACAGGTAACCACAATAAACCTCTATAATATCTCCCATTTAAGGAATTGTTGTTTGGAAACTTTAGTTCAGACTCTCCAATCTCTGCTGTGGAGGTCATCAAGGTGGTTCAAGGTTCCTATTTAGCTTGTGGATGATTTAGGGTATATTACAATGTTTCTGAATTTAAAAGATGCACAGGCATGTCTACATAGAGATAACATTGGTGATATTTGTGAAAAACTCTCTTTTTCTGTCAGGTGGAAATACCTCTGATCCAGAAGTTTACCCGCCTCCATCAACAATCCCTGATATAGGTTGTATATTATCTCAAAAATTACATTTCAAATTATAAAAATATTTCTGTGAATATATTTGTGTGACCGAATTGGATTTACAAGATATTTGGGTAAAGTTTGAGTCTTTGAAAACATTTTTCACCTCAAATCAAATAAATATATCAGAAATGTAAGTCTTTATTATTGTGTATTATTGTGTCTCTCTTTCTGTCAGGTGGAAATACCTCTGATCCAAACCCTGATGAATACTTGGTCTTAATGGCTGGTACAAAACTCAATGACTTAAATCACTTAAAATTGGATAAATTTAAAAACCAAACCCAATGTACTGATAATAATTAATCTCATAATTAATGATCTTATTGTTGTTACTCACGTTGTCTAAAGGTAAAAACTATTTTGGGGAATGTTAATAATCTCCTGAAAGGAGAGTCTGTTTTTATTCTTTAACCAAATTCAAACCCATTTGTGCAGACAAAAGAATCAATAAATGAATATATCATTTCATGCTTTACAGAAAATTATTTAACAATCATACTAATAAAATAGAGAGGGGCAGTCTGTATAATTTGACAATGACATATGGCATTTACCGAGCTGTATATACCAAATATAATGTGGTACTAAAATAGATATGTTTTTATAAATTTTATTTACACAAGCACATATAACATGATGGAACATTTCTGTATTATTTTTAAAGTTTACCTGTGTTTTTACTGTTAACAAACTGTCTTCTCTTTATCAGCAAATATAGATATAAGTTTAATGGAGTACCCAAGTACAGAAAACATGAAGCTGGTCTTTGAACAAATTCGAGGTAAGTGGATATTATACCATATATATTAAAAACATAGATACAAAGACAGATATATATGTTTAAAAAGTATCTCAAAACACAGGTACTGTTGAAAGAAATCCATTTTAATTTCACAGGAACATTTAAGTGAGAGTATATTTATATTTAAACTATCTAACAAGATTTGTATGTATAAATGACAATATTTTATAATGCAGAAAAATGCAAAAATATCTCAATAAAATGTGATGTTAAATAAAAATCATATGAAATAAATACACCCTACGGAAAAACAGGAAAAATAATGACACAAAAAAGGAAATTAATTAAGCTATAAGATAGAAAATAAAATGGAAAACTAGATAATAGTGGAAATAATAAATTAACATTATTATTAATGATAAATATTAATTTATGTAACACATAAACTAAAGTAGAGCACACAACCTCAGGACTTAAAGAACCTAAGGAGCAAACAAAGCCAGGAATTATGACTGAACATGCAAATCCAGTGACTTTTACACTTATAAATTTAGATAATGTGTTGTTTTTAACTATATCTGTTTATTTAACTGCAATGTTAATACTTTATTTTATACTTTGTTTTCTGTCATACTTGACAACAAAACTCGTTTGCTTTGTTTTGGACAAACAATGTGAAGTTCTATCTACGCTTTTTTGGGATGCAAAATGTGGCAAGTGATTACTTCAACAAGCAGCTTATTTGTTTCTATGCAATTTTGTTAAAAATCCATCTTTCATAGTTCTGTGACCGCAGTCACATTTAAACAATGTTGTTACTGTATTCCTGAAAAAAGAGGGTTTATCTGTTCATGATAGAAGTTGGCAATGGGCAGTGAATAATTAAATGTTTCGCACCGTATCAGCATGTTGACTGAAAGAGATTTATTGAATTGTCTTCATGTTTTAAGTGTAAGTCAATAATCTTAGATCTTGAAGTTATGTCCAAATTTGGAGGGGAAAAAGATCTGGTTTAGTTGAGTTTTACTGTTAAACTGTTTGGTTATAAATACTGAAACTTTAAATATACTTCAAAACATTGGTATGTAATCATTTTTATTCAAACAAACTTTAAGTAATTTTGACAAGTCATAACAGCCATGATGGAGAAAACGGTGAAGGTACAAAAGTTAAAACAGGAGTGAAAGTCAACATTTCATTATTGTTTTTGATAATAAGTGAACTCTTTCATGCTTCCTATAACTTCAGAACATGAGGTTCACTCTCCAGAGGAATGCAGTACTCGGGCTGTTTTGAACCACCTGAATCTG
This sequence comes from Xiphophorus maculatus, assembly GCF_002775205.1. Lineage (NCBI taxonomy): Eukaryota > Metazoa > Chordata > Actinopteri > Cyprinodontiformes > Poeciliidae > Xiphophorus > Xiphophorus maculatus. Next base: position 9,421,857 of record NC_036452.1, on the reverse strand, counting down.
ACCCAGGACAGTGACAAGTACACTGTGGGTCGGCCCGTTAAACACCAAAGTCATTTGACGTGGGTACTTCTGGACATGAGGATTTATGCTATTCTAGATGTGGTAAGTTTTTAAAACGTCCTGCAATGCTTGGGATAAATAGTCATGACAGCTGGACTTTTCCAAATTTTGCAGAGGTGTGTGATACTGCGTATTTTGGTATCGATCTGAAAATGAATATAGGACTGATACCAGTAACATTACTTGTTGTTTAAATATATCATCAAACTTTTGACTTAAGAGGAAGTATTTTCCACTGAATGGAAATTTTTCCTTTGTCTTTGAGAAACTTCTCTGAATATATTCTCAAAAGTTGTAAATGATCACTTCTAAGGCAGGACAGGCTTATAAAGTGTCATAAGTTATTCATGATTTAAGCGCTTTTTCATATAGTGTTGTTAAATGTCAGATGCCATTTTGCTGATGGAAAAAAAATCCCTCAACTTCTTTCCTTTCCTCATAGAGAGAAAGTGACCAGACTTTCATTGCATATATTTGGATTTACTTGGTGAGTTTAACTTACCTTACACATTTGCCAATTTTGTGAAGATTGTTTTTTACTTTCCTTTTAAATTAGACTTTTCTTGGTACTTTAAAAAAAAAATTCATTCTCTATCCCTACGTTTATCTTTTGATTGTAACATCAACCCCATCTTTTGTAGAGATGGGACAATGAGCACATCTGGTGGGACCCGGAGCAATTCTGTGGAACCACACATATCTTAGTCCCCACTAAATATTTGTGGATGCCAGATATGACTATTGAGGAGATGTAAGTTGGTGTTCAGTTCATATTTGCTCACATTCCTAAGCAGATTGGAGTGGACAAAAATGACCAAACCAAATCGAGTCCATTAGAGAAACTCATGTTATAAAATGCTGCAAGCTCAAATTCCAACAGATCCACTATAATAATAAAATTATATTTTTGCCTCCAACCAAAGCACTTGGTAAAAATGAGTTTTTTGTCTAATTGCTTAACTGAGACACACCACAGTGGCTTAATTTGAAGGTCATTGTCTGTGTTTATTGTTCTGTAGGACAGAGCAGGACAAAGCCTCTCCAAGTCCTAATCTCAACATCAGGAACTACGGCTGGGTTGAATTCAGAAATGACCAGGTGGTGATCAGCACATGCAGGATGCGTGTTTACAAATTCCCATTCGACGTTCAGAGCTGCAACATCTCCTTCAAGTCCATTATGTACTCAGGTAAACTCCAAAACATGTTTTAACTGACTTTATAGCTTGTGTTTGCATACCAAAAGAAATATGCCACATGTGCATTTTCCATGATAACATGCTGGGATTAGTCTATAAAGCCGTTTTGGTTTGTCTGTTTTTCCGACTCAGATGAAGAAATAAAGTTATTTTACTACAAGAACAATTCGGAGATCTCAGAGTGGTCTCGAAAAGCTATGGAGACGCAGTATGAGTGGCTGTTTGTCAGCATGACAGTCACAAGCAAAACCGTCAACCATTTTGGCTTCAATCAAACAATGATTGTTTACACAGTGAGTATTTTTAACAGCTCAGCTTAATGTCTTAATGTATTTTTTTCCTTTACCTTTGCATGAATGTAAGTACAGACAAATTTAACGTGTAAGACAAATTGGTTGTTTTCCTGTGGGAGCCAGAAGGAGGGTTTTAGCGCTGTTAATCACACTCATGTACATGATGCTCACACCTTTCTCTCTGCTGGGCTAAAAGCTCCACCTCCACAGTGGAGGCTGCCACGAATGCACCGATAAGTAAGCAGTAACTTGTTTCTTCACCATTTGCACAGCCAGAGCTTGTAAGCACTGACTGGGAGGGTGTGAGGTGAGCAGTGCATACAGGAGCATGACTGGCAGCGCTAAGGCCCTCCTCCTTGCTCTGACTGGTTGTTTTTGGCCATTTGTTTTGGTGTATTTCTGCAGATGGCAGCAGGACCACAAGAAGGAGGCAGAAGAGCTTGATTTTTTCACAGATCATCTGTCTCATATTACACTGTCCCAATATAGTGACAGTTTTAACAAATATGCAAAAACATATTTACATAAAAGTTACTGCAGCTTTATGGTCAATACATGATGCAGTTCTACCCCCTCAAATGCCTCTCAACTGGTGATCACTGAATGTTTTGTCTTTTTCTGACTATACTTTATAAATCTGCAGTATATCAACAGCTTTTGAGATACTCAGACTGAAATCAACAACCATGTCATTTAAACACAATTTTTCAGCATTCTGGTTACTAGTTTCAACCTCTGAAAGTCATATTTACAACCTCTAAATATTTAAGCTTGTGTCGTCCCTGATTCACTATTAGTATGAACCACAGATTAGACAAGTGTTCTCACTGAAGTGGCCTAGATGGATTGCATTAGTCCATCTAATGCAATCAATTGTTTTTTTGCATTAGAATGCTGAACTATACCATTTGTTTTGCTTCAAATGCTTTCTCACATTGTATATGGTTACTTATGTTTTTGTAGAATGGAAGGAAATTAATTTCTCCCACATTTTTTCAGATAAACATGAAGCGGAGATCTGTTCTCTACATTGCAAACTTCTTGCTGCCTGTTTTTTTCTTCCTGTGTCTGGACTTCGCCTCCCTCCTCATGTCAGACACCGGTGGTGAGAAGGTTGGCTTCAAAATCACCATTCTGCTTGCCGTCACAGTGATGCAGCTCATTCTCAATGACATTCTTCCATCTTCCTCGGATAAGATTCCCTTAATAGGTTAAGCATTTTTCCTTTTACAAATACAGCTGAAACCAGATATTTATATTAAAAGATACAATCACGTTTTTGTTCACTGGTCTGAAGTTAAATCAGACCAAACTTTTCTTCTTTTAGCTTAGTTAGAAATACTAAGATTGTTTCTATTTGTTAAATGTCAAAACGTTTAGTAAGGATGTTTCCTAGAGATGTTTTTTTGCAACTTTCTTCAAATTCAGAAGCTTGCATAAATTTGGTCATTATTAGAGCTACTTTAAACTGTATGACTTGGGTGAAACTTATTAGATTTCCTTCCACAAGCTTCTAATAATAGTTTGCTGGAGTTCTGGTCTGTTCCTCCTGACTGGTCCAACTCAGTCAGGCCTTACTCTCTAATGTCCTTTCAGATTCCATCTATTTTAGGAAGTGCACCAGTTCCTCCTGCAGCAAAGCAGCCCCACAACATCATGCTGTCACCAGGCAATACTAGCAACCCCTGTTTATACTCCAAACGTAACAATGCATGTAAACTTCTGAATTTAAAGAACGTTACACAAGAAGCCCTAAAAATGCTCTTTTCAGAATTGTTGTATTAAATGTAAATAGTTTTGGTAATTCCAACTGTGCCAAAAACAAGAGAGTTGCTGATTTAACTTCAGGTAGTGGGAATAACATGGATGTGTCTTTATACTTGGTGTATATAAATATCTGATTTCATTTCTATTTATATGTTTGTTATCTGTTTGCTCCCCCTCAGCGGTTTATTGCATTGGGACTTTTGCTCTTATGCTGCTCAGCCTGTTGGAAACAATTTTGGTGATTCATCTAATTAATAGAGACGCATGGCAGGACAATGATCAGGAAAAGACAAAAGACCCAATTGAAGGTCAGGAGGAGAAACTGACCAACTCGCACACATGTTTTATTGGTGAGATCAAACTTTAATCAGTTCGAATGTTCACTCAGTCATGTTCTGTTTTGATTCAAATGCTCAAGCCTGAACAAAATGTACTTCATTTTTTTCAGGAATCAAGAATTGTAGTAACTGTGCATCTGTTAACAAAAACTCAGCTAATAGAAGGCTTTCTATTGGAAAAGAGGTAAGAACTTTAAAAGTAGCATCTTTCTGTATGACGTTCATATATGAGTTTGATGACAAACATGTCTGCAGGGCAACAAGGGCGGAGTTACCGAAGTCTCCATTGCACTCGAAAAGATGTCAGATGAGCTTGGAGAAATCAAGAAATCAATAACTCTTCTCAGTGGCAGACAGGCAGAGGATAAAGTTGGTTACTGGACCAGAACTGTACAGAAAATAAACAAGACTTTTGCAGTTTTTTATGTCACAGCAGTTGTCCTGTTTTTACTGTTTGTCTCTATAATGTGGTATTCTGCAGACGAGTAGTGATTAAACGAACAAATAGTTACTTTTTGTTTATTTTGAACATTGGCATGTTTGACTTTTGCGCATTAAGTGTTTGTGTGTTGTCTGATCATTCATTTTTTTCCCCCACTGCATAGTTTTGCTTTGCTAAAGCTGGTGATTTGTGCAACCGTGTTAATAATCAACTTTGGGCTCCACCGAAAAATAAAAATGATCATACATGTAAAATGAATTAGTATTTGCTATCCATAATTCAGCAAAAAGACTTGCAGTATGAATTATTGAATCGTGTGGTTATATGTGAAACATTACTATGTGCATCTCTTTTTAAATAAATACACAAAGTGTTTAAGAAACTGATGGGACATTCTAAAGTCACAAACACCATTTTATGATCTTGCATGTTGTGCTAGGAGATAAACATCCATTTCATCTGTCTTGGTAAATTAAAGTCTTTATGGTTTATCCAGAGCATTTAAGCCTATTCCTAAATCTGTTCTATTTGTTACATATTGTACTAATATACAGTTGTGTTCGAAATAATAGCAGTGCCTTTAGAAAAATGAGTAAATGTCAAAATTCTTCAAAGAAATTGTACTTTAATGAACACAGATACATTGGGGACACAGTACATTCTATTCCAAAGCAAAACAATTGCGCAAAGTCATCAAAACTTAAATGATAATAATAATATTTCAAATAAAGTAAGAAATGGCATGTTCAAAAGAATAGCAGTGTTTCCATCTTTCCTTGGAAACTCAAAAATGTACTGTACAAACAAAGAAATTCTTGATAAGTGAACCTAGCTGAGTATCCTAAACTAATATTTTGTTGCAAAACCACGGTTTCCGATGACTGCTACACATCTGTGGTGCATGGAGTCAACCAACTTCTGGCATCGTTCCACAGGTATTGCAGCCCAGGATAATTGCACTGTATTCCACAATTCCTCAGCGTTTCTTGGTTTTGCCTCATGCACTGCACTTTTTATGTCAGCCCACAAGTTTTCGATGGGATTAAGGTCCGGGGATTGTGCTGGCCACTCCATCAGTTGAATCTTGTTCATCTGGAACCATGCTTTTGCTCGCTTGCTGGTGTGTTTGGGGTCATTATCCTGTTGAAAGGTCCACCTCAAAGGCATTTCCTCCTCAGCATATGGCAGCATGACCTCTTCCAGGATCCTGATGTACTGGAACTGATCCATGATCCTTTGTATGCGGTGAATCGGACCAACACCATAGTATGAAAAACATCCCCATATCATGATGCTTGCACCACCATGCTTAATGGTCTTCAGTGAGTACTGTGGCTTGAATTCTGTGTTTGCAGGGCGTCTGACATACTGCCTGTGACCCTTAGACCCAAAAAGAACAATCTTGCTTTCATCTGTCCACAAGATATTATGCCATTTCTTTTCAGGCCAGTCAATGTGCTCTTTGGCAAATTGTAAACGCTTCTGCACATGTCTTTTTCTCAGCAGTGGGACTTTGCGGGGGCTTCTTGCTGGAAGGTTAACCTCAGTAAGACGTCTTCTGATTGTCACAGTACTCACTGTCAACTGAAGGTCTTGCTTGATCCTCTTGGATCCCATCATTGGCTGAGTCTTCGCCAGTTTGGCTATTCTTCTGTCCATTCGAGGGGTTGTCTTTCTTTTTCTTCCTCGTTTTTCAGTTTTTTGCTCCCATTTCAGGGCATTTGAGATCATTTTAGCTGAACAGCCAATGATTTTCTGCACCTCTTTGTATGTTTTCCCTTCTTTAATCAATTTTTTTATTAGGAAACGCTCATCTTCAGAACAGTGTCTGGAACGACCCATTTTCATTGTTTTTTCAGGAGAAATGCACAGCCAGCATGCCAGTTGTCTTGATCCTTAAATACGGATCACCTGTTAACACCCTTTTTTCCCAGAATACCCTCCCTAATTGATGCCCTCTCTAATTGGACTCACCACTGCTATTTTTTTGAACACACCCTTTTCAGTTAATCATTCAATTTCACAGAATCCACAGTATGCATGGCTGTCCTGTTGGGTTTGTTGGTTTTCTATACCTTTATTTTACCCCCCAGAAACTTATCTGGGGTATAGAGTTTGAAATGTTAATAAAACCAGTGATTTTCTTGCTGCTGTTGAGGCACTGCTATTATTTCGAACACAACTGTATATCAGAAATTTGTTGACTGTTAAACTGAATAAATGGTAAAGAAATCCATTATAGCATGTTGAAATGTGTGCTTTTACTTTGAAAGTAACGTCTTTTTAACGCTCAGAAGCTATGTCTCATGCTATAGGTAGTATAACAAGAATCACTGTTTCTTGTCTGACATTTAAATAAAATGCATGGTGTTGCTATTTGAATAGTAAAATAGCAACATTTGAAGTTGCTATTTCAAATGTCAAACAGTCCCAACAAATAAATAGTTTAGAAACATTGTTTTTACATCTGGTTTCTGTATTTTTTATGCATGCGTCTATCAGAACATCAAAAATATTTTTTTTGCTAAACAACCTTAATTGATAGAAGCAAACAGTCGCATATATTTAAGGCAAACCTTCCAAAATTTTGTTTCCTTTGCATGGCAACAAATAAAAATCAGCCAAGACATCAGAAAGAGATTTGTGGACCTCAGACAGTCTAATGTCAACCCATAATGTTCAGGTAGAAATGAACATGACATGTGACTTGTCCAAATCACCAGAACACAAGCAAAAGACTTTGTGAAAATGGGTCACTATCAACAAGGAAATGGGCAGCCATGCCACTCAGTGAGAGAGTAGTGATTACTTCAGAAAAAAGTATAACAAGATAATGATTAGTGTTGAAGAGCATTAATTGCTGTTTTTAACCTGCATGATTAGTTCCTTCCAAATTCAAAATGTTTGGACATTCACAATTGTGCTGGTCCAGACCAAATCAGGATACATTTTCTGAATAAATGCTGCACTTTTCATTTTCAAGCAAAGCCTTGCAGTGAGTTAGTCCATTACTCTTGGATCTTTGCAGCAGTTGTTGTCAAAGAATGGTGATCCCACTGCTCTAGAAAACTTTCTCTATTTCCAGTTTAAAACTAAAATATCACAATCCCACATAAGTGAGGCATCTTCTTTGCTAGTTTTAGTCACACCAGTCAGGCTTTATACAACAACAGAGCACTTTAACTGCAATAATCGTTGTCATAAAACATAAAGATCGTCAATTTTTTCTCTAATAAAATCTGAAAAGAGTGCATTTGTATTGCAACCTCTAAGTCAACACTCTGCAGAACTGCCTTTAGAAAAGTGTTTTTCTTTATGTCCAACTTTTCACATCTAGTACCTTAACTTTTTATAATATATTAAGACAAATAGCCCACGCTAAGTTGAATGAGATGAAGGGCATCTGTTAGCATAATTTTCGAGATTTTCTTTTTAAAGATTCTCAATTGAATCTTTAAAAATAATGTATCAACTTATTTCCACTTATTTTCAAAAGCTTTTAAATCACTGACATCTTGCATTGTGGTCTCAATACTTTGCTGCCTGTTGCTAAAAGGACTTTTTATTGGAGTTATTTTTCCTCTAACTTCCTGGAAGAGAACCTCTTCTATTTGTCTTAACTTTTCACAAAGCATTACTCATCCCAAACCACAACGGAAATTAGAAATGCTGTTAAACAGACAGACTCTAAGTGCTGAGGAGGTTGGCTTTTCTTGGTAATGATTTTAACACATCACATCTTAAGATTGCTCGAACAGGACAGAGCTGCAGACTGACCTCTCAGACAATGATTTTTACTTTAACTTGCTTCATGTTTCTCCTCACAGGTAAGATGAGATCATTTCCTGCAGTGAATATTTCTATATTCTGAACATCTTTAGTTGTTAGAGTAAAAATCCCAAAGCCTTATTGAATATTAATTGGATTGAACTTTGTATGTTGTGACCACGATAAGTAACTGTGAGATTGAAGTGCATGAATTAATATTTTAGAGATGCTGTTCACATGGGGATTTTTGACCCCCATTCACAGGTAACATTTGATTAAACTGAATAATAAATATTTCATAACAATCTTAATTGCGTGCCCTGATAAATATAAAAATACATTTATAATGCTCTAAAAAAAACAAACGGTGCGATTTCAGATAAAACTTTAAATCAGCCACAAGGATAAGTGCTACTATAGTTAAAAGTGCATTTCCAAAACAGCTTTTACCTTAAGATGTGGACCTGTAGGACGGGATGTCATCTATGTATTCAGATTGTTTTTTGTGTGTTTGTTGCCTATCTGACCAAATATGCAACAAAAAAATAGCTTCACTATTTTTTCTGTGGATTACTAATGTAGAAATGTCCATATTTTAATCAAACTCAGTGTCAATACACTGATTTGTAAATTATGCCATAAAAATGAGAAATACCAAATATTTTTTATAAACTTTTAGATGTCTGAATGGAACCAGTTCAAAATGGATCACTGGCAGCCACAGCTTGGAGCTCTGACTGTTGACCAGACATCACTGATGTGTTTTTTAAACACAAAATAAAATGGGTGAATTTTAACACATTTAGAGCTAATAAAAAATGTAATGACACGCATTATAAAGACTCCTTTTGAAAAAAAAATAAAAATAGAGCCAAAGAAAGGTTGTATATCATTTTAAATCGAGTGGACATGCGAAAAAATGTCAAGTGTTTGTTGTCCAACAACAAATTTTTTTTATTCATGATGGTATAAATGTGTATTCAGAAAATACTGAAAGAAATATGTATTCCACTCTGTTAGGCAGCTGTGTGTCACCAGATGTTCATGATGACCCACTGATGTCAAATCAGAGCTTTAAGGACGTTTCAGGTAATCCAGTTTCTGTTAATTGATCTGTTCTGATGGATTTTTTTTTTATTGTACAAATTCCATTCCATTATTGTTGTCTTGAAAATATTGTAAAAGTCTAACATGAAGGATAAAATCTATAACCAATTTATGCTGTGATTTTTTTCAATGACAGTTGAAAATGCAACAAATTATGTATTTACACATTTTTCAAATTCAACATCAAACCAGACATCTGATGACAAAGGTAAACCTGACTTCTTTTTTGTTTGGAAATTATTGTGTTTAATCTAATCATGGGTTAATCTCCATTTTTAAACCTTTTAGTAGGAAATGCATCAGAGCTGAATATCTTCTCGTGTTATAATCACAGCATTCAATTGATCTTATTTCAAATTTCCAGTAAAAAAAACTCCATACAGTAAATAATAATTGGGAAATGAAAGGAAATTGAATGGATTTAAATATTTTTTTACAAATAAAAAAGAGAAAACTGTCTGGTGTGTATTTATTTTGTAGAACTGCAGTAACAGCAGCAGGTCTTTTTAGATAAATCTTTACCAGCTTTGCACACGAGGAGACAGAAATTTCTTCCATTAATTAATGGAGGAATGAGATCTGATGAAGCAATGCTACTTTCCAGCTCATTGCTTTGACAAAAAAGTTTACCTTTCACTTTACAGCCATGCACTAAAAATCTTCTAAACCAAATGAAATGGAATGATGAATGGAATGAAAAGCTAAAGAGGAATTGACAATTTTACAGCACACAGTATATAATTAAACTTAAAACTACAATTTACCCACGAAGCATTACATGGTGGCTTGATTGCATTTTGTGATTTTCCTGTTTTTCTCTTATAAAGTTTTTGTTCTGTTCGCAGCATCCACCTGCAGTTATCAGAATGTTCTTGATCACCTGCATCTGACCAAAGCTAATGAAACTTTCACCATGAGCAGACCTGTTAAAGATCATACAAATAAAACAGTCTTATACCTTGAAATGATAGTCTATGCCATCCTGGATGTGGTAAGCCATAATGTTCTTTTTTTTAATTATTTTTTTTATTTTTACTCTTTACTTTTGACAATGGGCTTTTGAATTTCTGAGTTTCGATTTTTTTCTTTTACTTTGATTCTCATGTTAAATCATTATATATTGCTAAGTCCTAAATAATATATATATATATATTTGTTAGATTATGTTTTACTATAGCAATTGCCATTTCTGTAAGGAATCCGTTTTATTTCATCATAATTGGCAAGTGGTTGCTCTTGAAAAGCAATAATTTCAGCAGTTTGTTGGTCCAGAGCATACAAGTGTGTGTTGAGACAATGCCAAGTCGGAAAGACATTACAATGGACACTGGAGAGGCAAATGTCCATCAGTCTGGGAAATATTATGAGACATGAGACATTTTTAGCAATAATTTGCAATACCATGTCTGTCAATAATTAAACACAGAAAATCAGCACAAATATCTCAAAGTAACTGCTGAAGACGGTCATGCCTGCTTCACGTTGGTGCTGCTAAAAGTTACAGCTATTGAATCACAGGATGCAGTTTTACTTTATGCTTACTATTTTTTTCCATGGCTGTAAACTGGAGCTGCAGTTATGAAAGACTGGCATAAAAGTTAAAGTACATAAAGTAAACAATTTACAAGTTTCATTACTCTGTTCATAACTATACTTGTATTAACTTTCAAACTGAAATATATAAAGTTTATTTCTTTATGCACAGAAAGAGACAGATCAGACATTCATTGCATATGTTTGGATTTACATGGTGAGTTATTTCTGAGAAAGATGCATTTCATAAATGGCTATTTAATAAAAAACAATTTAATACTTTTTAAGTTGCATCCTTTATTTAACCATGCTCCATGCACTCACTCTGCTTGATTTTATTTTATTTTTCCATCCAGGAGTGGGGAAATGACTACGCTTTATGGAATAAAGATGACTTCTGTGGAATTTCAGAAATAATTGTTCCCACAGAGGTATTGTGGAAGCCAGACTTAACAATTGAAGAGATGTGAGTATACATGTAGTGTAGAGTCCTGAGAGACTTAGGTTTAAAGTAAGCATTTAAATCACCAACTGGTTTCTTCTACACTGATGGGTGTTTTAACAGCCACTCTTTTCCCAGTAAGATGGTTGAACACCCTCTTGTTTCCCACAGTTTTGCTCAAAATCAGTGTGGCATTATGTTTGAACCACACTGTAAACATTTCAGCTGCATTTAGTTGCATCCACCATCTTCTACTCATTAAGTCAAATAAATCTATCAAGTTTTGAACCTAAATGTGAGTTTGTGAAAGATAAATTTACATTAGTAAGTTGTGTTAACTTTTTATTAATTTTGTCAAACCTCCAACAGTTGAATTAACTAGAGATTTTAGGTCAGCACTTAAAAAAAATCGAATGAAGAAAAGACAGGGGGAGAACTATTTCCCAGAGTGCTTAGCGGCATGTTTTTGTATCCTGAGGTGGAAGTGCATCACATTGATCTGACGCTTGTGTGAAGACGAATGTTTATTTTAAATTTGCAAAGCTTGAGGGTAATGTTCTATTCACAGTAAATGTTTTTGAGCAGAATTCATTATCAGATCAGAAATTTTGTTCATGCAATTTGAACGAAGAACTTAAATTATTCTAAAGTAAAATAAGTAGTTATTTTAACTTGATATTGTGAGTAAAAATAAAAGAGAAATGTGTGATCTTTAGCTAGGTGAAGAAATTTTTTTCTTGCATATTGTGAAATAATTATTTGATTTAAACTGCATCATTAAGTTAAAACTCACAACTCAAGCGTAATGAACTAAAAAAAATGTTTAGACAACTTGTCTCTTGTTGTTAAATTGACTTCAGAAACTTTAATTTCTGAATTAAAACCAATAAAATTTTCTTGACTTAAATTGTATTTTCAAGGCAGCAGGTGGACTTTCATTTTCAAATTAAACCACCTTCATATGTTTTACAGTGCAGCATTCTGAGGTCCCAGTAAGGCTGACAGGATTTAAATCTCAGCACATGCTCTGGCACAGTCTCCACTAGGAAAATCTCTCCACTCAGACTCCTGTGCTTCTTGTCTATGTGCTTCATGTTCGCTCAGCCTTGTGTATCCTCTGTTTGTTTACACAAGCAAGGAATTCGACTTCAGTGTCAGTTTCTTCTTGATACAGACCTTTAAAATATAAATGTGTAAAAAGATATATTTTTTTTGCTATTGGCTGTTAAAAAGCAGTGTTCCTAGAATATTCAATATTTGAAATCTACCATTGCAAACTTCAAACAATCATCTATTCTTTCACAGGGTAGAGAAGGACAAAGCTCCTCCAAGCCCCTTTCTCAAAATACACAGTAATGGGGTGATTGAATATAGGAATGACCAGATTGTGATCAGCGCCTGTAGGATGCATGTTTACAAATTCCCTTTTGACATTCAGAAGTGTAACATCACTTTCAAGTCCTACTTGTATGCAGGTGAGTTCAGTTTATCTATGTATAATTAAACTAAAGCAAAATTTTAAATGTAATTTTCAATGGTACGTCAAACAAAACACACACCAGAACAACTTTCTGATTTGGAAATCTATAGAAAATTAAATCTAAAACACATGTTGTATTGACATTGACATTTTGATGCCTTGTTCTAAGAATAACTGTTGTTTTCTTGCTTTTCTGTTCGTCTTAGAACATGAACTAGAAATTGACGTAGAAAGAGATAGTTCAGTAATATCAAAGTGGTCTCGTGAAATAATGGCGACAGAATTTGAGTGGGTGTTTGTCAACATGTATGTCAAGAGTTCTACAGTGAACCATTATGGATACAATCAAACCGTTGTTGTTTACACTGTAAGTATGTTCTACAGACAGAGATCTCTCTACATTTTTTATTGTCTTAGTTTTGCTGAGCCAAGTTGTGTTGGTTGTTTTCCAGTGCAGTTACTGCTGCTAAAGCTCCTGTTGTTGCTAACTTTTGCATTCCTACTGCTTATGATGTATACTGTACAAATAATTTTGAAGTACTACAATTAAGTGGTTAATAAAGAATTTACTGCTAATCTCTGCAGCTTGGCTCAGCAAATTTACCCTTCACTTTTGGTATATTCATAAACTTCACAGCCATATTCCTTTTTGTACAAAGCTTTAAGCATGCCTAATTTACTTACAAAAAGATGCCAATATTGCTGATTCTTAAATCAAAAAACAAGTATTTCAAACCATGTCCCACATCTTTTTACAGGTAGAAATGAAGAGAAAATCTGTTCTCCACTTTGCTAGCTTTGTGCTGCCTATCCTCTTCTTCTTGTGTCTGGATTTTTTCTCCCTCCTCCTGCCACATGGTGGAGGGGAGAAGATCGGCTTCAAGATCACTGTGCTGCTTGCCGTCACTGTGATGCAACTTATCCTCATCGAGATCCTACCTTTTACATCAAGCAAAATTCCCCTTTTAGGTAAAAATAAATAAATATGGGAACTTTCCCCCAGATAACATCTATATGTGTAACTTATGCTGTTAAGAGAGTGTAGCAAAGATGGTGGACAAGAACACAAAAGGGAAGCAGGTACAGTACCTAAAAGGTAAAAATCAACTTAAACTTTTAAATTGTGTTTGAATGGCATGGAAAGACAGGAAATAAGAACACAGTACCAAATAGAAGAGAAAGGTTAACAATAGTAGAGGGTTTGACTGACTTTGGTTAGACGCAAGTAAACAGGGTCCCACTATTTTGACCAAGAGCAGAATATACTGACCCAGTGTTTTATTAATGTGTTGTTGGCTCCTCTTAGTGGTGTACATCCTTGGGATTTTTGGACTAATGTTGCTCAGCCTCCTGGAGACTATTGTGGTAAACAATCTGATAGAGAAGGACTCAGCGTCCCAGGACGATGCCCAAAGTTTGAATGAAGAGCATGGTAAAGATGAACATATATTAATCTAAACACAGCTTATCGTTCTATGATTTAATTATATGGCTGTACTGTATTTAAAACTATGTCCACTTATTTGTCTTGACTTTTTTTCAGAGCTAAAGAAATGCTTTCATTGTGCATCCAAATTTGATGAAACTGCTGATCAATACGCATCTATTGACAAAGAGGTTAGTGTTACAGCTTCCAATACAACATTTAACTCAGATTGAACAAGAAAAATCGATTTGGGTTTGAAAAAAGTATTGCTGTTGATGTGTTTATGGGATTTAGCTTATCAATCAATATTCATATTTAGATGTAAATATTGAAACTGGTGCCTGTCTCCAGCAATCATTGGGTGAGAGGCAGTACGCACCCTGGTTATGGCAACATGGAGACACAAGACAAACTACCAGGCATATACACACACACACACACACACACACACACCTAAGGAGAATTTAGAAAGCCCAATTAACCCAACAATCATGCAAAGCAACAATGTTAAAAAATTGCCTCACTGTGCTCTCTCAGCAAACATAAAGAGAGAGCTCCCTGCATTTTTTTAGTTTTAGACTAAACATTTGGGACCCAATGTTAGGTCTGGACTTAAATAAAGACAATTTATAGTTACATATTTATCCACAACTGGAAAATACATAAGATAAACTCCACACTTTTCAAGATTACGTCGGAAACCTGCAACTAAAAAGCTAAAAACAAAAATAAATTATTTAACAAAACAATAAATTGCTTATTTATGGAATATATGTTATAACACTGTAGAAACGTTTTCAGAGGAGCTTGAATTGGAGAGTTTTGGATATACAGCTCTGGAAAAAATTAAGACACCACTGCACTGAACCCCATTGAAAACCTCCTGGTTATTCCACCAAATATTGATTTCTGAACTCTTCCTGAGTTAAAACATTAATATTGTCTCTAAATGAATATTAATTTGTTTTCTTTGCATTATTTGACGTATGAAAGCATTGAAACTTTTTGGTTACTTTGACCATTTCTCATTTTCTGCAAATAAATACAAAAAGTTTGCTTTGAATTTCGGAGACACGTTGTCAGTAGTTCATAGAATAAAAGTGTTCATTTTATTCAAGCATATACCTATAAAAAGTAAAATCAGAGAAACTGATTTTTTAAAGTTGTCTCTTAAATTTTTCCAGAGATGCATATGCCACTGTTAATTTTTAAAATGAATGTAGTTAAACTTGTCCACCAACTGAATCGCTCTTGCAGGGAAGCCACGACCTACTGACTCAGGTGTTCCTGGCTGTGGAAAATGTCTCTGACGAACTGCAGGGAATGAAAAGATCTGTGACGTTCCTGAGCAACAAAATGGAGAAAAAGCCCAGCTACTGGGCAGGAATTGCAAAAAAAATTGACAAGATGTTTACATATTTTTATGTAACCACTGTGTTTGTGTTTTTATTAGTTATCTTCACTGTGTGGCTCTCATAATCAGATAAATGGAGGAAAGCTCTTAAACATGTTCACGTTGGTGATGTATAACATAAGTGTGAATTTGGGTGCAATTTTTCAAACAATCAGTCACTCCTATTGTTTTTAACTTGATTGATGAATTTGATGAAGAGCATTTCATTGTCTTTTATTGCTGGTTGTCATGTTGAGACGCCATTTGCTTGATAGCAGCAGTTAAAAAAGTTCATGGAGGATAAGAGGAGTCTGACAATGTTCAAAACTGTATTAATGCAATGTCTTTGAATTAGTTTCCAGACTATTGGATCACTCCTGTTACATTATCAGGTAATCTGCAGGATCCTTCTGTCTGCCGTACTGAAGCACCAGGCTTAGATGCAGGACATATTATTTCAAACTGGAGAGGGAAGTTTGATGTGATACTTCTCAATTCAAATTAACTTAAACTCTGGTTATGCATGCAGCAATAAATAAATAAACATTATTTAATTTCCCTTTATGATCAGTAAAGTATTTTTGACTTCTTGAATCTCAAGAAACTTTTACAAATATGTCAGATTCATACAGAGTTACAGTCTATGTTTCATTTAGCACATATTCAGCTAAAAAAGTCTCTGCAGATGTATTTAGAGTTTTAAAGCAACACAATTGTGTATGTATAACTTACTGGGTATCATTTTGAACTGTTACCTGCATGAAAATACCAATATTTTGCTCTACCTATTTCTTATTACATTTTTTGAATATTTTAATCATAATTTATATAAATTAAACATCTACGTAAGCAATTAGATCATATAAAAGGTCTAGATATGTTGTGGTAACTGTTTATCCAACTCATAATAAAATACACGTGTATAAGATAAATTACAGGCATGATTCAATTTAAGCCATGAATGTGAATTTAGTTTATGACCATGAAACTGCAATGAAGGGCAACTGAGAATAAATAAGCAGGCAGACAAAAATATATCAATATAATAAAAGTTTGTTGCAAATGTGTACATTTTTGAATTTGAAGAGAATGTTGTCTGATCTAAGATAACTGAGTGGGAAAATCAATCAATAAAGGTTCATTCTCAAATGTTTGCTTTAACACTGGAGTTTTCATTTGAGCAGTTTTGGTTTAGTTACACTGAGATGAGAGAAAAAAAAAACTGGACTTGAGTTTAAACTAGCTTTAAGTTTTGTACTCTGAATAGAAAAGAGCAACGCTTCACAGGCATCAAAATCCAAATAAATGAATATTAGCAAAAAATAAATAAATAATGCAATGTTGGTCTTTGAAAACTTGTACAATGATGTTTCAAATATTTTCAAAATTGCTGTCATAAATGTTACACACTTGGATAATTTTGTGTTCCAAACTTTGATATGTTTTCCTTTTATTGGTTATAAATTTATATAGATGCTGCTGTTTTACATTAAGTTAAATAAACATGGTTAAGATTTCTAAGTGCTTTTTGCCAACATTCATCAAATACTGTTCATGTAGAATGAAACTTGTAAGCAAATATTTATATATATATATATATATATATATATATATATATATATATATATATATATATATATATATATATGTATGGCCCTCTAACAAAGTTCAAATTTCTCATGTTGCCAAATATGGAAAAATAATTGCCCGCCCATGACTTAGAGAATATAATAGAAACATTTCAATTTATGTATTGTACTAATTACAAGAAATAAAGGCTTGAAATATTTCACTCTTTGTAATGAAGCTACGAGTTTCAGTTTCTAAAATTAGTGACAAAAAACTTCTAATATTTTCAATATATTTTAATTTTGTGTCTGTATGTATCACTTACATTGTTTAGATACTTTATCATTTATCGATTATCTTACACTGACTATGTGAAATTACATTATTGTGATTAAGTTTTTAAATACAAGGTCACCACATTTGGCATGCAGACGACATTTGAATTACAAGAGTACACATTTTTGCTATTAGCAAAGCATTATCCCTCACTGTTTAGCTTAATGGCTTTTCCATTCGTGGTCTTAATGCAGTTCCATTTGTTGTATACATGTTAAAACCTCTGGATGGGTTGTTAAATTGAATAAAACGTCATGCTGTCCATTACAGCATATTAAAAGTGTTGCAGACTGAGAGTGAATTTCTGCATTTGGAATAAATGCGGTAAAATGACTAATATATTTCTGTGGTTATTTAACATCTAAATGTAAAATAATTCCTGGAATCATGTTGCTGGTGAAAGCCTTGATAGACGGTCCAATAAAACAACTGAAAGGAAATACCGAGAGGCTTTTCTTCTTTGCTTTATTGTGTCTGTGAACTTTGAAGATGAATAAAAATTGGATTTCTAAATGTAGCTTTTTTTTAAATTATTTGTATATTTAAGGTAAAAGTAATTTTTTAAAAAGAAGAATGAAAATTGTGTTCAGATACTTTTCCCATGTGAGCTTTATAATAATAATTTATCTGGTTATGTGGCCTGAATTATGGAGTCCTCAAGAAAGAAAGTGTTGCAACTTTATTTGTTTAATTAATTTATTGTGGTTTGTGACATTACCAGCTCCTATACTTTTTTTTGTCACCAGCCTATTATTTTGGTTTCCTGCTAAATTACCATTAAAATCAGCTCTAATGGACGTAGCAATACGTATTGCTACATTGCTAATAGAGCCTAATTAATCATAAAAAATAAATAAATAAATAAAAAATCTCATTATAAAACACCAATTTTCATCTTTGTATTTAGGTACTCAACAATGAGTTTATGACAAACTTACACATTTTTCTCCAAATTTAGCATAATGAACTGATTATTTGTTGGTGCTGCCATTAATATAGTATACAGAAGTGCATTTCAAAAACAAATATTGAAATTATTTCAGTAACATAATCTAAAAACTAAAACTCATAATCTCCATCCAAGTATAACAGAATTCAGAAAGAGTAAACTAAAAGTATTTATATGCCTCGCCAAATATTACACACAGGATGACATGTTTTAAGTGCCTACTTACATTGATTCTGATTAATATGGCTTACAGCTTTAGAAATACACTAATTGTAGTTTCTTCTTAAAAATACCGTAATAGACCAACAAAAAATGATTTCAGTAAAAACATTTAACATAATCATAGAGAGGACTATGGACTTCAGTCTGGAAAGTTTCCGGATCTCTTGAAGCCTCCATGGTGTGCCGCACTGAAAAATGATGATCAGTATTGAGACTTCATTTTTTATTGATTTACAGATGGGAAATAGGGAATCAATAGAAAGTTAGATGTAAGCAATTAACATAAAATTAATGGGGATAAAACCCTGAAGTATGCCACTCTGTGGCTGAAAACTTCAAAACTTCATATTGCGATTTGAGATTCATTTTTTTCATAAATAAATCTGTTGTGCCATCTCAGATAATTTATACTTAAATGGATCCCAGATATATACAGAATCTACTTCCTGGACAAAACTGTTAATTTCTGTAAAATTATGATACACCAGAACACAGCAATTCATAAAATACTCTCAATGTTTCTCAAAATATTGTGATTCTTTAGAGAAACTGAAAACAGCTACATGAGCTGTTTGTTGTGGTACACTGGCCTCGTGTTGCAGTTGTACTTGAGATCCTTCGAAAGCTGTTTTGCATCCATGAATCTCTATTCAGTCTGTTAGAGATTGTTTGGTATTATCATTTTATTATTCCTTTAGATTACATTCAGTCTATGATGTTTGAACAGTAGCTGCCAATTAAAGCAAGCAGATATTGTTTTGACAACAAAATTGAAGTTGTTTGAACAAGCAAAGAACTTTGTGAGTCAGTATTCAGTTTGTATAAACCTTTCAAAGTAAAATCTTTACTTTCAACGTTCATGTGATTTTAAACCAATGCCTGCATTAAAATGTCTCCATTCACTTCCTCCTGAAAGGGCAGTTCTGGTCAATAAACTGAATATTAATTTTCTTATTTCATCTTGTGGCTGCTCATCTATCTATATTTTGTCTTGGCAAAGTGCTACTGACCACGACCACAATGAAAATGATAAGTGAAAGTTTTCAACGTAAAATCAATGATGGTCACTGATAAGATATAAGTGCAGAGGGTGTTGGTCTCCCATGGCAGATCACAGATCAGAGAAGAGGAAGCTGGTTCTCCCATTCATCTGTTTTCTACTCTTTCTTTCAAGTAAGCTGAGATGATTTTTGTCTGAGAGGACTCATATGCTTCTTAACAAAGGCAGCCATATTGTACTTCATTCTATTCATTTTATTATTATAATTATTATTATGATTTTTGAGGTGACAAAATCAAAACTTTTTGTCCCCCCCTCTCCATCACTCTCTTGCTCTGTGATAACCTGCAGCTAGCAGAGCTTCATAAATGCTTGGGCTAATTTGCACAGCCACCGATGATGGTGGATAAACAGTTTTATTGTATCATTAAGTTGTTTCTCTGCCATTACTGCATTGAAAAGCACATGAGGGTGATTGACAGTGCTAAGACCCTCCTACTGGCTCTGATTGGCTGTTTTTAGTTGGGAGTGGTGCATTTCTTCAGACAATAATAGTAATTCGGGGAGGAGGTGCAAGAGATCTGTCTCATACTATACTGTCACAACATGGTGGCAGTATGGAACATTTTTTAATTTTTTATAAAAGTTACATACTGCAGCTTCAAATGGTTTGCTTTGAGAAATTGGACATTTACGTTTAGTGCACTTTGAATAAAAATGTATTCTGTCTTTGTGTAAGAATCTTTATCTACTTTATCTACTCACCTCATCGATAAATGAGATAGCTTTTAATAAAAAATCATAAAGAATCATAATCATAAACAACTTCCCGACCAAACAACTATTTTTGTCTTGGTTTGACCTTGTTTTATGCATAGTTGCCTGAGTTTGGTGTTCCATGCTTGATTCAATGCCATCACTCTGTTTTCGGTTCTCACTTTAGCACTTTCAGAAATAAAATCCTGGATTGAACTGGAAAGGAAAAGTTGTCTAGTAGATTTTGTGTCCTTTTAGCTGCACAATATAAAAAAATGGAAGAAAAAAAAACTTTTTGTCTTACAAATACATTAAGAACTGTTCCAACTTAACTGATAATATAAGAATAAGTAGCTCTGTTTGAAGGCAACAATTATTTGACCATCAGTACTAGAGTGTTTCTCAGCAATACTTTGTCAATTAGTTGAAACATAAAATGTAAAAGCTGTGGCTTTATCATTTTATCTGCTCGAATGGACAGACGTCCTTTTATGACAAACAGCTGAGTGCTTAGGGTGTTGGCCCTTTCCGGCAGCTTCTGTTCATTTGGAAAGGCAAATTTAGCATCATTACACTTCCTGCTCTGTTCTGGTTGTGTTCAGACACAAGAATCCCCTGATAACTCATAGGACAGATTAAGACACATATTGAAGCCCAACAGCTATGAGGTTCACAAATCTGTACTTTCTGCTCCTCCTACTATGTAAGTTGAAACCTTTTCATAGAGTGCTTGTAAATGTTTGTTGTTTGAAATGTGCTTTTTTTTAAATATAGTGGTATGGCTCACTTTCAGGATTTTAAATGACATATTTCTACTGTGTGATGCATAGAAGATCTTAATAATTATTGCCCAGTTTTTAATATTAGATGAATGAGGACTTTTAAAGCTGCTCTAAAGTGTCTGTCATTGAGTCACTGTAATTGAAACCATTTGATTTTGTTGAATATTGACATACCCTGTCTGTATCAATCAAATTCTGATTAATCCTACAGAGCCAATACCTGTAAAGTATTAATAATGTTTTTCTTGGGATGTTGAATCTAAACACATAATTTTCAGGGCCACTTTACCGGCTGCTATATTATCTGAACACAAAAATCTGTTTTGAATTAGGGCTTGGCTTAAATTGAGATTGTCCTCTTTGCTTGCGTCAATTTTTATCTATTTTCTGTTAATTTTGTATATGCTAACTCCTGAGTCTAGTTTTAAAAAAAATCTCCACCTTCATTCTTCCAAAAAAGACATCACTGCAAAAACATAAAATATTACCAAATATTTTTTGTCTAGTTTGCAGTGTAAATATTTTAGTACAGTTGTAACAGGACAAAAGTAACTTATAGGTAACTTTTAAGCAAGATACAGGACCTTGTTTTGAATCCAAAATTCCTTGAAATTGTAGAAAAAGTACTAGTTCCAGTGGTAGATTATATAATTCATAACATGAGGAAAAATGTCTTGTCATAAATGAAATAATCTGCCAAATAAATGTATACGTTGTTGAAACAAGACCAAAAGTACTCTGTAATATTTTGTGTTTTTGCAGTGTAGATCTATCTGACTAAATTTGGTAACAAATATTCAGTGTAACAGCTATTGAATTTTATATGTGATATTAAATCACAGATGACATTGAACTTTCTTAGCCTTAATAACAATAAGATTAATGCCATTCAGTTTGGAGCCTCCAGATCCCTTTGTGGTTCTGCCAGAGTTGGTTCTTTGGCTCCTAGAAGCTGTTCTGTGTTTAAGTGTTTTGCTTTACAAAGCTCTGAAGCTGATTAACTAGATTAATGATGTTCTAAAATCAAGTCTTCTGATACAGAAGATAATAAACTGTATTTTTATGGCATTGAAAGATAAGAAAATGTCTGCTTTTCTTTTCTGACAGGTGGAGTCGTTGCCAGGATGGCGGGAAAAAAGCAGCCACAAAGTACAAGTTAAAGCTTCTGTTTTCGGGAAAACTGTCTCTACATTGTTGTTGCAAATGAACTCAGATTCAGTACATTTAGCTATATTTTTACTAAAGCAATCTTTTCTATCCCACTGGTTTGGTGGGAGAAAAAAAAAGACTTGCACTAACATATTTGCAAACATTATCTCAGGCCAAAACATATTGGCGTCCAGGTGAGGGATGTACAGATTATGACATTGTGAAACACCTTAACCTGAGCAAAGACAATGCTATGTACACCATGGCACTGTCTGTCAAAAAACATAACCACCCTCTTGAAGTGGTTCTCACAGTAAATCCCTGGCCCATTCTGGATATTGTAAGTTATGTTTTTTTCTACTATATTAAAATAATCAAGAGAGAGGTTGTTACAACGTTTCCTCCACACGTACAATTTGAAAGTCAGTAACTAACTCTTTTAGCTTTTTGAAAAAAACATTTAAATTATGTATTTCTTATGATAGATAGCACTGCAGTACAACCTGTTGGTTATTATTTTATGTAGCTGCTTTGTAAAAAATTAAACACATTGCATAGTTTTTATTTTATCAAACAACCTTAGCTCCTGCAACATTAGTGTTGACATCAAAGGCAATCTTGATAATAATAATATTTACTTTATTCACCCCAGCAGGGAAATTATTTCGCAGTTACAGCTGTGGCTGCAGGCAGCCAGCTGAGCCGGCGCCATTTTTTGAAGGAGGACATGCGGCAGAGGTCGTCGGGACCGGGAGTCGAACCCGCGACGTCCACGGGTCTAGGGCCTCCAAGCGTGGGGCGTGTCAACCCGCTGCGCCACCACAGCACGCCCCAAAGAACTATAGTCTAGGATTATAGTCCAGGAAGTTCTGCTGCCCTGTGGTTATTCCTCCACATTTGGCTTAACATCACAATATAAAATGGAGAGATCTGAATTGCAAAATGCATTGAAAGAAAGATGCAGTGCATTAATTTCTAAGCTGGAAATCAAACCAAAAGCAGATAAATAAAAAACTGCTGTATTAATAATAGATGTCTTCCATTGAGAGAGGTACTTTCTGGATAACTCTCGCAATCAAAATAATCCTACTTGCTGATGAACATCCTCCACTCTTTGGGAAATCTGACCCTCTTTGGCTCAGATTTCAAGCTTCCATCACAAATATCTTGTTCTCATTATTGAACACAGCTTCTGACAATAAAACTTCCTCCCTTCATGGGTTAAACCTGTTCCCTCAGGTCTGTTTTTTTTTCCAGCTTGCACATTGTTTTTCCTTTTTCATGAAAAGAAGCAGTAACTCTGCCTCGTAACATTTCCAGCCAACATAATGAGAGAGTGTTAGTGTGATACTGTGATTTGCCAACCTTTAATTTCCCCTTTCTTACTAAGGTCACCCCAGACAACAATTGAATTTAATTATAAAAACTGTTGACGGACATCGGTTACACACACTGCACTCATGAGAGAAACATTTTTTTCACTTCTCTAAATACGTAGCTTCTCAGTATTTTTGCAGAAAAAGCTGATGTATTTGTTGTTTTAGTTCTCCACACCTGCCACTAGAAGGCACTGTGGATAACAGAACATGGTAGTAGAATGGACTGAATTTGTCTGCAAATCCCCCTAGAAATGTTGTGTATCTACACCCCAATGTGAATTTGTTTTATATTAAAAGAGTGCTGATGGTTCTTTAATGTTCAGAAATCAAAAGGGAAGAATCCTCAGAGCTTAAGGAATGTGTTACCTTCATCTTTGCACTGTCTTGATTCTGTTGAAATAACTGAATACTCATTTATTCAGCCTGGCTTTAAACAAGATTTAGGCTATATCTTGCATTCATGTTTTATCTTCATGTGTTTATGCTTGTTTTTACATTAAATTGTTTTTTGACATGTGAAAAACAATACACCAGTACATTTTAGCCTCTTTGCTACTTTTAATATTTCATAACAGCTAATTTTGATCACATTTTCTTTGAGTGTTGTACAGTAAGCTGTAAGCAACCTCTTCACTCATTCTGTTTCAATTTTGTTTTACCAGAAAGAGGTTGACCAGACTTTTGTGACTCATCTTGGTGTTAAAATGGTAAGATTTACCTAAAAGATATGTTTTAGAATATGAAGTTATGACTGTTAACCTAATCTTGCCTTCTCTTTTTTCCTCTGTAGGAATGGACCAACGACTACATCAGGAGGTCTCCAGATGACTTTTGTGGAATCGACAAAGTCATCGTTCCAAGTGAACTTTTGTGGAAGCCATATATAACTATTAAGGAGATGTAAGCTTATCCACTCAGTATATAAATGACATATTTATTATTTAACAGTCAAGCACCTTTGAGACAGAACATTGTATGTGATGACTGAGATACATTTTTCCCTACAGGGTAGAAAAGGAAAAGTCTCTTTCAAGTCCCTAACTCAAGATTAATTTCAATGGCACCACAGAGTTTAGCAACAATCAAGTGGTGATGACTAGCTGCAGGATGCATGTGTACAAATTTCCTTTTGACATGCAAACCTGCAACATCACATTCCTCTCAAACATGTATGATTGTAAATGGTTTTTTGGCAACTTTACACCATGTTTTATTGTAAACATGCCACATAAATTAAATTTTTTCTTCCTGCTGAGAAACCTTCTTTTCACCTCAGCAGAAGATTTATACCTGAAAAGCCGCTATGGCCATATCACACACACAACGAAGATCCAGAAGAGAATAACACAATATGAGTGGTTGTTCTGCAAAATGACAGTCCATAACTGGAAGATAATTGGACATTTATATTTTCCTGTGAGTATTTTTTATTTTTAGTCATGTAATAGGAAATTGTTTACAATGCGTAAAGAGTGTTTGTGATGCAAAACAGCTGCAAGTCTGTTTTGGGTAATACTATCATGGCTCATGTAGGGATGGACATTTTTGACAATTCACCTGGGCAAAATCACTTAAGCTCAGTACATTATATGAAGAATGTGCAGACAGATCAGTTTTATGTTTTCCCACATATTCTGCACTAAAATTAGATCTGGATCTTTTTAACACATGAAAATACTTTGATCTAATCATTCCATTATAGCTCTTTCTATATATTTAAAGCTGGACAATGAACCTCCACCTAAGTCTCAAGTTTTTTGTAATCTCTAAAAGTTTTTCTGGAATTATCCCAGATTAAGCTCTCTTGTCCTGAATGAAGGAAAGACTCCCCCAGTACGCCTGCAACCACCATGTTCTACCATGATGTGCAGTGTTAGTTTCACACCATTTAGAGAATTTCATATTTAGGCCAAAACTGTATACTATGGTTTCATCCAATAGGAACAAAGTCTACATGTTTGCAGTATCACTTTCAGTACATGGCTCCTGTGGGTTTCTTCAATAATAGTTTTCCTCTCGCCACTTTTCCATTAAGACTAGATTTGTGAAGTACCTGATTAATAAATATCCGATCTATAGATTCTTTCACCTGAGCTACAAATTCCTTGCATTCCTTTTGAGTCCTGTGAGAACGGCTGCATTTATACCAAGATAAATTACACATAAATGTAGTCTATTTTCTAATGTGATTAACTTGAAAGCATCCGGTTAAGTTTTAAGTTAATTTGTACCACACATTTCACCAACACTACATGTCGAATTCATTTACATGACAAAAACATGAAACAACAAAGAGCAGGAAACATTACATTGCAGTGGCAAAATGCAAGAATCGATAAAGTTGGAATACAGTACACTTAAAGATGTTCCCGTTTTTATTAATCAAAGGCAACTCTGAGCAGATTAGTTCATATCCTTCATTTTAGCACTAAATTTTACTTATTATTAAAAGTAAAGGGGCTTTCATCCAACCAAGTCCAAGTCTTTCATCCAAACAGTTTCCCTTCTACTTTACAGGTACTGTTTTGTGTTGAAAAACAGTATGCCGGTACATTATAGAATACTGTAAAAAAAATAAAAAAATAAAAAAATCAGGGGATCTGAATATATTTACAATAAAATTGAGTTTCATTAGGTCCATTCAAAAACATTTCTGAAAAACCTCAACTATTTCTGCAGGATACCAGAATCCGACACACGGAGGGTCCACTGACATTGGAGATGTTTTCACGTGAGCTGAGGGAGATGAAGAAAGTGATTCCTCTTCAACACAACCAAACTGGCTGGAAGAATCAACAAGATTTTTGCAATATGCCATGTCATATCCATCATTGTGGACAGGACATGAAGATGTAATTTGCTAAAGTTAAACACTTCCAGGTTAGATAAATGTGTAGAGATTGCTTTGCCTCTCTTTTATTAAATGAAACATTTCACAAACTGAAGGTTTATACATATAAAAACAGGTGCAAACAATGCGACTTTTTAAACAATCAGATTGTGTCTTTATTTTGCATATCAAGCCATTGCAGTTATTAAATGTTGAGAGATATTAAAATAAAAATGAAAGTCATACAGTGTGATAAGTCATAGAACCATATGTGTGTGATGGGGAAATGAGGATGTTGTGTGCGCTACACTGTACTGTTAAAACAATTAGCACATAGTACCATACAAATACAAAACTATTAATCCTAAATGTTAAATAAGTGCCTTTGTAACTCAAATTGTACTTCATCCTGTAAATATTCCTCCTCTTTTGTTGTGTGTTGAACTCACTGCGTTTCTGTCTCTAGCACCATTTCCATTACAAATGTGTTGTCGTGGAAAAAATACTATTTCCAAGCACTGTTCAGGTGAAATCACTCAATCAGGTTTATTCATATATTGTGCACAATACCGAGAGCTTGTAGGACAATCAGTAATGAAGCAGGTCTGGGTGAAAAGCTCTGCCAGGCAGAGACAACACATGAGTTTTATACCAAAGATAAAGAATTAACAACAAAGGGTGAGACAGTCTGGTTCTGATGCAGCTGTAGAAAACAACTTCCAACCTTCTACATGAAACCCAAATAGTTCTTTTGGTGAGAGTTCACAATCATTCATATAACATGACTAGCAGAGGTGACCTTAATGTTATTTTTCCATCACATTTCCCCCCTTTTGATTATAAATACATATGATAATATTTAATATTAATCAACACACATTTCCCTCCTCAGTCATAAGACATAACATAACACTATCCTGGAAGACGTAACAAAAGAAACGTATAGCAAGATACGAAAAACCTACCGGCATTTCCCTTGTCTACCCTGCAATGATATCACTGTGTTTGGTAGGAAAAGTTATCTTGCAACCCCTCCTTGCCAGGGAGGCGGTCCTCTATATGTTCTGTCCAGGAAAAGTGAGGAGGTATCATACCAATGATTGAAGACATAAAAAAAAAACAAGAAACAATAAAAAAGAAAATAAAAATGTAATACAAAAGCTAATTAAAGAGGAGAAAAAAATTAACAATAAAAAACATTTAAAAAGAAAACAAAAAATCAGCGTCAAAACAACAAAAAAACAAAACCCAAGCTTCATAGAAAACTTATATCTAATCGCATAAATCAATCTAAACCAACATCACAACAACAATCCATAATAATGAAAATAAGAGAAAAAAAGTAACATATTTCCAGATGAAACAAAATGTTAAATCAAATCATAAATGCATATGTAGAACATGCAGAAAGGACAGGCATTTGTTTTTGTGAAACATAGACATTTCTGTGAATTGCAAAGCAGTATAGGAAAGCTAGGCTACTAGCCTGAAAATATCAATGATTGAGGAAAATAAAAACAATTTTGCATTTGCAGTGTTTCCATTAAGTATGAAATTAAAATCACTTGTAAATAAGTTTGGTCAAACGATGTCAATCAATATTACGGCAGCTACAAATGTAAAAGGTTACTGGAGACAAATTCATAATTCAGCCATTTAGCACTCATCTATAAATCAAGAAGAAGTCAGTGTGTTAGAAACTAAACCTTTTGTTTTCTCAGTTATTTTTCTCTCCATAGAAGCTACACCTGGTCTGGCGTTCTGATTAGCTGTGGTTGCTTCCTGGAAAAGGGCATTGGCTGGCATGATGCTGCCATCACCTAACTGTTCTCCCTCTCCTTTTCACTTCCATGACCATAGAAAGTTCTCCTGATCAGTTGACCTGTTGTTGTCGTCACTCTGCTCTGTCTTGTCTCAGCACCAGTCGGTCATGGTAGATGGCTGCTGGTACTGAGCCGGGTTCTGGTTCTGCTGTTGGTTTGTTTCTGTTAGAAGGGAGTTCTTCCTCTCCACTGTCACAATATGCATGCTCTGTATGAGGGCCTGCTGTAAAGTCGACAACTCAACATAAGTGATTTGCTGTCGCCTCCTGCTGGCCAGGAGGAGTGAATACTGCAAGTCATGACTCCATACAATCTGCTGGGTTTTGTTTGGTACAAACTTTTTAAACTACTTCATAATTAACTGAACCCAGTGAATCAGTAACTTGGATCAATAGTAATCTGACTAAATTGAAATGACTTTTCATAAAATGCCTTGACAACATTGTTGTGAATTAACTTTAGAGATATAAGCTTTTAACCTTTTGGTGTCTATTTTTGGGGTTTTGAATGTTTTGGTGTCTACTTTTGGGGTTTTGAATGTTTTGGTATCTACTTTTGGGGTTTTAAATGTTTTGGTATCTATTTTGGGGTTTGAACTTTCTTGTATTGGTTGTTGAGGTTTTATATATTTATATTGTTTATTGGTGGGGCTCATTTGTTAGTTTGAAAGTTCAATTTTATATATTGCCAATTCACAACAAATGTTGTCTCAATGCACTTTGAAATAATTTTAGTTCAATTACATGTACTCCAATTGCTAGTACAATACGCTCAGCTGATTATGAAAGGAGTTTAAAAAGTTTGTACTAAACAAAACCCAGCAGATTGTATGGAGTCATTACTTACAGCATTCACTAAATCTGATCAGCAGGGGGCAACAGCAAATCACTTGTGTTGAGTCGATGACTTTACAGCCGTCCCTCATACAGAGCATGCATGTAGCGACAGCAGAGAAGAAGAACTCCCCTCTACCAGGAAGAAACCTACAGCAGAACCTGAACCCGGCTCAGTACCAGCAGCCATCTGCCATGACCGACCGGCGATGAGAGAAGACTGAGCACAGAGACACAACAACAGGTCAACTGATCCAGGAGAACTTTCCATGTTTGTGGAAATGAAAAGGAGAGGGAGAACGGTTAGGTGATGGCAGCATCATGTCAGCCAATGCCCTCTTCCAGGAAGAAACCATAGCCAATCAGAACACCACACCAAGTGTAGAATCTATGGAAAGAAAAATAACTGAAAAAACAAAAATAGTTTAAATAAATAATGTAGTAGAGACAGAAAATGAAAAACGGCAGCATAAATACAGACAGATCACAATAAACCAGTCTAAGCCTTTTCATAATCAATGCCATAACCATGGCAACGCTAAAATGATACAAGAGCACATTCTCAAAAATCAATAAACATTAAATTCTAACATTTGACACTGAAATTTTAAGATATTTTAAATATCTAAAATAAAAATGAAAAATTATGAAGTGTCTAAACAAAATTGCTCATTAAAAAGAAAGAAAATAAACAATGTCTAGATGAAGCCAAAGTACCAGACTGAAGACTTAAAAAGGAAAAAAAGAAGATAAACTGAAGTCATTTTGATGAATGTTTTAAGTTTGATTAATGTTTTTGCTCTGTGGGCTGATGGGGTTGGGGGGCAATGAAGGGCGAAATCCAAGACAAAACCAAGATGATCCAGGAGGGTTTCTGAAGGACAGCAGAACAGGTGCAGGTTTAAGGTAAAACCCTCAACTCAGAAGGAAATTGTCACTTTTCAAAAACACACCACTATCACTTGAACAACAGAAAAATACCTGCAGCACTTCTTGAGGAAGACTACTGAACATGATGGTGGGGTCACTAAGGTCATCCATCAGCAAGGGGATGGAGGAGATGATGAGAGCCTTTTCCGTTGTCGTCGTCGGGGCGATGAGGACCTTTTCCGTCGTCGTCGTCGTGGCAATGAGGGCCTTTTCCATCGTCGTCGGGGCGATGAGGGCCTTTTCCGTCGTCGTCAGGGCGATGAGGGCCTTTTCCGTTAGTCAACTGGGGTCCAATGAAGGGTGAAATCTGAGATGAAAAACCAGATGATCCAGGAGGATTTCTGAAGGAGAACAGGACAGAAAGACAACAAGACGGGTGCAGGTTTAAGGTCAAACGCTTTAACAACTCATCACTTTTCAAAAACTCAAAAGACCTCTTAAATAACAGCAAAATACCTGCAGCATTTGTTAAGGAAGGCTTCTGAGCCCGATGGTAGGGTCACTGTAGTCATCAATCAGCAGTGGGGGTGATGAAGGCCTTTTCCAGTGGTCATTTATGGGAGCAGTCGGGGAGGAGGTGGGTCACTTGAGAAGAACCCATGTTTAGTTGGTTAGTTTTCACACTTTTACCTGTCAGTAGGGTTTGTTTTCACATAAACCCGACCGAAGGGTAACTAACCCCCTTGCCCGTCGGGCGAGTTCGTTTTCACACAAACCCGACCGAAGGGCAAAGCTAACACCTTGCCCGTCGGAAGGGTTCGTTTTCACACAAACCCGACCGAAGGGTAACTAACCCCCTTGCCCGTCGGGCGAGTTCGTTTTCACACAAACCCGACCGAAGGGTAACTAACCCCCTTGCCCGTCGGAAGGGATTCGTTTTCACACAAACCCGACCGAAGGGCAAAGCTAACACCTTGCCCGTCGGGAGGGTTCGTTTTCACACAAACCTGACCGAAGGGTAACTAACCCCCTTGCCCGTCGGGAGAGTTCGTTTTCACACAAACCCGACCGAAGGGCAAAGCTAACACCTTGCCCGTCGGAAGGGTTCGTTTTCACACAAACCCGACCGAAGGGTAACTAACCCCCTTGCCCGTCGGGAGAGTTCGTTTTCACACAAACCCGACCGAAGGGCAAAGCTAACACCTTGCCCGTCGGAAGGGTTCGTTTTCACACAAACCTGTCCGAAGAGCAACGCTAACCCCTTGCCCGTCGGGCGAGTTCGTTTTCACACAAACCCGACCGAAGGGTAACTAACCCCCTTGCCCGTCGGGCGAGTTCGTTTTCACACAAACCTGACCGAAGGGTAACTAACCCTCTTGCCCGTCGGGAGAGTTCGTTTTCACACAAACCCAACCGAAGGGCAAAGCTAACACCTTGCCCGTCTGGAGGGTTTGTTTTCACACAAACCTGACCAAAGGGTAAGTAACCCCTTTGCCCATCGGGAGAGTTTGTTTTCACACAAACCCGACCGATGGGCAAAGCTAACACCTTGCCCGTCGGGAGGGTTCGTTTTCACACAAACCTGACCGAAGGGTAACTAACCCCCTTGCCCGTCGGGAGAGTTCGTTTTCACACAAGCCTGACCGAAGGGCAAAGCTAACACCTTGCCCGTCGGAAGGGTTCGTTTTCACACAAACCTGACCGAAGGGCAACGCTAACACCTTTCCCGTCGGGAGGATTCTTTTTCACGCAAACCCGACTGAAGAGTAACTCAAGCCCTTTACCCTTCGGTTGGGCTAGATTTCACACCTTTACTCTTTTGTAACTCAGATTAGAACTACCATTCCAATATCCTACCGTGTTCTTCTTGCATGGAGCATTGTTCATGGAATGGCTCGATCCCTTTGTTGTTCTCGTTTGCTACCAAATTCCTTGAACTCATACGATGACTTCATAGCCTTGAGGAGTGGCTACTGAAAGTATCAAACCACATTTCCTGGCATTGGATTCACAATCCTTCCTTTCACAGTCCGAGGCCATCTGGTGTCTTCAGAGTCATCATTCCATCTCAACAAAAACCATTGATCAGCTTCCATATCTTCCCAGTCCATATACCATAGCTTCCAGGTCCATATACCATAGCTTCCCGGTCCATATACCATGTGGTGTTGACAAGGCCTTAAATTCTCAAACATTAGCTCAAAACTACCATCCACCACCATAGACACTGAGGATGCAGGTGGTGACAGTGGGGGAAAAAATCCCTTTACAGGAAGACTTCCTGAAAAGAAAAACTTCCCTTTAACAGGAAGGAAAAAAACTGCAATTGTCAAACATTGACAATGTTTGACAATTGCAAACATTGTCAAATGTTTGCTGAAGCTTACATAACTTCAGTGGTCATGAAGATGTATGTTGTGACAGTGAATAGGTAAGCCTTCCCTCTAACAGGAAGGCTTTCCAATAAAAAAATAAAAAGTGAACAAGGTACCAAGTAAGTAAGCTGTAAACTTAAGCAATGCCTCCTACTGAGGATCCACGTGGTAGCAAGACTTTCCAAAATAACTTCCCTTTAACAGGAAGACTTTCCAAAAAGACTTCCCGTTAACAGGAAGACTTTACAAAATAATGTTAACACTGCACCAATTATTTAAATGGGTTATAGTTAAGCTATAGCAATGGCTCGGACTGATGACCCCATCTGGTGACAGTGGAAAGGAAAAACTTCCATTTAACAAGAAGACTTTCCAAAAGAAATTAACATTGCACCAATTTAAATTTGTTAAGTTATACAAGTAAACTTAGGCAACGCTTCATAGTGAACATGCATGTAGTGACAGTAGAAAGGAAAAGCTTCCCTTTAACAGAAAGACTTTCCAAAAAAATATTAAAATAAAAACCGGTTGTCAAACATTGGTTAAAAGTTATGAAAGCTTAAGCAATGCCTCATGTTGAGGATACATGTGGTGACAATGGAGAGGAAAAACTTCTCTTTAACAGGAAGATTTCCAAAGATAAAAGACTTCCCTTTAACTGGAAAACTTCCCAAAATATTTGTAATTATTTAAATTGGTTAAAAGGTAAGCCAAAGCAATGACTTGTACAGGAAGACTTTCCAAACAAAAAAAATTAACACTGCACCAATTATTTAAATTTATTAAAAGTAAAGTAAGCTTAAGCAAGACCTCATACTAAGGATGCAAACGGTGACTGTGGAGAGGAAAAGCTTCCCTTTAACAGGAAGACTTTCCAAAAAAAGGCTAACACTGCACCAATTATTTAAATTGGTTATCAGTTAAGTAAGCTAAATCAATGCCTCATAATTAAGATGCATGTAGAGACAGGGGAGAGGATAAACTTCCTTTTAACAGGAAGAACCCTCCAACAGAATTATAAGTTGGCTCTGTATGAAAGGCCCTCTGTCACTACCCCCAGGGGATTTGAAAGGACAGAATAAAGAGAGAGAGAAAAAGAAAAGAGCTGCTCCAGGAGTGTTTCTATTGGAGAAATTATAGTTAGTTGTAGTAGAAGCTCCTTTGGTGGCTTTATCTATGAGAAAAAAAAGTTATTTGCAACAAAAGGTCCACCAGTTGCTGCAACAGACTGGCAACCTGTCCAGGGTGTACCCCGCCTCTCGGCCGAAACGTTCACTAGAGATGGGCACTAGCACCCCTCCCGACTCCACTTGGGACAAGGGTGTACAGAAAATGGTTGGATGGATGGATAGTCCACCAGTTGCTTAGTCTAGGAGAGAAAATGGGTTAAAAACAAACTTAAACACTGAAGGACAAGTCCCAGTCGATTCTCCGTAGAAGGAAAACATGGATTTCAGTGGAAAACCTGCAAATAAGAGATGGTGGATTACAGTGTGCACATTACCTCTGTGACATCTGGCCTGCAGCTCCAGGAGATCTCTCCGTTGCCGTCCAGAAGAAATGAAGTCAAATGACGAAATTGCACGAGGCCACGCATTGTTTCGGCGCAAAAATTAATCGGTTTTCACATTTAAATTGAACGTAAATTGAATTTGTTTGAGTTATTGAATTATTAAAGTATGAACCCTAAATGTCAAACTAAATATTAAGTAGGTATATAAAAAAAAATAAAAAATGTTCTTATAAAGACCTCATCTTCACCCAAAATATTTGATATTCATTGGAAAGATAAATATTATCCTAATGCAGCTATAACAATGTCAACTTTAAGCCAGGAACTTCAGATTCTAGACATCAAACTTTAGTTACACCTAAACCTCCACAGGTCACAAGACCACAGCAACTGCTTCAAACAATACTAAAAATCCAAAGACAGAAGGATTTAAAACTGCAGAATCCTTCTCAGCTCATTGACTCTCAGCAGAGAATCAAACCAAACCAGCACAGCAAGAGGCCTAGCGTTGGCCTTCAACAAACAACGTTAGCATCAGCAGCGTAGCATAGCAAAACCCGCAACAGCTCCTACCCTGAGATGTCTTCTGGACCCGCCATTGGAACAGTTCTTTGAGTTAACCAACCTTTGATGGGTCGGGCGGATCCGCCAGTCACCTTGTAGGGAATCCTCAGCTTGAGGGAAGCGATCCTCATCTTCATTGAAGGGAATCCTCAGCTTGATTGTAGTATGTCCATAATCTGCTATCCATCCTCAGCTTGATTGTAGTATATCCGCTAGCTCCAGATGCCATTAGATCTCCTCACATGTTTCAGGGACGCCAGCAACTAAACAAACTGCCGCTGAGAGGCCATGGTCGGGTCTCTCCTTGTGTGCTGCTCTGTTTAGACACAAAAAACGGCTTCACTAATGTCATCGGCAGAAAAAGACAAACTAAGGAGCCTTGCAGGGAACATGGGGAAAATGTTTTCTTTTGCGTTACCTCGCAAAACTTTTACGTTATCTCGCAATATGCTTACTGCAATATTTGCTGGTCTATTTTGTATATAGTCACAAATGTCAATTTAACATTTCAAATATATACATATTTAAAGAGCCTAAATGTGCAGCAAATGGTGGTAGAGAGAGAGACTTAGACTTAGACTGACTTTATTGTCATTTTGCATGCACAGGGTGTATACAGAACGAAATTTCGTTGCATACGGCTCAGGACAATGTTTTGAGCTTTCAATTGTGAGGTTACTCCAGAATAAAATACAGTATAAAATATGAATATAAAATATAAAATATAAAGTGCAGGAGTGACAGTAAAATATAAGTTATTTAGCTCTGTACATGTGCAAGGTATAAAGTGGAGACCAGATTTTAAGTGCAGTCCAGTTAAGAGTTCAGCAGTCTGATGGCAAGTGGGAAAGAGAAAAGAGGGCCGCACTGGGTTAACTCCGGGAATCTCATCTGTCTGACCCTTGTGTCAATCATCTCCAGGCCACTTCTTTGTTCACAATTATCGATTTATTCCATTTTGTTTATCATGCTTCAAACTGTACAAGTACTGCGATACAGACTGACCAGGCCAAACTATGCACAAGTGCCACCTCTCCTCATACACACAAAGCCAGAACGCCAGTAACCTTCCCAATCATACCACCACCCAAGTTTCAAAGCCGCCTGTCATATCAATAATTACTTATTTCATTCATATGGCTCTTACAGAGCCTAAGTGAAAACGTGTTTATTGTTATTAACTCTTTGGTGCAAAAAACTGATTGAAACTCGATTCAACTGCATGTTTATGTCTGTCTGCGTAAGGTTGAGATGGAACTGCACATGAAAACGGCCCTTTAAACCATTCAGACCAACGCAACAGAGACACAATCAAAACTGTCAGATCACTCATGACCCCGCTATAATAACTCAGAAATAGTCCAAATAGTTTAGATGTATTTTTAATTCTTTCCTACTTACGGAAAGTTTCTGTTTATCATATATATATAGGTTCAATATCAATATGATAGGTTTGTGGTGAATTTTTATCCTAAAGAAAAAGATATAAGACTTCAGATATTCCACAAAGAGATATTAAGTTCATGGAAAAACCATACATAACCTTAGGATTAAAGCAGAAAGTACAGCGGCCCCCGTAAGAAATGTTTACAGTGCTCAATTATGCTGCATGAACTGATGGTAGCTACAGTATTGCGAGAACGCAAACCATTTCCCCAAGTCCCGTAAAGGGCTCCGTAACAAACAACTTAGAATAAGGTTTCCAAAAAATAACTTACCGAATAACCAACGCAGCAATTTCAAACATGGCGCTCCCGAGGCCTTCTTGTCGTCACTGCAGCCTATTCTAGGTCAAGTACAAGGCGTCAAACTAGGTAAACACTGACACGATTTCAATCGGATCCACAAAAATTTCAGTCATAAGGCTGGCCGTCCACTCGAATTCCGCGTCGTGGGAGATCAGAAAATATCATTTTTTTAATCCAGGTCCTTCAGTCCAGGAATATCAGACGACAGTTTCTTGTCTCCGTGAGGCCAGGTGTTAGCTAGCCCCATCTTTTTTTAAAAACGCTCACGCGGAAGCTGCGTCATATTTCAATCCAGCATGGCGCATGCGCGTCACGCTCATTAATAACAAAAATGGCGCCATTCGCCACTGTTGCCAGATTTGACATTTTCCAGTCCAAACACAGGTAACTAAACCTGAAAAACCTGCCCAACTGCAAAGACAGTATGAATCTAAACCTCTAATAAAACTAATGTTAATAGCACTATATGTTTTATTTATGATCTATCCCTAATATATCTTTAGAATAATTTAGAGAAACAGCAAAATTGTATATTAATTTTTTATCATGTATAACTGAAGAATGTTTTTTAAAGTTTCCAAAATGTAAATTCAACCTAATACAGTTTTAGAAAAAATAAGAGAAACGGTATATATATATATATATCCTAACTCTTATGGAGAGTGAAGAGTGTCAAATGACAATAAATAACTTATGTAATTATTATTTAAGTGTGTCATTATTTTATCACTGTCTTTTGATCTGCCTTTAAATAATATAAGTTTATTCATAAATTGCTCATTTAAAAAAGTACAATAAAGCTTGGTAAAAAAAAATACATTTTTCTTTATCTTTGATTAATTTATCCAAATATAAGTCAACAGATCTTAATTAATGTTCAGCTTGGATTTAATTGAACTGTAAATCATGAACATCTTGTCATTTTGATGTTTCTGAACTAAATAAACTTTATTTACTGGTGAGAATCCAGAGCTGTGCAGATCATTACCAACTTCAACTGTGATCTCTACAGAAACAGAGATGCTTGGTCTTCAGCGAAACCACCACTCAGATCCACTTGTCTGTCAAAAATAATTATGTAGTTTCAACCATATTTATTATCTTTCAAGTCCCTTACTTAACTATGAACCATTTACTTAAAGAAAGTTGTAGAGTTGCAAAATAAAAACCATATTTTCCTCCACTATTCAATTTTCTCTATTATTTGGGGGGGAATCAACTTAAAATAGCAGCAAACAAAGACCGTATTTATTTTATTTTTATACCATCATAAACCACAATTATTGTTAAAACGTACATTTTCTTTGTGTAACTAATGTCACATATTTTCTACATTATTGTTGGGCTTAATTCTCTTTCATGCTCAGTCTTTTTTTCAACAGTAGTAACAACCGGATGCTGATCACATAACTTGTGATGCAAAAAAAGTGTTTCCATTATAGCACAGGTGTCAAATTCTAGTCCTGGAGGGCCACTGCCCTGAAACTTTTAGATGTGCCTCTGCTGCACCACACCTGAACAGAATAATTAGGTAATTAGCAAGGCTCCAGAGAACTTATCTACATAAGAAGGAGGTAATTAAGCCATTTCATTCCAGTGTTTTGTACCTGTGGCACATCTAAAAACTGCAGGACAGTGGCCCGTGAGGACTGCTGATACATCAATTTAATACGGCCGAAAAACCACCTCGTCATAGTGCAAAAACTTCTTATTGAAAAACTGGAGCGTTTTTTTTTTCTAAATTGGTGTGTTTTCGTTAATCAAATTTATTTGAATATACATTCAATTTGGGCAATTTTATGGTTAATAGAAAAGCAGCAAATTTGTCATAAACACGCAGAACGTCTCTGAGAATCATGTGACTGAGCAGGTTGCCAGGTTGGACATAATTCAGGCCAAACTTGTAACAACATTTTAGTTTGTGAACAGGGGGGAGTAGAAGTCGATCATGCATCACATTTTTGATTGTTTTGATTGTAAATTAAAATAACGTTGTTTCAAACACACATTAATAATGCAAGTTTTCCCCTTCCAACAAATATAAATACCATCTGCAAATAAGACCAAATCCACTGAGACCAAAGCCTCCCTTAAGTAAGCCATTACAAAGAAATGTGTTTTTTATATTATTCACAGTTTAACAATGTCAAGCTACGGGCTATAGCTTACTTTGGCCAATATTATTCTAGAATCATGAAAAAAATTCCCAAAATTAACATGCATGTCTTTAATATGCTTCACCACAGATGAGAAATAGTAGTTAGTCCATTCTGTAAAAATTAATTTCAGTAAATCAGGTTTTAATGTCATTACTGCTTCAATAA
Organism: Xiphophorus maculatus; assembly: GCF_002775205.1. Classification (NCBI taxonomy): domain Eukaryota; kingdom Metazoa; phylum Chordata; class Actinopteri; order Cyprinodontiformes; family Poeciliidae; genus Xiphophorus; species Xiphophorus maculatus. Next base: position 9,383,588 of record NC_036452.1, on the reverse strand, counting down.
CTGGAATCAAACTTTTCCATCAGTCAGGGTTTCCATTTTGTGTCCCCACACCATAATTCATTATATTTGCTGCTCTGATAAAGACTTGAGTTTATCTGTCTTAATTTGTGGAATCTTAACTGTGCCAGATATTAGTGTATTAAGCATTTCATGTTTCTACTGATAAATAAACAAATAAACCCATCATATCAGAGAATTTGATTAGGGGTGAGGTTTGCCCACCCCTTGCCTATGTAAGATTTGGCCATATAATATTTCTGCAGTGATCTCATTTGCACACTTTCTGTTCAACCATCGTAGTGCCTGGACTTCATAGAAATGCTGCTGAGAGACTTCATTCTTCACTTCCTCCTCATAGGTATTATTATTATTATTATTATTATTATTATTATTATTATAAAAAACATAGAACAATATGTCAGGGCTGTGTTACTGTAGAATCGGTTTCTGTGCGCTCATTTTTATTTGCAATATTTCACTAATAGCAGAAGCAGCCTCCATCCCCTATTAAATTATACTTATTTTATAAAGCTAAAGTTTTTTACAAAGAAATTCTGAAACAGTTGAATCTGTGTAATGTTATTTTGCAAGGCTGAAAATAGCATAAACAATAATTACCCATAAAGACAGGTTCCTTTATACTTTAGAAATTGATAAAAAAATATATATATATTTTTTTACTATTGCTGTATTATACGGTAACTACATCAGAACTGGAGGGTCTTGTCAGACTCAGGGGAATGTAAAAAGCATTGTTCTGGTTAACCATAAGTGCACATTTATGTTTGAACATTGGACTTTTAATCGATAAAATATGAGCTCTCTCTGTATTGATCAGAAGAGACTCATACATTATGAATTAATTTCAAGCTCATAAGTAAATAACACAGAGCATGCTGTAATTTATAGAAGAAATATTAGCATTTTTCTGCAATTGTGCCTGGATCTTTCTTGTCTCTTTGTGTTTGAAGTTGTAGAAGTGGCTTCCTCTGGAAGAGTGTGTAGTTATCAGGAGGTCTTAAACTACCTGAACCTGAGCAGAGGCAATGATCTGTTTTCCTTGACCCGACCTGTGAAAGATTTTAGAAAAGCCACAAAGGTGCATCTGGAAGTATTGCTGTACGCTATCCTGGATGTGGTAAGTTGGGAAATTGCCAAATTTCATATTTCTGGGTGATGAATATGTGCAAAGCTAAGTTTGCTTTTCCTTCAACTTTCACTAGAATAACATAACCTTGTCAATTCAGATGATTTACCTTTATTGTTGTTGTCTATCATTTGCCAGGATTAATATTTTGAAGAGCATCAGTGCTGAAACCTATTAAATAATTAAAAAGAGTAAATGTCTGTAGAAACAGTCACAAAAAGGAAATAGATAAAAACAAGTCATTACAATATAACTGCAGAAGCACTTTCAAACTCTTTTCTAACTACGTGTATTAGCTACATATGCTTTTATATGATAGCTTGTGTGTGAACTGAATAAACAAGTTAGTACTTCAGCTGTTATATCGTTCCTTGTGTTCTCTTCTTCTACACTAGCAAAGATAAAACATTTTATTACTGTGCCACCTTTTAGTGAGAATACAGTACATATGTTTTTAATTCACTTAATTTGGAAGCATAATGGTCACTTTAAATATTTGTTCCTGGCACCAATTTGCTTGTTTGCAGAGAGAGATTGACCAGACATTTGTACCATATGTTTGGATAATTATGGTGAGTATTATCTTTCACTAATATTTCTCTGAGCAACAAAATTATAATTAAGGTAATTATGCAATTTGCAGAATATGTGACATCTTAAGTGCATGTCAGGTTTCTCCAGTGGAGACTCAAGTTAAGGTCAACACAAAAACTGCTTTTGGAGATCCTTTGACCCAGTTTTGGACCACAAGCTTTCCCAAATTTTTATATTTCCAAATTTTGTGTAGTATTAAAATTTGTGATCACATTCTTTACTTTTCTCCGCAGCACTGGCAGAATGACTTCATTTCCTGGGATTCCAGTCAATTCTGTAACATCACAAAGGTTACTATTCCCACAGATATTCTGTGGAAGCCAGATCTCACCATTGAAGAAATGTAAGTGAACTGTATGGATATGCATGTACTTGCTCTATTTAAACAAACAAATATACCAAACATCTGAATGATGACTTTTGGACCTAGTGCTAAAACACTGCAGCTGTTAACAAAACATATATACCAAGAGCACAAGAAAATGAGTAGAGAAGGAGAAAGTAATGACAAAGACAAGAAAATCTGTCGGACACATGAGACAGCTAACACAATACTCATGCAGCCCTTTAATGAGTCCTCAAAGTGGTCAGCAAGTCAAAGTGGAGAATCTCCAGGGGGTCATCCTGGTGGCTGGCAGACTGGTGAGATAATTGAGCCTTTCTAAGTGACTCAGTCCAGTCATTACAATCTGGTGCAGGGTATCAGATGAAGAATAAATCACGAGAGCCAAACATTTGTTTTCAACAGAAAATAAGTAAATAAAGATAACTTTTATGGCACTTTTTATGGCATTTTGCACTATTGTGTGCTGCTTGGAGAGTCAACATGAAGAATCAGCTACTCAGGAATGGGAAGGAAAAAACAAAGAAACTAACAGAAACTCACATGAGTCACATCATTATGTGAGTTTCTGAGTTTTTGCAGAGAGCAAGTACTGGACTACGGAAAGCCTAAAAGGTCACAATTTTATCAACTTAGAATGATGATCACACTGCTTCTCTTCATACATGTTTCAAAATACGTGACTACAATCAGCATATAAAGTAATTTAAGTACATTGGGTACAAAGCTTTCCTTCATGAACAAAATGAGTAGGAAAGGACAAGATAGCATAAGTACAAAATATGGGTGTGAACTGGAAAATGTCACCATAGGTTCACATTTGGACACTACCAAAAGAAAAGAGCACAGTGGTGGAAAAATAAGAGATGAAAGTTATAATATCCACAGTCTGATGCTGGCTGACAAAGTGTTGCTTTGTCCTGACTGCATGTATCACAAATGAAGTATTTCTGTTTTGCAGGACAGAAAGGGATAAAGCCCCTCCAAGTCCTTACCTCACCATCAACAGCAGTGGTACAGTCTTGGTCCAGAATGATCAGGTGCTGGTCAGCACATGCATGATGCAGGTTTACAAATTCCCATTTGATGTTCAGAGCTGCACTCTCTCCATTAAATCAGTTGTTCACTCCGGTAAGTCAGCTTTAAGCTGTTCTTCTATTTTTCAATTGTGTTTATATTTTCTGTGATTACTAGTGCTTTAGTGCTGATTATGTGAGTCTTTACAACATATAGTTCAAACCAGATTTTTTATCTTATACACTGTATAATACACAGAGCCTGCTTTTCACCTACATTAAATCAGAATAAACTTTTAGCTCATTGAGGATCACCAGCAATTTTAAATCACTAACTTCTAGATGAGATAATGAGACAGATGATTTTTTTGATAACTGATTTAGATTCAACTCTAAATTACAATTATTGTCCCTTGGATTATTGTCCAACTGCTCGCACAGATGATGTTAAAGTACCGGTGCATGCCATGTCCATTTCCCCTAGTTAAAACAATTTTTTCTCTTCAATTCCAGTTGAGGAAATTAACCTGTTGCATACCTTGAACTCCTCAGTGACCACTAATTGGTCACGTGAGTTGATGAGCACGCAGTATGAGTGGCTGTTTGTTAACATGACAGTTGCCACCAAAATGGTTAAACCATTTGGATCCCAGCAAGACACCATTATTTACACTGTAAGTAACTGGTGACTTCATGTGTTTACAGTCAGTCTGCTTCTTCTCTTAAAATTATGGATATTAATAGTAACATGTTTGCAGCAGCTTAGGGAGTGTTACAGACTGGATTAGTGTGAATTGACGAAGTGTTAAACTTACAGTAGATCTAGAAACCAGAACAAAATATTAAACAATTAGCATAATCAATGAATAATGAATGAATCATAGTTAAATTCTTTTATTTTTATTTTATTATTAGCAGATAAGACAGAATTTGTCTGTATTTGTTTTAAATTTTTATCTAAATTCTTATTTCCCTTCCTTAAACTTGTCACAGGAATAGAGAAAATCATTGGCATGCAACATTTTGCTTCTCAAGTTTGCACACAATGACATGTCCAAACATCTGTTTTACAGATCTATATGAAAAGGAGATCTATACTCTACATCGTCAACTTCCTGCTGCCTGTCCTCTTCTTCTTGTGCCTGGATTTGTCCTCCTTCCTGATCTCAGATAGAGGTGGTGAGAAGATCAGCTTCAAGGTCACGGTGCTGCTGGCTGTCACCGTGATGCAGCTCATTCTTAATGACATTCTGCCGTCATCGTCAGACAAGATCCCACTGATTGGTAAATGGATCAAGACCTGCTATATTCTACAGAATGCAGCTGGGGTGCTACTTTTAGGTTAATTGGTTCTGAGATGTTAATAATATAAAACAAAAGTTCTGGGAAGATGCATGGAGTCAAAATGGATTTTAATTTCGGGATTTTAAAAATGAAGTTGAAAAGATTCTCGTCTTTTTTCTTTCCAAAATAGATTCAACATGCAATTTCAATGAGTTAAAAACAAATAATAATCATACAACTGTAAAACTTCAACAGGACTTTTGTAAGAATATGAAAACTGTGTTTTGGAAGATTTTAACCAGGTTAACATTAATTTGGAATGGCCTTCCCAGATCCCCAATCTCAGCACAACTGAACTTTTGTTGATGAGCTGTCAAAGTCATGTGGAAAATGGGAATAAAACACAAGGATAATTTTTATTATAACAGTTTGCTACTGTAATAAACTTGTTTCACACTGTTTTTTATGTTTAAAGTGTTGAATAACTTGCTTCAGCAGCTTGTCATATAGTTTAAGTTGTGATTTCTTCATTGTCACCATCTTTATAATAACCTCTCCCCAGCGGTCTACTGCATTGGGATTTTTACGCTGATGTTCCTCAGCCTCCTGGAGACAATTTTGATGATGTATCTGATGGACATCGAGTCTGAATCCCAGGAAAATGAGATGAACAAACGACACAGTTTGGAAGACGGTTGTGGAGACAGTCAAGATAGAGACGCCAACTACCAAAGCTGTGAGAAAGGTAGGAGTAGCAGCTTGTGGGCTCTGGGCTTTTAACTAGCTCTAAAACACAAATTTAACACCAATACAAAATTCAGTTGAACAACTAAAAATTCTATTTAAAAACATTTAAAAATATGCTTTTGTCTGATATTTTCTGTACATATTCAGTACAATCTGGATCCAATTGAGACAATTCATTTCGATCTGAAAACTGCAGAATTTGGTCAAGACGTAAAAGAGAACCTCAAGTTTCAATATTGTACACTTATTAAAAACTTATAATAAAACTAATGGTATGTTTCTATATTTAATGCTGATAGAAAAGCACTTACAACACAAATGAAGGAGTAAACTACCAGTCTGTAGGAGGAAGAAAGTCCTTATTATTGTTTTCCTTCCAAATATTCTAAAATCAGCACACCTGAAGACACAATGTGCTTTATCTGTTTCCTCTAGAAGAGAAGAACTGGCCTGGGTGTTCATGTATCTGTGGTCTGTCTGCAAACAAGATGCCAACTGACCTGGGGCAGGTTGGTATTAGACCCCCACTGGAAAGACTGCTTGAGTTTTGACTTCAGGTTCAACTCACGCTCAAATCATGCTTCAGTTTTGTATTTCTCATAGTTTATTGTGTCAGAAAACTAAAAAGCTCATAAAGTGGCCTGCTGTCTAATTATAATTTTTTTTTAGAATCTCAATTTTTAACCAGGTCTTCATCTTTCCAGGGTTGCGGCAGCCGACTGACGGAGCAGCTGCAGGAGTTTGAAATCTTCTCAGATGGACTGAAGGAGATAACAAGGATGCTGTCTCTGCTTTGGAACAAAGCCAAGGAAGAAAGGAAGCCTGGCTTTTGGACCAGAAAGATTAAAATCATCAACCGAGTTTACTTTATACTCTATGTAACAGCTTCCAGCTTGTTCTTGGGCCTCATGTTTTCCATCTGGACTGCTGATGAATAAGGTTTCTGTTTCAGGCTCAGACACATTTAGTTTTAGTTTATGCAAATTTAAAAGTAAACTTGTTTTGATATAGTTATTTAAATGCCCAGTAGGTATCAGTCATCTTCTGCTGTTAAAGCAACCGGGTTTCTTTAACACTTCAGCAGCATTATGGGCTGAATGAGGCCGTGATTTACGATTATCTGAGAAAACCGAATTTGGGGTTTTTACTGAAAGTAAGCCAACGTCAACAACATGAACAGGAAGAAACATACAATGTGTACATACATAAATGTATCTTGTGTGTTATGATTATACGAGTTTCACTTTTTAAGCTTAATTAAATGCACTGATAAATCAATATTGAAATGCAGCTGTATTTTAAGAAATAACCTTTAAATATGCAAACATTATATACATGCACATACAAAAAGAACTTACATCTGATTGAAATAGATATCCAGCATCTTTTATTTAAGTAAAATCAATATCAAAAGAACTTTCATGTTTTTGTTTCAGGAAGAAGCTAATTAAATTGTCTTCAACAGCTAATTGAAGGCAATCTATCTTGTCTTCATCATAAATTAAATAACCAAATGTGTAAATATACTGTATATCATGAGAAGCTCATACGTGTAAAGAAAATGTAAATTATAATTTCATTACAATCTTCAGAGCAACATTATAACATCAACACTCAAAGCTAACAACCTTTTAAAAATATGTTGGAATAAAATCCCTTAAATTCTTCCTTTTTTTGTATAAACAGTTAATGTGGCTGATTTAACACAAAGTGATGAAGACCGAATAAAACCCACCTACTCCGATATTTACAAAGTGCATCCAACACCACAAATACAAATATTACAGTCAGATTTAGAGTGCATTAAAGTTTCAGTGAGTGTCTTATTGTCACAGTGGTTTAAAACAGTATATTTTTGTGAAACACACTCACAGCATCCCTGACATAAAATCAGCATCAACTTGCGATGTCTTTCCCGGGGATCGGCCTGGGCACTCCGGGGCCCTGAACTGGAGCTGGAGGTCGTGCAGGAGCCTCGTTTGCTTCCCTGGTCCAGTAATCCAGTTCTCCGTACCTGAAACTGACAATATATTTGGGCTCAGTGAAAGTTGTAAGTTGTGCAATGAAAGGCTTTAATTAATCTTAGATTGAAAACGTTTAATTTTACCAACTGGAATTATAAACAAAATTTGATTAAACTGCATTAACTGGAGCAAAGTTGGGATGAATTTAAATACATTTGCACTGATTTCATTATATATTTTAGTTATTTTGCTTAGTAAAAAACCTCGAGATGATTTTTGTGAATTATAAACTTCATAAAACATAATTGAATAAATACAAAATAAATTAATTCACAGATATTAAATATGTATAAAAAAATATGTATAAAATAAAATGCATACTCTGAAATGGGAGCAGAGGTCACTGATGGAGCTGGAGGCTGGAGTTAAATATAGAAGCACACAAAAAGAAAACAAGAAATTTCCAGTTAGATATGTATAAAACAAAAAGCAAAACAGGAAGATATGAAGAGAAACATTATTTCTGACAAATGTCTTTTAAACAAAAAATAAAGCTGCTGCTGTGACTACTTACTTTGAAATGTAAACTTACCCTTTCAGGTGGAACTTGTCTTGGAGGCTGAATTGTCACGTCTGTTTGAACGTTACCATTTGTGGGTGCATTTGCATTTCTTTTTCCTGTACTGCGTGGTCTTTAAACAAAAACAGGAAAGATTTTCTTAAAAACATGAACATTTTAAGAGACTATATGAATGTGTGTTTTAAGTGAGACAGTTTTTTATTGTACTTTTTTCTTTGTTTCAAGCAGATGTCTAGGGAATCCCTTTTGAACACGTAGAGCAGCACCAGAATGGCAGCGACGAGAAGAGGGACAACCAACAGGAAGAAGATCAGCAGCCCGTTCCTGAGGGAGTAATCTGAGACAGAGGTCCACATGTAAAGAAGGAAGAACAGCCGTCTTTCAAGTCTAAAATATTACTTTGTATTTCTGAACAATAATTGTACTTTCAGGTTTCAAAAAGTTTTCAAACGGACAAAATTATTCTCAGATGACACAGCAAGAAATGAGACAAGCAACAAATATGAACTTAATGAAACTGCTAAGTTTTAACCGACATCAGCTAAACATTACTTACAGGTTTTCCTAAATGTGTAATGCGCTCATTAAATAAATCAATCTGTTGATGTGCTTTTAAAAATATCCATAGACATCCAAAAACTAAAAACTACAATTTGTTTTTAAAGAACACTTTTGAATATTTTATGCATTTTTCCATTTTTAAGATACAACATCCTTTTTGTTACCATTAACCAACTCCTGGCATAATTTTGGCTATACATGTGACTACTCTTCTTTGTTGAATTGCTAGAATTCACTTAAATTGATTTCCTTAAAAATCATAGCAGGGCTGCACAATGGTGCAGTTGGTAGCACTGTTGCCTTGCAGCAAGAAGGTCCTGAGTTCGATTCCCGGCCCGGGGTCTTTCTGCACAGAGCTTGCATGTTCTCCCTGTGCATATACATGAAACCCCCCTTTTTAAAAAGCATTTTATGGTCAAACTCTCAAGCAAGGTGGTGGTAGCATCATCCTGTGGTTATGTTTGGCTGTCACTGATACCAAAGGAGGAAAAAAACCAAACATGTCCA